>NC_133655.1:88161019-88529822 GCF_009905375.1 Apium graveolens
ATGAAGGTGATGACAATAAGTTCAAAAGGATGTATATTTGTTATTATGTACATTAGAAAACAAATGCTCCAAAGATGAAAAGAAGACCAAAATTACCTATCAAGAGAGCTCAAGGAATTGTCATTAGAGAACCTGTTGACAGAATTGTGATAACCCAGGCATCACAAACACGTGTTGTAAATAAGAATAAGGGCAGATAAGTGATTTCTGAAAACAAAAGCAAGGATAAACCTTAGTGCTTATCTAAAAGGTGGCATGTCCACTTATGCTTGAGGGGTTAGACCAGAGGATGTAGGAGGAAATATGAGCACAACGAATATACCCACTGCTATGCAATCAAGATCTGATGGAGTATAGCCAAGGAGGCCATCAAGGCATCCTTTTGTGCAACCAAGGAGGCAAGCAATTTCTGATGCAGTCCAGCCCAGAAGGAGTGGAAGACTTGTCATGGTAGGAAAGTTCACATTCCAGAACACCAAATAAATTGCTCTTCGACTAGATGAGGGCTAAAATCCAGTTTAGCTATCTATTAAGAATTTTATGCATTAATTATCAAATCATGAGCTACATGTGTAGTTGACAATCACCCTTTTGCTTTTGGAGATGTATTTTGGATATGAAACTATAATTATGCAATTATCTCTTTTGAATTAAATATTATACTTATCCTTCCTTCTCATTACATAACATTAATTATTGAACTCAAATTAGATAGCATTACAAATTTCATCTTAACAGAACTCAGATAAGATAACATTACAAATTTCATCTTAACAGTACTCTTAAACTAATAAAATGCATACTAACTAAAATTACAAGAATCACAGAGAAGATCATAAACTGTCTTTTCTTTTCTTTTCCAAGCTTAACCTTTTTCATTGCTTTCCTAGACAACTTGCCCTCAACAATGTATAGTCTTTCCCCGACAAGAGATTTCTTTCTCGATAATTCACTAATAGTATCCTTAGCTCTCGTACTAAATTTAGGATCAATCCAATCAAAGTAGTCACACTCATCAATATCCGATATCAAAAAAATCAGTTAGCTTGTATATTCAGGATCATAGTTCGATAACAACTACGAACAAAAACAATGATTACGATTACCTTTATTTTGGAACAAACAACAAATCTTCTACCAGGATTTCTCATAATCCAAGACATCCTTTACCTAACCATTTTCCCGCACCAACACACCTTATGATCCCATTTCTTAAATGAATCCATGGACGAACTTGTTGATAAGTTTGACATAGGGCTTTAATTAGCAATGATATGAAACATCAATTTCTTCAAAGAATTGAAAATCTATTTTTCTTATGAACCATAGTATAGAGATACACACACACACACACATATATATATATATAACAGGGTGTGAGGGACTGGGAATATGTCCGTTATATCTGACTTGGAGACATGTAGGAGCCAGATGGGTGCTGATTTGGATAAACTAGACGTTATGCTAACGTGGAAAATGACATTTTTAAACTGTCCGTTAGTTTCAGGACGTAGTGGTACGGATGATATTTATTTCTTTTAAAGTGTTTTAAATGAGACGCCGAATTTGTCAGTGGTGAATTTGAGATATGCAAGTTTATTGAGTGTCCAATTTGATATTTAACACATTATATAATTATCGGAAATGTCAATCGAATATATTTAATTATAATTATATTGTACGAAATCTGATTGTGTGCTGTGGTAATATATTTTGCAAAAATATTCAACAACCCTATTTTTCAAAATGACGGGTATATGTACTTTCCGAAAATAAATACTGAACCGAATTTCGAGGACGTGAACCCTGATTGTTATATGTATTATAATGATACGTATAATTACAAGTCGGGTTTTGATAACGTACAGGTAGAATGTTAGCGAGGATATGTCAAGCATATTCCATTGTCTAATTTAGGATGTTTCGGTTCTGTAGGTCCCAGTCAAAAGCCCGAGCATCCAAGTCAGTTCAAAGATAGCCAATAATAGTTGTTAAAGCGTATTAAGGCAAGTACCCCTGAACAAATCTTGTATGGTTCAATAATACATGAATAACTATTGATTTAAATTTTATAGTGGAACCATAACGTTTTAAGTTATGTATCCCCTGTATTTTAAAATCTTTGTTTAAATTATGTTTTGGGGAAAAGTAACTTCTGAAAATGCCTATCTCTAAACTTTGTTTAATATGGAAAAATGTTTTGGAAAGTGTGTTGTGATAGAATGGTTTTTTAAAAGAGATAGGTAAAAGTGGTTTTGAGAACTGAATAAAATAAATCAGATATTGGATAACGATTGAAAGTGGCTAAGTCGGTTGTGCGCCCGATTTTCAACGATTAGTCCAATGTAACTTATTAAAGACCTAGCTAGTCTCTGCAGATCCGGTATGAATTGTGTGAAAGCCCAATAAGCTTTCCTAGAAGAATTGTGTGATAGCTCGACCAGCTATCCTAGATAAATTGTGTGGAGGCCTGATCAGCCGTCCCTAGATAACATCCAATATATATATATATATGATTTTCATTTTGTGGTTCCCGTAACGGAACAGATTATTTTGTGGTTCCTGTAATGGAACAGTGGATTTGGAACTGAAAATAGCATGCTATAATGGGACTCTGATATTTACACAGCACACGACTGATGTTATTGTTTTACAGAGCATGCTAGTTGTTGATATCCAGTTTATACCTATTTACTTATTTTTGTAACATGTTATGATTTCTGTTCCTATAACTGTTTATTATAAACTATTTTAATTTATATTCATATATTGGTACTGCTAAGGAATTGATTGCTCACTCTTGCAAAATGTTTTGTATATACATATATCGCAGATGCCTAGGAGATCCTTCAGTCATAGGCATGGTCAGATTCCAGTTCCTCCCGTACCCGGCTCCTCTGAGATAGTTGTATCAGACCAGATGTGGTATGTTGAGTTGCTGTAAAAAGTTAGTTGTGTCAGGTTAGTTTAAATAAGTTGGTTTTTTAATAATTGTGTAACATAAATCATACTTAAACCTAGAAAATATCTTGTTAAGGGGTTGTGTTTATGTTGAAATAAGAATGAGTTGGTTGTATTACATTTGTGGTTTGTTATTGTTCGTGATGTCAACTCCTGACCCCGGCATTGAGGTCGTCACAGGTTGGTATCAGAGCCACAGGTTTAAGTCCCTGATTTAGGTTAGGAGTAGAGTCAGAAAGGTGTAGAAATGGTGTTTAAAGGTGTGAGTCCCCGATTCAGGTTGGTATTGTTTGTGATTGATTTTGAGGGGTTTTGACCCTGGGGGGAAAGTCCGTGTTATAAAGACGTTATTTCGATTTTTTTTTGTAAAATATCTATTTTAATTTCAAATCATTATCTTTTATTATTTTTGAAAACTATAATTTGATTTAATTATTTATAAATTATTTATTCATTTAATTGATCGATTAATTAATTTAATCAATTAATTTTATTTATAAATTGTTAAATGAAGTGTAATTATTTATAATTGAGCCAAATAATATTATAAAATTATTTTGAGCTTTTAAAATTATATTTGGATATTTAAGAATTAATTAATATCATTATTAATTGATTTATTCTTATTTTATTCATAATAAATAGACTATTCGTCCGTTTAATACGAAACGAACGCGTTTAGACTCGAAAAAATAATTTGCTTCTATTACAAATAGTTTCGCAACACAAATTCTTGTGTTTCGAAAGATTTCTTATTTTGCGAGTCATTTTAAGTCGATTATTGAGCGATAAATCATATTTTTTTACCCGACTTCAGTTTTAAACAGGGAGTCGAATCTTTTAACGAACCAAGTCATGTGTTATACGAATTATGTGATATGTGAGTTACATTATGTGCTATGTGAATTACGTGTGTAGGTGGGTCAAGAGTCTTGTGTTTGACTGTTTTATTAATACGTGGGATATTGTATGGGTAGACGATAGGGTTTTGACGCGCAGTTCGTCGAGTAATTATCGTTTAGATGATTAAAGTTATATCTTTTAATTATAGATATGGGTCGCTCGAGACGATCAGCATCAGATGTTTGATAAAGAGTAAAATGGAATAGTGTTGGCTATTAAGCTTCTAGAAATCGCATGAGCAGTATATCAGTGAATTGTTGGAATAAAAGGTGGTGATGTCTCTAGATGCCAGACTGAGATAATTGTGTTATTGCGAGTGTGACTAACTGCTAAATCTCACAGAAAGTTTTCTACGTTATTCTAATTCCAGAATAGTTCAAAGTCTTTCATATCCAACTGCTTATGATTATTCAAGTATTGTTTTCCCATTCTCAATTTAGAATAGATAAATGTTTTATATATAGCTGAATTAAATGCTTATTATACAAGTACTCTTTAGTTATTCTATGTTTAGAATTGTTAAGGGTTTTTTTTATCAAATTAATGGATTTATAAATATTTTAGATTTTTAGAAAAATGATTTGGTTTTGCGAGTATTCCTGCCCAAGTAAATGGAAGAATAAATATTTATAAGGGTGTCGATTATTATGACCCCTTCAATAAAATGTTTTAAGATTGGATGGTTGCGTAAAAGGCCGTGGCGGTGGTCCAGTGTGAGCTATGTATTATACATGATATAATACCTTGCTAGGCCAATATGTGTCTTGGGTACCCTTTCTTTAGTTGGATATCGGAATACCGGTGTTGCTCCGCGGCTGATCACCGATGGCAACACACCGTCGTTCGAGGATTCCAATCTAAATTATTATATTTCTTTTGATAATCATATAATGAGTGATTTATCATGTGTTTTTGTTTTGGATAAAAAGATGAAATGCAGTGTTGATTCAGATTCTGGTTGATGTTGATACTTAGTTTGCTGTTAAATATCAAAGGTGGTAATAATATAGATGATTGATGTTGATTTCAGGATTGGATGTTGTGAGCATCAAAGTTCGTATTGATATCTAATTTGATATGACAACAAAATGAGTATTAATATCAAGAGTTCGGTTTTGAATAAAGTTTATAATTCAGTCCATTATCACTATTTGATGTTATTGTTATTTATGATATTTCCGTAAACATTGTTTTGCGAGTTTTATTCTCGTCAAGATTCAAAGTATTGCTGAAGCATTTCGCTCAAAAATATCAAAAGGATTTTTAATACATTTAAGGAATCAATTCAGGGATTCCTTAACTAAAATTTTCTGATTCAACAATTATGATTTTAAATATTTTGCGCTAGTGCAGATGTCGGTTTTATATCAAAAAGACCATATATATGCTATAATGAACTTGCTGAGCATTTCTTTTGCTCATACTTGCATGTTTTAAAATTTAACCTTCTAGTGAGGATTAGTTTGCGCTGTTTAGCCGCGTAAATTGAGAAAGCAAAGAAGAAGCTTTTAGAAGGTGGTTGGTCCAGGATTGCGAAACTAAAGTAAGTTCTATTGTATAAAGTTGTTTATATTATATTATATTATAGTTGTGTATTGTATAATTGGGCCTAGTATACTTCTTTCGAAGTTATACTAGCGGGTTTAGTATTGAGTTGGAATTTGTTGAAATGAGTTTTAAAAGAAAGTGAAAAATGTATTTATGGAAATTTAGAATTCTCGTTTCTAGAATTGTAACCTAAAAAGATCCTGGTGTAGTTTGGGGTCATATATGCTATATTTCAGTTGCTGCCATTTATTTATTGATTCAACAGGTTATTTTGGATTGAGGCTTCATCGTGACGACCAAATCCCCTGACCCCGGATTTGGGGGCGTTACATTATGTAATCATCAAATGTATAAAAGTTGGTATTTGTCAATCTATCAGTTTTTATGTAATTGATTTTAGCTTAGGGTTAATTTTGTTATCAGGCATGAATTTGTGTTAAGCAATCTTCTTACAAATTAGGGGAGATTATTTTGCAAGACATGTTTGCACAATAACAAGACTAAGTCACATTGACAATCCTGAGATTTAGTTGTTTGATAATCAATTTTGTATTCTATATTATATTTCTTGAGTCTGTAAAAAGGTTAGAAGATTAGACTGGGGGATTTTTGTGAAAAGATTCAAGCTAAGGAATAAACTCTGGAAGAAGATCAAGCCATGATCATGCCTCAGAGAAAAGTGTAGAAGCTTGGAGTTGGATAAAGTTGTTCTAGGAAAAATGTTCTAAGTCAAGAAATCTACAAGTCATAGATCAAGCAATATCGAGAAGTCATTCGAGAAGTCCAGAATGACTTATCGAGAAGTCCAAAATGTCTTATAGAGAAGTCTCAGAGATATCGACAAGTCAAATGAAGATGAAGAGAACTAGAGATATCGACAAGTCATTTCTGCATGTAGAGAACTCGGAGATATTGACAAGTCAAATGAAGATGTGAAGAATTGGAGATATCGATAAGTCAATTTCTCATTAGAGATCTCAGAGATACTGAAAAGTCAAAATATGTATATAGAGATCTTAGAGATATCGACAAGTCACTTCTACATGTAGAGATCTCAGACATATCGACAAGTCATTTCCCATACAAAGATCAAGAGACCTTGACAAGTAAAATATACATATAGAGAACTTAGAGATCTTGATAAGTCATTATAATTATCGAAATATCACTTCTCTATAGAACAAATGGGAGATCTCGATATGCTTCCTAAAAATAGAATGTAAATAAGTTTAAGATTCAAGATTATCAGTCAATAAATGATCTATTCACTAGATTGAAAAGTCTACAAAGTAGCTGGGAGAATACAATATGAAGAGCAAAGATTAACTGGACAAAGGATGGTGATAGACCTATAAGATTCTGCACAGATTTCCTAAGCTAGAAATAAAAAGATAAAAAGGTTGCTTTAGAAAGTAGTTTAGTACATTTTAGTGCAAATCTTGTGAACCTGTGTTGCTAGTTTATAAAGCATGCACTGGTCCTTAGTTTAGTAGTAACAAACAGATTCATATTTTCTTGTATTCTCTCAAGTAAGAAGCTAGGTTCTCATATTTTTAAGAACACAAAATTTGTAGCAAGACAAACTTAATTAATACAAATTAAGTGAGTTCTGAAATATTGTGCTTGTTAATTTATTTCTGTTGACACAATATCTCTGCAAATATAAACTGCTTTGTTCACACAATATCCAAACAAGTTTAAAAAGGCTGAAAATTCTAGAAACACATTCACCCCCTGTGTTGCATTCAATATCTTACAAATACCTCTATAGCTTAGATCTCTCATGGCAGGAAATATGGTGATCAATATTAAAGCTAGGATCTTCATTATTTAACCAGTACATAAAACTTTTGAAAGTAAAATATATCATCTATAAATTAAATATCTATTTATTGCATGGATCATACGAAGGGTTTCGATAAATTTTAGTTTTTACAATTTTTAATCAAGGTTTTCATTGTGTTTTATGCCTCAAAACCCTTCAAAATGGACATGATAATAATCCACGATAATGATCAGATTCATTGAAAATATTACATAAATTTCTAGCGTATTTTATCAAATAAAAAATTCACACGGTTACATAGAATTATATATGTATATTTATATATTTAAATATAAAACCAAATCTAACTATATATAATCAATTTTGTACCTTTTTCAAAATTTTACTCCGTTGTTACATCGACATTTCACGCACTTCATTTATTTTATTACATTTACGTACACCTTTTTTTACTATATATTCAATGGAATGAATCATATATGTCCAAAATTATTTCCACATTCCCAATAATTGTTAACTTAATTTTGATGTTCTTGAAATCTTTTTGGATGATATAAGACAATTTTTTCATTTGCAATTTATAGTTTGCAACTTATAACTTATTCAGTGGGTGTGCTAGTTCACTCTGCATTATCATCTATCATGCTCAATGGTACTGACTATTAAGTATTTTTGTAAAGTTCGTTATTAGGGAAAGACTTATATCAACACCAATTTCAAATCTTTTATTTCTTACAATTCAGAGATGAGTTCGACTACGGATCCAAAGAGGTGCAGAGATGCAGAGATGAGTGTTTGTGAGTGTGTTCATGATTATTTGTGAGTGTGTGAGTTTTTGTGCGAGAGGAGTGAGTGTTTATCTTAGAGGAGTGAGAGGAGTATATGTTTTTATGAGAGTCATTATTTTAAATTTTGTTTTAATTTGTGCGGCCAAATTTTTTAGCAAGAGCGGTATTATTCCCCCGCTCTTCTTTATAAGTTTTCACCCATCTAAGGTAACACCAAAGGAGGTGTTGGCATAGAAAATCTAAGGCAACATTAATAGAAACAATTGGTTATGATGTTTCTGTACATCATACTTTTCACTTTTCAAGACACTTAAAGCAATAATTTTTAAGGCAACACCAGTTTTGGATGTTGGTAAAGAAGATCTATGATGTGACGGACCCACTAATACTAACTAGCAATAATAGTAATAGAGATAAACAAAGCAGTAAAGGACTACAACTAGTTAATTAATATTACAGAACCATGAATCCAAGTCCCCGAATCCATAGGTAAGAGTTTGACCAAAATCTAAACAACTAATAATACAAAAGTCTAATATCCAAAGTCAATTACATCTACCAATTTTAAATTCCCAAAAGTCCTCTAAACATTAGGGAAAAACCAGTTCCCTACCTGCTCCGACATCTGACGGTAGGCATACCCTGAACCACCACAATTCTTACGTGCGGTCTGCTTGAAACGAGGCATCTTCGGGCTTAACTGAAGGGATAACATCAATAACAATATTAATGAGCAAAACGCTCAGCAAGTGAATAATAGGGTACAACAGTTCATCATATGCTAAATAAAACTGTAACAGAAGGTAAATCAATAATATAATTTTTTCAAGTAAAGTTCAAGATTTTAACAAGTGAATGGAATTGAAATTACATAGCGCTATGAGCAATGAGGGGTGATCAGCCCACATCAAAGCTCCGAACCACATAACCAGTGATTCACAACCATTGAGGATCTTCAGCACACATTGGCCATATAAAACCATCAGGCTTCCTGCTACTGAGGTTTTAAAACATTAACAGTGACTGGCGCCTCAGTCTTATCATATCATTCAATTCCTTTTTAATAACTCATTTCAATTTAAAAGGGGTTCTTGCTCAAGGATAATACAACAAGAGAAATAACAAAGTTCGAATGAGAGGATGATAATAGTGTTTGGGTTTCCAAAGGAAATGAATCTGATGTATGAGGGTTTTAGGTTCCACTGGATATATTAAGGAACTATTTGTAAGGGGTATTCACAGAGATACGAAGTAATATGTGAGGAAAATGGGTCAATTCAAGTATGGAAGCGATTAACTAAGTTCAAGATCCAATTATTGAATGATGTCAGGGACTCATCAATGTTATTAAATGATAGTCATACATTCACAGGGTGTTCAATCACAAGAAACAAAATTATAAAGATAAGTTGAGATTTCACTTGCCTGAACTATACTTACTGAGTACTTGACTGGAATCGTCTATGGGTTCCTTTCCTGGCCTCCTACTTGAACCTATAATAAATAGTATCCTCGTCACAACTCCTGCTAACTACCCTTTCGTGTATACTATATATACATATATATATATAAATATACTTAACACACTTAATTTCAAGTAATATATGTTTCACATAATACATAGCAAGAAAAGGCATGTCAATAGTACACTTAGATCCTAATCACTCAAGCAATTATCCTTTTTAACAAATAATTAACAAGACTATTACTCTTAATCCTCCTTTAAAGACCTCAACAAAATTTAAATTCAATAAGGCACACTTGTGCCTCACCTCACAAGATCTCACTAAACTAATGCATACTCTAAACTCTTCCCGGATGCATGCCTCGGCACCACTTGTGTGCCTCGACACAAATATAATTTTCTACCTTGGGCCTTTACTTAATTGTGGTTTCTAAAGACTCTTATGACATAATGCAACTCCCAAACTTGACTTGACATCAGGGCCTCGCTCATAAAGCACTTAAACACAATGCATTCCTCATAGGCTTCCTAATGCAACTCTTATGGTGACTCTCGGGTGTTTTGGTGGAAATGGGGTATCTCCATCTTTGGCCTTCACTCCAAACCAACTCTCTGAGGTTCCTAAGACTCTAAACTAACTCTTAAAGTTGTAATGACTCCAAAACCTTACTTGGGCCTCCCTAGGCCTCAAGTGGAAGTTGACATAAGTCTGCCTTCCCTGATGTCCAAACTGCCTTACTTTTACCAACTTAAAACTCACATAAATTGTTCAATTACTGATTTTAATGACTTGTTAAGCTTCCTAGGACTTCTTTATACTATTATAAACCAAGTCCCAATGAATGCCTATCCTAAAACATGGTTATAATGGGTAATATATGGACTTGTACCAAATCTGCCCTGTTTTGAGTTCCTCTCGGTTTTGTGCTTGTGCACCTAACTAAATGCATGATTTTACCAAATCTAAAGCTTCTGGACTCAAGTACATACCAAGTCCTAACTCCAATGAACTTGGGCCTAACAGGGCCTCACAAATGCATACCTAAAATGACCTAAACTTCTAGTGCTAAAATCTGTCCAAATAGGACTAATGCATCCCTTACACCTTAACTCCCTTCTTAACCATCAAAACCAATGAACAAACCAACAACCCAACCTAATATCATGCTAACACCTACTTAACTATAGTTCACAAGGTTGATTTACAATTTTATTTAGCATGCAATCAATTATAAGGACAAGCAAAGTAACACCTCACAAGACAAGCCATCACTTAGTCATTTTAAAGCAAAAATTCGAATTATACATGCATGAAAACATCATGACACCTACTGATTTTAATCTCATTTAATCAAGACATGATTAAAATATCATTTTAACACATAATTCGTGGAATGCACCTCATAAAAATCAAGTATCAAGCTCAAAACAAATAAATATGGTTTCCTAGTCTAAAATCACTTGTAAATCAACATGCAAGGGTAAATTTCAACATGCAAGGGCTATAACTAACATGCAAGTCTTAAAACTTAATATACTTGAAGAAATACATGGTATTCAAGAGTTTAAACATTATAATTCATCATTTTTAGAAGCAAAAACATTTTATAAGTAACATGCAAAGTCATTTTCATAGAAATTTCTAAAGAACAATCCATATACATTCGGCACTTTTAATAAATCATTTCCAAATGCTATGAACAAGATTATACTTAGAAAGGTGAAGTAAAAATACTTATCCAAGATCATATCAAGTCCATATCTTTAAGCCCTTATGATTTTAGTCCTTAAATCCATCAGAATTCAAGGCCTAAATCTTGGCTACAAGAACACATAATAAAACATACCTTTTATGAGCCAAAATTTTCAAGTATAAATGTGGGAATATGAGTGAATTATCTCCTTGATCAAAGTGTTTGAAAAAAAAATGAAAGAAGAGGGGAGGGGGTGGCTAGGGCTGTAATTCGAGCCGAGCTTTTTTGAGCTCGACTCGAACTCGACTCGATTAACTCGGCTCGACTCGACTCGAACTCGTTATCGAGCTCGAACAAGATTTTAGGCTCGATTAAAAACTCGAGCCGAGCCGAGTTTTTTTGAACTCGACTCGAGCTCGACTCGAACTCGAACTCGGTTAATTTTTTTATATTTTATTAATATTTTTATTTTTTATATATGTTATTACTTATGTTATTAATATTACTTATGTTTTTCTGTATTTTTATTTTTTCCATTAATATAACTTGATGCTATTTTTATTTGTTATTTACATGATTAATGATATTTTATTTTACTTATATTATTAATATGACTTATGTCTTTCTATATTTTTTCTGGATATGTATATATATTTTGATATTGGTAGTCCTTTTATCACTTTGTGTATATTTGAGGGGACCCCTTACATACTTTTATTTGTTTGAAAATGTTTGCATTTGTTTTTTTTTCAATCGGTTGCTTCAAAGTTCAGATGCATTCCTATATATTGTCCCTTTTTCTACCCAATGGTGTTTTTTTGGTCAACCTTAAAAAAGATTATTTAATTTAAATATTTTTTTATTTTTTCTCAATATATATGTAATTGTGTTATTCCATTATACATATAAATTATAAAATATTTTAGCTACCAACATTATAAAGCCTTCTTTATTGTCATTGTACACAAAATAGGGCAAATATGATTATCAAAAAAATATTTTAATTTCAATATATATGTAATTTTTATTTATTAATGATTTAATGTCTATTGCATACTTTTGTTTTAAAAAAGATAAAAATTACTTTTCTCCCCCGAGTCCCGAAAATAATAAAATTATCATTTTACTTTATTTATCATATATTTACGATATGCAATATACAATATAGAAAAATAAGTATATTTTTAAGAAATATGAAGATAGAGTTAAACAAAATTAATAAAATAGATGATTTGAAAAATTATACTAACAAAGGTGTTGTTATTTGTTTTCTAGTTTATACATGTATTTGAATATGTTGTTAGATTTACCTCAGAACACATGTATGTTATTTTGAACATTTATTTATTCTTATTAATAGTGAAACTAATGTTTTTAAATTATAAGTCAAAATTTCAAAAAAGAAATATTTTTAGGAAGGTAAAAATAAAACTTGAATAACTCGATAAGAATCCGATAACTCAAAAACATGTTAAAAACTCGATAAACTCGTAGGCTCGATAAACTCGATAAGGACTCGATAACTCGAAAATATGTGAAAAACTCGATAAACTCGAAAACTCGTTAAAAACTCGTTAAACTCGAAAACTCGTTAAAAAACTAGTTAAGTTCGAAAACTCGAGAACTGCTCGAACTCAGCTTGTGTATTACCCGAGCCGAACTCGAACACACAATTCAGGCTCGATTATTTTCAGGCTCGACTCGACTCGATAAAAAAAAGCTCGAACTCGACTGCAAAAAACTCGAACTCGGATCGACTCGGCTCGAATTACAGCCCTAGGGGTGGCTACGGTCGAGAGGGAGAGAAAGGGGAGGGGAGGGAGTGAAGTGGGTGTGCAAATAAGAGAGTGTAGCTTGTGTTTTTGGGTTTTGATGTGTTAAAATGGTAGTGGAATGGAGAAATGACTTATATGCCCTTCCTACAAGCTTAAGACATTTTGCATGCAAGGGTAGATGAGTACTTTGCTTGGTTAAAGTGAGTTAGTGGGGTTGGAAATGACGGTCTTATCCTTGGTCTCTATTAGAAGGGATTTTGCATGCATGGGTACATTAGTAATCTAGTAATCATTTTTCTAGAATTAAAAGTATGCTTGAAAAGCATAAATTTTAATAAATAAAGTACACTTCCATAAATCACAAAAATTATACCATAAATTACTTTAATATTTTAGAAATTTTATAAGAGTATTTTCAAGAAATTTGAATAAATTTTTTTTTAAAAAAATTTTCTTTATAATAATACTTCTATAACAAGCCACATAAAAAATACAATTTAATTAAACTTTAATGCAAATAAAGTTGTAAAAATATAATCTAGCATTATACCAATTTATCTAATCGTATAAGCACAAAATTTTCATATCCAAATATTTGTACGAAGATTCGAATCGTCACGAAAGAAAATATATTTGTATTTACTTAATTCACATAATTGCTGAGAAACAATATTTAGAAACTTATGTACTCACAATACTGCACAGTAATGCCACATCACAGATTTTATAATATCATAATATTTACAGACGTTACAACCTTCCCCCTTTAAGGATTCTGTCCCCAGAATCTAAGCAAATAGATGAGGATACTTATCTATCATATCACTTTCTAATTCCCATGTTGATTCTTCAACTTTGGGATTCCTCCACAAAACTTTACCTAAAGGAACTATCTTATTCCTTAACACTTTATCCTTTCTATCTAGAATGCTAACAGATTGCTCGACATAAGATAAATCTGGCTCAATCTCCACTGGTTCATTCTCTATGATACATTTGGTGTCGGGGTTGAACTTCTTAACAATGATACGTGAAAAATGTTGTGGATGTGCTGCATTTGAGGCGGTAAGGCCAACTTGTATGCCACTTTTCCAACTTTACCCAAAATCTCAAAAGGTCCGACAAATCTTGGACTCAACTTTCCTTTCTTTCCAAATCAAGTTATCCCTTTCCAGGGAGATACTTTCAACATAACGGTTTCTCCTATTTTATACTCTACATTACTACTGTGCGGATCAACATAATTTTGTTGTCTATCCTGAGCTGCGATCAATCGATTTCGAATCAAATTCACCGCTTCTTTCATTTGCTGAATCAGTTCGGGGCCAAGTACCTTTCGCTCTCCGACTTTATCCCAACATATGGGTGATCTATACTTCCTTCCATAAAGAGCTTCGTACGTGGGCATTCCAATACTGGCATGAAAGCTATTGTTATATGAAAACTCTACTAAAGGTAGGTGATCATCCCAATTTCCTTTAAAGTCTAAGGCATAAGATCTCAACATGTCTTCTATGGTCTGGATCGTGCACTCACTCTGTCCATCCGTCTATGGGTGATAGGCAGTGCTCATCCTGAGTCGAGTTCCCAAATGTTCTTGGAATTGCTTCCAAAATATAGAGTTGAAACGGGGGTCTCTATTCGACACGATAGATACTGGAACTCCATGGCGAGTAACAATTTCCTTAAGATACATATGAATCAACTTGTCCATTGAGAATCTCTCGTTAATCGGTAGAAAATGAGCTGACTTAGTCAATCGATCGATTATTACCCAAATAGCGATATGATTAGATTTTTTCTTTGGTAATCCAACTATAAAGTCCATTGCAATGTGCTCCCACTTCCATTCAGGTATTTTTAAGGGCTGAATTAGTCCACTCGATTTCTGATGTTCGGCTTTTACCCTTTGACAAGTGTAGCATCTACTAATCCATTGAGAAATCTCCTTCTTCATATCCGGCCACCAAAAGTTCTGTTTCAAATCTTGGTACATTTTTGTGCTTCCCGGGTGAATAGAAAATTCTGAGTGTTGAGCATCCTTCAAAATCTCATTCTTCAATTCTTCCACATTCGGTATCCAAATTCTTGATGAGAATCTTAGGATTCCTTGGTTGTCTTTTTGAGTGCAAATCTCTTCTCCGGTCAACTAATTCATCTTTTGATTCATCATTTCTTCTTGACATTTCTTGATCTTTCCTAATAATTCTGGTTTAAAAGTCAATGTACAGATCATTTCTGTAGGTGCACTTGGAGCTCGAATCTCAATTTTCATCTTCTCAAATTCCTTTGATAACTCTTGGGCCATGGTCAACATATTCAGTCTCTCCTTGCGACTCAAAGCATCCGCTACTACGTTCACTTTCCCGGGATGATAATTGATTGTGCAATCGTAGTCCTTAATCAACTCCAACCATCTTCGTTGCCTCATGTTTAATTCCTTCTGAGTGAAAATGTACTTCAGGCTCTTGTAATCCGTATATATCTCACATTTCTCTCCATATAGACAATGTCTCCATAGCTTCAAGGCAAATACAATTGCAGCCAGTTCCTAGTCGTGAGTTGGGTACCTTTGTTCGTGAGGCTTAAGTTGTTTTGACGCGTAGGCTATCACCTTCCCGTGTTGCATTAAAACACAGCCCAATCCTTTATGTGACGCATCACTGAATATCACAAAATCTCCTTTATCATCTGGTAGAGCTAAAACTGGAGCAGTAACCAACTTTTGCTTTAATTCTTGAAAACTCCTTTAACATTTCTCCGTCCATTCAAACTTCTCATTCTTTCGGGTCAATTTTGTCAATGGTACCACAATCTTAGAAAAATCCTTCACAAATCTTCGATAGTATCCGACCAATCCCATGAAACTTCTAACTTCAGTTGGGGTCTTTGGCCTCTCCCAGTTCATTACCGCTTCTATCTTTGCTGGATCAACTCGAATCCCTTCCCTACTGGCAATGTGTCCTAGAAACTGAACTTCTCGCAGCCAAAATTCACACTTCAAAAATTTTGCATATAACTTCTCCTTTCTTAAAGTCTCCAAAGCTATTCTCAGATGTTCAGCATATTCTTCCTCGGTCTTTGAGTATATTAAAATGTCGTCGATAAACACAATGACAAACTTATCCAAGTACTCCTTGAATACTCGATTTATCAAATCCATAAAGGCGGCTTGCGCATTTGTCAATCCGAATGCCATAACTAGAAACTCGTAATGTCCGTATCTGGTTCTGAAAGCAGTTTTTGGTATATCTTCCAGCTTAATCTTCAGCTGATGATATTCGGATCGCAAGTCAATCTTTGAGAAATAAGTTGCTCCTTTAAGTTGATCAAACAAGTCATCAATACGAGGTAATGGGTACCTATTCTTGATGGTCAGTTTGTTCAACTCTTTATCGTCAATGCACAATCTCATACTTCCGTCCTTCTTTTTCATAAACAAAACTAGAGCACCCCATGGAGATACACTCAGCCTTATAACTCCTTTATCCAATAGTTCTTGTAATTGCTTGGCCAATTCCTTCATTTCTGCTGGTGCCATACGATAAGGTACCTTCGATACAGGTTCCACGCCGGGCGCTAAGTCGATAGAAAATTCGATTTGACGGTTAGGCGGCAATCCAGGAAGTTCGTTAGGAAATACATCGGGAAATTCGCTAGCTATCAGAATACTTCCTATATTCGGCGTCTCCTTAGATCTATCAATTATGTGAGCCAAATACCCTTCACACCCTTTTCTTAATAGTCTTTTAACTTGAATCATTGTCAAAAACGTCTTAACTTGCTTCTGCCCTTTAAACTCTACTCTCTTTCCTCGAGGGGAATTAAGAATCACTTTCTTCTTCTTACAGTCTATCTGAGCACCATGCTCTGCTAACCAATCCATTCCTAATATAACATTAAATTCTCCTAATTGGAAAGGTATGAGGGAAGCAGGGAAACTATAGCCTGAAATCTCTACTTTACACCGAGGGCAAACACCTTTAACAGATACCCGCTCTTGATTAGCTAAAATGATAGATAAGGGTTCAACTAACAGTTCAATTTCACAATTCAACTTGCCAATAAAAGATTCAAATATGAAAGATCTAGTAGCTCCGGTATCAAATAGCACTTTAGCATTGATGTTGTTGACAGAAAGCGTACCTGCCACAACTTCAGAACTCTGAACAGCATCCTTAATGTTCTTGTTGAATGTCCGGGCCTGAGCAGGATAGGAGGGAGGAAACACTGGAGTTACAGATTCAGAAGGTTGATTTGAAGGAAGTTGAAGAATTGGAACAGAAGATGTCATTGCTTGATTGAAAGGAACGGCCGTCAATTGCATCAACTTGTTGTTTCCGGGGTCTTGCAATCCCTCGACATGTGACCAGTCTTTCCACATTTAAAGCATGTAACAGAAGGCTTCGGGTTCCGGCACTCATTCGCGTAATGACCTTTCATATTGCACTTGTAACAGACGATGTCAGTCTTATTGCAGTTACCCATGTGTCTCTTGTCACAGAATTTACACTCCGGATTTGTTGCTTGCTGGAATCTTTTCCCTTGAATCCTATTCCTCTGACTCTTATTATCACCTTTCTTAAAGCTTCGGGATCCTCCTTGGTTCTGGAATCCAAACTTCTTGAATTCTTTCCACTTTGGCTTCCTTGAGCCGATCCTTCTCCACTACTTCCAAACTTTCTTTTCTTACTCTCTTTCTCCTTCGAATTTTGGTCACTTTCTCCTTCAATAACCATTGCCTTTTGGACCACTTTAGCATATGTGGCCAATTCAAAAGCAGCCACTCTGCTTCATAGCCAAGGCTTCAATCCTTGTAGAAATCTTTTTGCTCTCTTCTCATCCGTGTCCACGTAATCTCCAACAAACCTAGCCAATTCGGTGAATTTCTTCTCGTACTCTCCCACAGTCATTTCTTCTTGCTTTAATTCAAAGAACTTCAATTCCATTTGAGTCTGCATATACCTCAGGAAATACTTGTCTAGGAAAATCTTCTTGAATCTATCCCAAGAAATAACTTCTTCTTCTTGTAGAGCACGTGCTGACTCCCACCAATAGTTGGCTTCTCCTTTCAGAAAATAAGACGCATAATAGACCTTTGTTTCTTCCCTAACAACAGCTAGCGTGAAAGTTTTCTCCATCTCTTTAAGCCAAGATTGAGCTTCTACAGGGTCTTGAGTTCCATAAAACTCTAGTGGTTTCACAGCTTGGAACGATTTGAAAGTTGTAGGGGTTGGTGGTGGTAGAGGTGGTTGTTGAAGTTGTTACTGAAGAAGTTGTTGTTGTTGAGCAAGGGTAACAGATTGTTGGTGAAGTATTTGCATAAGTTGAGCCAAGTTGGGTGGTGGATCTTCATGATCCCTGGTATTGGTGTTGCGGGCTCTACGATGAGGCATGATTCTGAATGTAGACAAGAAAGGTTTATTCACAATTCAATATTTACATAGACAAGTTATAGCAAGGGTTAATATTAAGCACTGAGATTTTATTCAAAAGATATCTTAGGAAAAGATTATACATGATCAAGTTATAAAGAGGTTAACATAATTTAATCAACAACAATGCTGGGATAGGTAGACTATATGATAGTCTTAGAGGATGGTGGTGGGGGAACAGGGGCACGGAGACGGCTAATCACTCGGCAGAGCTCGTCAACAACAGCGGTAAGAGCAATCTGACTCTCTCTATCACGGTGTGGAATCATCAATGTCAGTCAGTCCTCAACCATCTGGATGATCTCCTCAAGTCTGGCTATCAGTCAGGGTCGGTTGGGCTTGTCATCAAAGTTCTCGCGGTACAACTGATCCACCCTATGCCGAAGATTCGCATTCTCGCCTTCCAGTTGATCAACCATAATTACCATATGCTCGTACAAGGAGAATGGCACAGTAGAAGGGAATCCGGGAGTCGATGAGGATGATGCCTGACAATCAGTTATATATATACGCGGTTATAAATAAAAGGGTCGGAAAACCTATAGATTCTAACGCCCAAAAACCCAAATGATCTAAGTTCATCCTATTCTCTAAATTCCTATCTTATATTCATTTATCCTATGTTGTTCAGTGACTCAAACCTATGGCTCTGATACCAAAACTGTGACGGACCCACTAATACTAACCAGCAATAATAGTAAGAGAGATAAACAAAGCAGTAAAGGACTACAACTAGTTAATTAATATTACGGAACCATAAATCCAAGTCCCCGAATCCACAGGTAAGAGTTTGAACAACATCTAAAAAACTAATAATACAAAAGTCTAATATCCAAAGTTAAATACATCTACCAATTTTAAATTCCCAAAAGTCCTCTAAACATTATGGAACAACCAGTTCCCTACCTGCTCCAACATGCATACCCTGAACCACCACAATTCTTACGCGCGGTCTGCTTGAAATGAGGCATCTTCGGGCTTAACTGAAGGGATAACATCAATAACAATATTAATGAGCAAAATGCTCAGCAAGTGAATAATAGGGTACAACAGTTCATCATATGCCCAATAAAACAGTAACAGAAGGTAAATCAACAATATAAATTTTTCAAGTAAAGTTCAAGATTTTAACAAGTGAATGGAATTGAAATCACACAGTGCTATGAGCAATGAGGGGTGATCCACCCACATCAAAGCTCTGAACCACATAACCAGTGATTCACAACCATTGAGGATCCTCGACACACATTGGCCATATAAAACCATCAGGCTCCCTGCTACTGAGGTTTTAAAACATTAACAGTGACTGGAACCTCAGTCTTATCATATCATTCAATTCCTTTTTAATAACTCATTTCAATTTAAAAGGGGTTCTTGATCAAGGATAATATAACAAGAGAAATAACAAAGTTCGATTGAGAGGATGATAATAATGTTTGGGTTTCCAAAGGAAATGAATCTGATGTATGAGGATTTTTGGTTCTACTGGATATATTAAGGAACTATTTGTAGGGGGTATTCATAGAGATACGAAGTAATATGTGAAGAAAAGGGGTCAAAGTAAGTATGGAAGCGATTAACTAAGTTCAAAATCCAATTATTGAATGATGTCAGGGACTCATCAATGTTATTAAATGATAGTCATAAATTCACAGGGCGTTCAATCACAAGAAATAGAATTATAAAGATAAGTTGAGAGTTCACTTGCCTGAACTATGCTTACTGAGTACTTGAATGGAATCATCTATTGGGCTCCTTTCCTGGCCTCCTACTTGAACCTATAATAAATAGTATCCTCATCACAACTCTTGCTAACTACCCTTTTGCGTATACTATATATACACACATATATATAAATATACTTAACACACTTAATTTCAAGTAATATATGCTTCACATAACACATAGCAAGAAAAGGCATGGCAATAGTACACTTAGATCCTAATCACTCAAGCAATTATCCTTTTTAACAAATAATTAACAAGACTATTACACTTAATCCTCCTGTACAGACCTCAACATAATTTAAATTCAGAAAGGTACACTTGTGCCTCACCTCACAAGACTCACAAAACTAATGCATACTCTAAACTCTTCTCGGATGCATGCCTCGACACCACTTGTTTGCCTCGACACAAATATACTTTTCTACCTTGGGCCTTTACTTAATTGTGGTTTCTACAGACTCTTATGACATAATGCAACTTCCAAACTTGACTTGACATCAAGGCCTCACTCATAAAGCACTTAAACACAATGCATTCCTCATAGGCTTCCTAATGCAACTCATATGGTGACTCTCGGGTGTTTTGGTGGAAATGGGGTATCTCCACCTTGGGCCTTCACTCCAAACCAACTCTCTGAGGTTCCTAAGACTCTAAACTAACTCTTAAAGTTGGAATGACTCAAATACCTTACTTGGGCCTCCCTAGGCCTCAAGTGGAAGTTGACATAAATTTGCCTTCCCTGATTTCCAAACTGCCTTAAAAACGCAACGCAGACAGTAATTTCCAAACTGATTTCGAGCACAAAAACGCAACGGAAACAATAAATAAAAATATGAAAAAACAGAATTTTGGAAACCCACCGCAGGATCCATGCGAAAAATAGATATTTAATTCGTAGATTAGATTGTTTACCTTAAGAAGATTTACAAATTGCTTGACTAATGGAGATCCAAAGCTTGTTCAATCACCACGCATCCTGCTCTCGTGATCTACACAAGAGATATTATATAGATAGTATAATAAGAATTATAACTCTTAAATAATCAGGAGTTATTATTAATTCAAAATTCCTATTTGTATAATAATTAAGTCACACTTAATTATTTAACAAATGAATTTCATAATTAATATTAGTAAATTCGAATATCAATATTTATCTAATTAATTAAGTCATACTTAATTAATATTATAAATAATTCCAATTACTTTAATCCAATTTAAATCCAATTTACATTAAAAAACCCTTCAAGCATTCTTAGTGTGTGACCCTATAGGTTATTATTACGTTGGCAACGAATTTTAAATCTAATTTAAAATCATAAACAATTAGCGGCATCTAGTAATACATCATTGCTACCCAAGTAATAATAATTGAATCCGTGAACGATTAAACCTTTCATGAATAATGTACAATGTAATATAATCCCTTTAACCAAATATTATTATAGATTAAACTAGAGGCATGTAATGTGTCATCCTCATCAATGTTTCATCTAGGTTTCCTTGATTAATGAGTAGACTATCATATCAAATCAACATTTGAGTGTGGCCACGCATTTCACAATCTAGCTCACACAAGAGGCCAATAATATAACTCCTAAAATAGGAGGGTTAAATCCCATCTAGATCATTCATATTTCTCATACGATTCATAATATACCCAATGTCCACTTTTATCATTACCCGGTCAAGGATAACTTTTAATGGAATCAATGTATATTAATTCTCGTATAGAAATATAATGACTTCAGGTCTAAGGACCATTACATCATTATCACTGTGAGAATTACTTATGACACAACATACATGTAGAATCTCACACTAGGTCTGTCGAGCACCATGTACATATACATATGCCTGTGTTTTTGACTTTAGTATCACTATACCTTTGATCAATGAGATCTGATCATCAGTCAACAAACACACCAGTCTTAATGTATTATTATTGTACTTTAATAATAATACTCGACTAGGGACCTTTAGGAATATTGATACTATTCTCATAATCTCATTTATAAGTCACGTACTTAGAGATCATATTCCAAGGATATTTATTAATCTAACATTTATATCGCAGTAAATTAAGAATTAATAAACTATAAAGGGAATAATCGATAGAACATAAACATTAATAATCCTAATGTCTTAAACTAAAACATCATAGTGTTGTCTCTAGGGCACAAACACTAACAGTTGGGTCGCTCCTTAGTGTAAGTGAGTTATAACCTCCAAAAGACCTTGTAAATCGGATTATACACGCATATTAAGTGGATTGCATAACCATGCAATAGTTGAGATCCCTAAAGATTTATGCACTAATTCCCATGTAGCGAGTTTTGGGTCAGCAATCCCAAGCAATACATGTTTTAGGTTACTAGGCACAAAATCCCCTCCGACTTAATTACTCGAGTATTAATAAGCTCAATATAGTCAAAATTACCACATTCTTAGCGTGCACTTTTTTGTTACTGTTTAAACATTTTCCTTTTTTTTCTTTTTTTCAATTTTTTTACAAAGATATGTGCACCCCACTGCTCCCCCAAACTTATGCGTTTACATACTAAGCTCAAAAGGGAATATTCAAAATTTTAATCATCAACAAGCAGACAGCCCTCAACAAACAAGCATATCTAAGTCTTAACTCAAGAGCATAATAAGTGTTTTATAAGAAATTAGCTCTGCACAAGTGATATTACACACGTAATATCTTTAACATGTGATCATAGTAAGACTTAGTCAAAAAATAAGCTACACTATCATCATATGTCACCAATTTGGCTTACTACTAATTTTAGATCATGACATGATATGTAATACAATGCAATGTTAATAACATATATGTAACTATATGATACAATGCAATCTATATGATTTTTTTTATTATGTATAACACAACTATTGAAAATACATCCACACACTTAGATGGGTCAATGTCTTCAATGTCACACTAAACTAGTAATTCTATAATATATAATAATAAAAGAAATTCCCCCCCTGTGCATAAGCATAAAGTGTTGTGATCCATGACTAGCTTGATTGAGGTGATGCAAACTTGTAGCGCCTCTTTTGTTGATGTAGTTATGTTGCATGAGCATGCTAATCAACTGTACAAGCATGTCAATCCTGTGCGTGATCATGTCAATCGTCTACGTGACCATGCCCACGAGATGCATAATCATACTATATTGTGATGAACTAATCCTGGTATTTAGCTCGCATTGCGTGACCATGCCGAAATGTTGCATGAGCATGCCAAACCTGCAAATTTCGGTCATGAGTAATCTTGTCCAGCTCTGTAAGGTTGGGTGATCATCCCAAATCTCCAAAAATAAGTTGATGGTGTTGGTTTGTGCTGTGTGACCATGCCAACATGCCTCATGACGTTGTCAAACCCCAAATTTTTTTTTGAGGGTGTTGGCTCTGTTATATGATCATGTTAGATATCGTGCGTGATCATGCTATTTCTCAATTCTTATCCAAAATCATTCTAAACACCTGAATCACTTCAATAAAACACATAAAGGAAACATGAAGAAAAAACAAAATCTAACTAATAATATAATATTGGGTTGCCTCCCAAACAACGCTTCTTTAATGTCATTAGCTTGACTTGTACATACAACTAGCGTTATCACTGTAGTAAAAAAGAAATAAATACACCTACCTACGAATTAGTGTTAGAATTATGATGTGCAAATATACCTTTTACCCAAAAACATATAAGAAAATGTTTATGGACCATGCTAGCTTAAGAGACCTCGAAATATCAAAATAGCTAGAAAAGCCGTCAAAATAATCACCACAAGTACGACACATAAATCCTCCCAAATTGGATCTTTATATTCATAATTAAGCTTTTAATTTCAAAATTCTTAAATTCCTCTTCAAATTTAATTGTACACACATCAATTTTTACCTCGTCTACCAACTTATTAAGCTCGACAACATTCTCCAAGTTTGGTAGACTTAATCAATTGCATCCAAATTATCGTTACCACGTATGGGACTATAATCAACTTAATAAGTAGTCTCAAAAAACATAAAATTTTCATCAATTGCTAAACAAGAATCATGGATCGTTAAAAAATTAACATAATGAGGAACTTGAAACAACCATTATACATTACAAGTTGAACTTATATTATAAAATATTCTGTTTAGCATTTTTTCGTAACAACCTATTGATTCTACTTCACATGAAATATCACTTTCATTAAAAATCTCAAATTTTTGGTCATTAAAGTGTTTAAGAAGTCCAAATAAAAGTAAAGAAGGATTAGAATAATTTAAACTCTCATCGACACCATTGCATACATATAAATCATCATTGGATTAATTTTGAAAAGAATATAAAAAAACCAGTGCTAGGAGGGTACATAGCATAATATGAGTTATAAAAATCGAACGAATTTACCCGATACATGCTAAATTTACTAAAAGAATTAAAGTCTTGATACCTTTCTTGATTGCTAATGAAATCTTGATCGTTATTCTAGGTAAAATCATTGTCCATATATTTTCTACTCTACCTCAAATGTGTCTACTTCAAAGAAACCGTAGACACAACAAAAAAACAAAAAAGGAAAAAAAACTATGTACATAAGATAAAATCAAACCACAAGAAATAATTAACTCAAAATCAAAATTATTGCCTTCCACAGTAGCGACGCCTATTTGTTGATGTGTACTTTTAGAAGCTCGTTCTCAGGAAAGGACTGATATCAACACCAATTTCAAATCTTTTATTTCTTACAGTTCAGAAGTAGGGAGAATAATTTGTGGATGTGTACTTACCAATTAATTAATCTAATAAACAAATAAAAGTATATAACAAGTGTGAGAGAAAATAATTCAAGAATTAGGGTTATTCAATTGGATGTTAAAAATATCTAATATGTATCTCTAATTTGCTAAGAACAATCCTTCTAATAGTTATAAAATCCTCTCTCAAGGTAGATTATAGTACCTACAACTCTCTCTTGATCTCCACTCACATGGTCATACAAAGTACAATAATAGACTGTTAAGAACCAAGGATATCAGCTGCACAATTTGCAAATCAATCTCTCGATCTCATAGTTAAATTATGTTTATCATATCATGTACTAGAATTACAACTTCTCTCCCAATTCATTATGATTCCTAAAGATACAATTAAAGATTCTCGAATCCCTTAATTGTGTTAAGCCCTTCATGAAAAATTAGCAATCAGAAGAGAATCATAATGCAACTAAACAAACACAACAAGTCAAAGAATACTACCCAATTCTTGAATAAAGGAATTAACTACTCATGATATAATAAAGCAAACATAAATTAATAGCACAAATCATGAGCATTAGATTTAAAAAACGAGGAATATAACTTTAAAAGTTCCTGTGAAATTCAGAATAATCCCTTCGCTCCCTCTCCCAATCTTTCTCTCAAAGTGTTTCTTTTCATTCTCTCTCAAGAGATGGCTATCTAACTATTATATATTACAATATGTCATAGATGTTTTCGTATATAATATATGTAAAACCATTATGTTAAAGAGTTTTAATGCTTTCCAAGAAAAGACAAATAATTTCTCAAAATAAATTAGATTTTAATGTAAAATTTGTAGTCTATTTTTGAGGATTGATTTCGAGCTTTACCAATTGAAATCTTGAAGTTGGACTACTTCTTTACTGTAGATAATTCTGCTAACTTCGCATGGGCTGTAAAATTGTCAAATTCTGATTTCTAGAACTCAAGTTATAGCACAAATATTGTTGCTTATGCATGCAGATCAATAAATCTGAAATTCCTTATCATTTGTGTCCAAATTATCCAATTCCATCTAAAGTTAAGAATTATTTGTTTACTGTCATAAAACAATAAGCTCTAACTAATAATATATGATTACTAATATAATATCATAAATATAATAATATATTGTAATA
This sequence comes from Apium graveolens, assembly GCF_009905375.1. Taxonomy (NCBI): domain Eukaryota; kingdom Viridiplantae; phylum Streptophyta; class Magnoliopsida; order Apiales; family Apiaceae; genus Apium; species Apium graveolens. Next base: position 88,187,026 of record NC_133655.1, read on the forward strand.
TCCCTTATTTTCAAAAATTATTATTAATATTATTATTTTTAGTATTTTATGTGAGTTTTGTTACATTTTAAATAAAATATTATGTGTTTGTTTGAATTGAAAATGCTTCTTTTTTTCTTTTTTTCTATCGTAGGGAATCCGCAGCCGTTACCCTTCTGGTGCGTACTGGGTAAACCCCACGGGCTCATTCAATAGCCTGCAAACCATGTTTCCATGATATAACATGCAATATAGTTATTATATGTGATCCCTTAAGGACCAGGATATTTTTCGAATATTTATTTCATGTTTAAAATGCATTAATATGAGATTATACACAATTTGAACGCGTGTCAAAGTGTGTTTATTATGTGGTACATGTTTTGTCTCGTTCTGCGCGTATTTGCATATGTTATATATGTTTTCGGGGTTTATTGTTAATTTAGAAAATATTTTGCTTTATTAAAAAGTATCGGACCAGGATTCTACCGGGACGTCAAAGACCACAAAATTTGTATTTTGATTTTTATAAAACCAAATATCTCTCGAATATTTAATATTTTCGTATTTTTGGAATATACATAAATTTTGGGGAATTTTAGTATATATCTTTTATTTATTTAAAAATAATATTATAAAAATTATTTCTCGTAATTATATTATTCTCGAGCTAGATGTTTTTTAAATTAAGAAAACAACACATCATTTAATGATCGTTGAAGATTATTTTTCGGAAGTAAAATAGCCAAAATTCTGAATTTTTATTTTATATAAAAATCACAAAATTTTAGGATAATATCCGAGAAACGGGATACGTTTTTGTGGGTTTTAATCCATTCTTCCATTTCATTCAAAGATTTCAGGAGCTTTAATTGTCTGATTTTGACGCTCTGATAACCAATTTGAAACTCTAATTGAGCCCAGTATTTTTATACCAACACTGTTATTTAAGGTTCATTCTTGGTTAAATTCGTTGTTTTTAGTTTTTATTCGATTGGGCTTTTGATTTCTCGGAGTTTTTAGATGTTCTTGATGTCCTAAATAGGTTTTCCATGATTTAACAGTCCACTCATGTATAATTTCGTCTTATTTGGTTACGATGTAGTTGGTCGAGCTATTGTTTTTGGTCAATTTTGATATCGATTTTATGGGATAAACATGATGTGATTGTTATCCATGATTATGTGAATAGATTGTGTATAACCATAGCTTCATTTTGACATATTAATCATTCAGTTTGGGTTAGAAATGAATGAATTCATTGTTTCGCCGGAGCACCCGAGCTTGTCGCCAGAATCTATGGCTTTTGGCCGGATTTTTCCGTTTGCTATTCTGGTTGTCGAAGTTACAGGTTTCCCCGAGCTGTGTACGTTTGTTTCGATAGATAAAGGGATGCAAGCCGGTTCGTTTTGGCCGGGAAAAGGACCGCCGGAGTGGGTTAAACATCGCCGGAAACTGGGTTGTTTCCCAGGATCCGGTCTGTGTCCAACCCGACCCGGTTGATTATTGGTGACCTGTATCCTTGTTTTTCTGACCCTGGTTTCATTCCATCGAACCATAAACCCCGATTCAATTTCTGTTTTTGAGATTTATTTTTCAAAAAATAAATCAAAATTTATTTTTTGGTTTTTAGAAATATCCAATTTTAATTCCAAAAATCAATTTTCAATTCAAAATTAATTTGGTTAATTATTTTAAATATTTAACTAAATTGTTTTAAATCTAGAATTTTATTTCTCTTATTATTCTCAACAAAATAAATAATTTGATTTAATTAATTATAATTTATTTTAGTTAATTATCTTTTTATTTAGTTGATCGATTAAGTCATTTAATCGATTAATTTTATTTATAATTAGTTAAATGAAATGAACTATGTATAATCCAGACAAATAAAATTTCAAAAATATTTTGAGCTTTTAAAAATTTATAAAGGCATTGAATAATCAACTAATATTATTATTCTTATTTTATTCATAATAAATAGACTGTTTGTCCGTTTAATAAGCAACAAACGTGTCTAGAATGAAAAAAATATTTCGCTTCTATTAAAAATATTTTTAAGACATAAATCCTTTTGTATTGAAACACTTGTTTTGCAAGTCGTTCTGAATCAGATAATCGTCGGAAAGTTATATTTTGACCTAATTTGAGTTATAAAAGCACCGAATCGAATTTTTGACGTAATGAGTTATGTGATACATGAATTATATACTGATGTAATATGTGAATTATGTATGTACATGTTGTCATATTCTTGTGTTTAATTGTTGTAATATCTGGGTTATCGTATGGGTAGACGATAGAGTTGTAGACGAGTAGTTCATCGATTAATTATCGTTTAGATGATTAAAGTGGTATCTTTTAATTATAGATACGAGTTGTTTGAGATGATCAAGACCAGGCATTGGATCAAGAGTAAAGTTGAACAGTAATGCATATCGGGCTTGTAGCACATGCAAGAGTGACATATCAAATGATTATTGGGTTAAAGATTATGATGTCATTGGACAAAGGAACGAGATAGTGGTGTTTGTATGAGTGTTCTTAACTGTTAAAAACCAAAGGCAAGTATTTCTCCACTATTCTACTTTCAAAATAGTTAAATATTTTACATATCACTGAATTAAATTATGATTATGAAAGTACCCTTATAATATTCTATGTTCAGAGTAGTTAAGTGTTTTTACTTATCCAAATGTTAAATTTGTAAATGTTTTAGATTTTAAGAAAAATGATTTCATTTTAGAATTATTCCTGACCATTTGAAATTAGGAAACTGTATTATTAAGGATGTCGATTGATTCGGCTCCTTTCATGAATTGGTTTTAAGATTGCATAATTACTGGTTAGCGTAGATGGCCGAGACACCGGTCCAGCGGGAGCTATTATATGAAAATATAATATCTTTCACCGCTAATATGTGCCTTTTGGGATGTTAGATATTGAATACAACACAGGGGAGGTGAATGTGTTTTGGATATTTTTAAGCCTTTTTAGATTTGTTTGGTTGTGTGAATAAAGCAGTTAAGAAATGCAGTAATATTATGTTAGCAAAAATAACTATCAAACATAATATTTCAAAACTCACTTAATTTTGTATTAAAATCAAGTTAGGACTTGCTACAAATCCTGGGTTCTTTGTAAGTAAAAAACTCAGATTCTATCTTGAGAGAATACAAGTATGTTGAATCTGTTTGTTATAACTAAACTAAAGACCAATGTATGCTTTGTAAACTAGCAGCATAGGTTTACAAAACTGGCACTTTAATGTATTAAACCCTTTTTGAAAGCAACCTATTTCTATTTTCATTCATGGCTTAGCAAATATGTGCAGAATCTTGCAGATCTGTGGCCATCCTTTCTCTAGTCAATCTTGGCACTTGATCTTGTATTCTCCATAGCTACTTTGTAGACTTTTCAATTTTGTTGATAGATTATTTGTTAACTGATAATCTTGAATCTTCATTTATTTGCATTCTGTATTTGAGAGGCATGGTAAGATCTCCAATTTGTTCTATAGAGAAGTGACATCTCGATAAGTATAATGACTTATCGAGATCTCTAAGTTCTCTTTAAGTATAATTGACTTGTCAAAGTCTCTTGATATTTGCATTTCTAAATGACTTGTCGATATGTCTGAGATCTTTACATGTAGAATTGACTTGTTGATATCTCAGAGACTTCTCTATAAACCATTTTGGACTTCTCGATAAGTCATATTGGAGTTCTCGAATGACTTCTCTATATTACTTGATCTGTGACTTGTCGATATCTTGACTTAAAACATTTTTCATAAAACATATTTATTCAACTTCAAACTTCTGTATCATTTCTCTGAGGCATGACCTATCTTGATCTTCTTCCAGAGTTTATCCCTTAGGCTTGAACTATATACAGAAAAGTACTCCAGTCTTATATTCTAACCATTTTTACAGACTTAATTAATATAATACAAAATACAAAGTTGATTATCAACCAACTAAATCTTAGGGCTGTCAATTCGACTTAGTCTTGATATTATATAGGCATGTCTTCCACAACAATCTCCCCCAATTTGTGAGAAGATTGCTTATCACAAATTCATGCCTTATAACAAGACTAACCCCAAGTTACAAAGAAAAATGAAAGATTACATAAAAAACTGACAGAATGATAAATACAGCTTTTATATACTGAGTGATTACATGAGTTCAAAAAGTACAATCATTACATGAAGTTCACATAGCCTGATTCTTTTCTAATGAGGTCCTTTAGATTTACATGTACTTGAAGTTCCTCTATGATTTCAGTCCCTCTTAGAGCTTCCACAAGCTTGATCCAATCATCCAATCAATAACCATTCAAGTAATTAACTCTGAATCTTGAGAACCTGCCACCTTTTATGTTTAGAAAGTGTCCATCCTTAGATATTTTACTCAACCCCTTTGCCTTGAGCTTAATTGATCTTTGTTCACACATAAAAATTTCTTCTGCATCATTCCTATCCCTTTCTTCCTTTTCAGCCTTTGTTTTTTCTCTTCTTTCATCTCTTACTTTCATCCATACACACATCACAGCCTTCCATGCCCTTGTACTTGTGTCCATAACTTCTATGGTTGAAAGTGTATCGATTAATTCCCTTCCAAGTATAGTGAAAGAGCCATCCTGATAATAGATTCTGACTTCTCTCAATGATACAACACAAATGTTTACTATTTCTTCATCTAATTTTTGAAAGTAGTCATCATATGTGATGCACCAGTTTAATGGTAGAAAATCAGTCTGATTAAAGTAGTACCAGATAACCCCTTTCCAACATGTAGCTTCTTTGGTTTTCTCCCAACAATCTTGTAATGAGTTTTGATTGGTGGATTAAATGAAGTTAAGTTTGATATTTTATTTAGGGTGGTTTGGCAAAAGATGATTGGTATTTTGAGTAAGGTGTTTGCGGTTGGTTTGCATAAAAGTTTAGGCTTAGAGGTTAAAGGTAGTTGAGTGTTTGAGCTTGCAGGCTTAGTGGTTTGAGTTTGTGAAATTATAACTTGTTGGACATCTTTCTTGTTTCCTTTACCATCTTAACTCTTCTTTCTCCTCCTTTTATCTCCCCTTTTCTTGTCATCCCTCTTCTTCTCATCCTGCTTCTTATCTTCTACTTTGCTATAAGTTATTTTAGAAGAGTGACTTGGATTTGATCCAGAAGGTTTTTATTCATCATGCTTTACTCATCATCATCCTTGTCATCTTTTAAGTTGAATTTAGAGATTGGCAACATGGTCTCAGCATTTTGAAGTTATCTCCCTAATATTCTGATCATCTCCTCATCTTCAACTTTCTTGTTCTTCTTGGTCTTTAGATCAGTTTCAAGAGTCATTATCAATCTCATATTCCCTCTTACAGAATTCTTTGGAACTGTGAAGAACTTGCATTTATTGCTCTGTGGACAAATGTAGGCCACCCCCTTGCTTGGATAGGGATAGGATAGTAGAAAAGTTGTTATTTGTGCCTTCTTCAGTTTATTTAGCAACTGGGTGTCCTATGGAATGACTGGATTAACTCTGCCAATAATTACATCCAGCTCAGATGTTCTCATGGTTTGAAGATTTGAGAGAGTCACCTGAAGACATCTGTCCAAGCCACGGTCATTTGCATTTGCAACTATTCTCTTCTCTAGAAAGTTTTTAACTTTGACAATCACAACTCTGAGAAAGTTGATGATTTTGGCCAAGCCTCTTTTATAGGTAATGTAGTTGTTGTGAAGAGACATCCTTAAGACCGTTAATAGCTCAGTGAACTCCTTATCTTGACAGGGTCCTTCTGCAGCTTTTTGTAGTATGTCTTTTACAACATCTTGAGATATTTGAATTTGTGAAGAACTTTAACCAGTTTGAGTTGACGTCAATTTTACAGCCTCGTTAGATTAAGATTGTATAGATTTCCAGCTTCCTTGGACTATTGAATCCTAACTTCTATCTCCCCCTTAGTCTTGTTGGAAGGAAAGAGCGGTGGATTTGGAATTTCTGGCCTCACAGCTTCAGGAAGAGCAGGCAAAGGAACATTCAAGGAACCCATGATAGATCCCTAAGAAACTGAATTCTGTATTTGAAGATGTTTCTGTGAGTCTACCAGGGTCCTGATGTCATTCTGTTGACTCTGCACTAGAGAAGTGAGAGCATTGACCTGAGCAATGAGTGAGTCATTGGAGGCTTGGAGAGTTGAAACTTGATGTTTTAGGGATTAAATCTGGAGATTTGTTGATGTAGACAATGGTTGCTGATAATGTGGATTGTTGTGGATTGTTGACGTCGATTGTAATCGACGGATAGTCTTATAAACAAAGAAATTGCTATCAAAATTTTCTAAAAATATACTTGTAAATGTACATAATTATATTCTACGTGTTACCCCTATTTGTGTTCGGGTTATGTGATTATGTGATTATGTGTATAATAATTATACGAGTCGGGTTATCGGATTTGGGTTATTAGAATTTGAGGATATCAAGCATGTCAGTATAACTGAATAGGTTATTCTGTATTTGTAGATCCCAGTCGAGTTTCCCCCGGACCGAAGTCAGCGTGAAAGCTACTTAGGGTTTTGTAAGCGTTGCAAGGCAAGTACCCCTGACCATTCTTTTATGGTTTAGTATGTATGAATAGCTAAATGTTTTATTCTCGTAATAGAACAGAAACATTTTAAGTTACGTATCCCCTGTAGTTATAAACCACTGTTTTCAAATTGTTTTGGGGAAAAGTAACTTCGAAAGGTACCTATCTCGAATGAAATGAATTGCGAATTGGATTTTATATGTGTGCTGGTTAAATCAATGATTTTGAAAATGAGATAGGTACAAGTGTTTTGAAAACTGGATAAAACGGTAAGATATGGGATACATTGGGGCCAGAGTAGGCCTATTGAGGTGGCGTAAGAGGCTAATTCGGTTGCGTGCACTATAAAACTGATTAGTCCAGTAGGTCAGTGACCTAGCTAGTCTCTGAGTTCTGGAACAGGTAAATGGGATGGCAGTTAGAGCCGTCTAGTGTTGATAGCCTGATCAGCTGTCATCACATATCCGCTATGTATCTGATTTGGATTTGTGATTCCCGTAAGGGCATAAGTAGTTGATACAACGGTTTTATAAATATGATTAGCATGCTAAAATTGGACTCTGGTATTTTACACAACACACTGCTATGTTGTTTTGATAAAGCATGCTAGTTAATGATATCCAGTTATCTCTGATTTTCCTTATAAATGTTGATATCATGATTACAGCTCTGTTCCTATTATTGTTACATTACTGCTTTTATTCCATTATTCATATGTTGGTACTGCTGAGCAATTATGCTCACCCTTGCAAACTGTTATGTATATCTCACAGATCCCTAGAAGACCAGTCAGACAGACCCATGTTTCCGCCACTACTGGACCCGGCTCCTCTGAGGTAGTTTGTATCAGGCCATGAGGTCTGATGAGTTGCTGAATAAAGTTAGAGTCTGTTAGCTGTTGAATAAGTGGGTTGTAATAATGCGAATCTGAACCATACTTGAACCTGGATCGGATCTTGGTTTGGAGTCAAGTTAGTATATTTTAATAATAATCTTGTTGTTTATATTGTTGGTAATTTTGTTTGGTGACGTCAACTCCTGACCCCGGGGTTGAGGCCGTCACAGTTGGGGCAACTGAACCTCAGCCACAATGGACGATTCCCTCGGCTACTCAAGGGACGAATTCCCAAATTCAGCAGTTACACGCACCTGTGAATTTTTGACCCATTGGGTATGAGTATTGAACTATTGTGACTATTAACGCCCCTTATGGGATGCCCCTTTACCCCGAGGTTGGAGGAAGTGGGCATGCTAGACGGAGTGAAGCACAGAGGCAAACACCTCCTTACATTCAAGGTTTGGCTCCTATCCCGGAGGATCAGGAATTTTCTGGTCCTTATACTGAGAGAGATTCCGAATCTTCGGAAGATGAACTGGCCCCAAGAAGGAGACGTGCTGGCAAAGAACCAATGGTTGATGGCAACCAACGTCCTGGGAGTACCCGAGGGGTGAATCCCCAAGAGGTGCATGAGAGAATTAAAGCGCACGAGGCAGAGATTCAAAGGCCCATTACCACCTAGGGGAGAAATCCTCCTCCAATCATAGACCTGGATGGTCCTCATAAAGAAGGGTTATAGTCCCAAGAGTTGATCCAAGCAATCTTCTTCCCCTTGGAGATCCTGATGATCCCACTCCACCATTCACTAAAGAGATAATGAATGCCCACATCTCAAGGAAGTTCAAGATGCCCACTATTAAAGCTTATGATGGAGCGGGAGATCCCGCTAATCACGTCAGAACCTTCTCCAATGCACTATTATTGCAGCCCGTGAATGACGCTATTAAGTGTCGGGCCTTTCCTCAAACCCTGTCGGGTATGGCTCAAAGATGGTATAGTCGTTTGCCCCCAAACTATATTGGGTCCTTCAGAGAATTAAGTCAGACTTTTATTAAGCACTTCATCAGCGGGAGAGTGCATGAGAAAAGTTCAGCATCCCTCGTGAGCATTGTGCAGGGAGTGAAGGAATCCTTGAGAGACTACCTGAATCATTTTACAAAGGAAGCTTTAAAAGTCCCGGACCTTGATGACAAGGTAGCCATGATAGCACTGCAACAGGGAACTAGGGATGAGTTCTTCAAGATGTCCTTAGCCAAGCGCCCCCCTGAAAGCATGTTATAGCTCCAAGATAGAGCCGGGAAGTACATCAAGGTGGAAGAGAGCATGAGGAAGACCGTAGTAAGTAACGAGCCCGCTGGAGGCAAGAAGCGGAAAACCGATCTGGAATATATTGCAAAGGACAAGTATCCTAGAACTGAGCAAAACAATGACTCAACCCCGAAGAAGGGAGGACCTGGACAAAAGTTTACTGAGTATGATAAGTTGAATGCTCCAAGAAGCCAGATTTTGATGGAAATCGAGAAAGATCGAGTTATTCATTGGCCTAAGCCCTTGAAGGCTGATCCTACCAAGCTAGATAAAAGCAAGTATTGTAAATTTCAAAAGGATGTTAGTCATGACACCGATGAGGGTAGACAACTGAAAGATCAAATTGAATTCCTTATTAGAAAAGGAAGATTGAACAAGTACACTGGAGATGGAGGAGATAGGAGCAATAACATGAGAAAGAACTTTGATGATCGAAGAAGAGATCAAGATGATCAAGGGCGAAATCCCCAACCTAGGGGACCGGTGATAAATGCAATCTTCGGAGGACCGCGATCCCCGAGGGCCTATGATAAACATAATTTTTGGAGGACCAACCGCTGCTGGATTATCCAAGAACTCCAGGAAAGCGTATACCCGAGAAGTTATGCATATTGTTGGGGAAGCCCCGAAGAGGGCCAGGACAGGAATAACAATGGCTTTCGATGATTCTGATCTGGAGGGTGTGAAATTTCTCCATGACGACCCGTTGGTCATAACCGTAATAATAGGGAACAACCCGGTGAAGAGGGTCCTCGTAGATAACGGTGCCTCAGTCGACATCTTACTTCATGATACCTTTTTAAGGATGGGTTATAATGATTCCCAATTGACTCCAACCGATATGCCGATATATGGATTTGCGGGAGTAGAGTTCCCCGTTGAAGGAATAATCAAGTTGCCAACAACCATAGGTCAGGAACCAAGGCAAGCAACACAGATGTTGGACTTTGTGGTGGTGAAGGCTAGTTCAACTTATAACGCTATCATGGGAAGAACAGGGATACATGCCTTCAAGGCCGTCCCTTCTTCCTACCATTCAGTCATGAGGTTTCCCTCCCGGAATGGGATTGGAGAAGAGAGAGGAGATCAAAAAATGGCAAGGAGTTGTTACGTAGCCTCTCTAAGAGCAGATGGAGTTGGGGGGCAAGTTTTGCCTATTGAAGATCTGGATATCCGAGAGAATGATGAGAAATGAGGGAAGCCAGCAGAAGACTTGGTTACAATTCCTTTGGCTCCTGAAGATCCTGAGAAAGTGACTTTCACTGGAGCAACACTAGAAGAGCCCCTTAGAGGGAAGTTGGTGAAATTTTTGCAAGAAAATAGTGATGTGTTCGCATGGTCTGCAACTGATAAGCCAGGAATAGACCCGGAACTAATCACTCATAAGCTGAATGTGGATCCAAGTCGGAAAATAGTGAAGTAAAAGAAAAGAAGCTTTGCTCCGGAGAGGCAAGAAGCTATTAAACAAGAAGTAGAGAAGCTCTTAGAGGTTGGTTTCATTGAAGAGATTCAATTTCCGGAATGTTAGCAAACCCTGTAATGGTAAAGAAGACCAATGGGAAATGGAGGATGTGTGTGTATTTTACTGATTTAAATGACGCATGCCCTAAGGACTGTTTCCCATTGCCAAGGATAGATACTTTGATAGATGCCACTGCTGAGTTTCATGGATGCATTTAGTGGATACAATCAGATCAAGATGCACAAGGATGACATCCCAAAGGTATCATTCATCACTGACTTTGGTGTTTATTGTTATCTTGTTATGGTATTTGGTCTCAAGAATGTAGGAGCCACCTATCAAAGGTTGGTAAATAAAAATTTTAAGGATCTTATTGGAAAGACCATGGAAGTTTTTATTGATGACATGTTAGTCGAGATTCTAGTAAAGACTGACCATATAACCCATTTGAGGGAAGCTTTTGAGGTCCTGAGATACCATAAGATGATGTTAAATCCTACGAAGTGTGCTTTCGGAGTAGGGTATGGAAAGTTTTTGTGATTGATAGTCTCCAAGAGAAGAATCGAGGCCAATCCCGATAAAATAAAGGCAATCCTAGACATGGAACCACCAAAAACTTTCAAAGATGTTCAAAAGCTCACAGGAAGAGTTTCTGCATTGGGACGATTCATCTTCAAGTCTGAGGACAAGTGCTTGCCGTTCTTCAAGTCCTTAAAGAAGGTTAAAGATTTTGTATGGAGTGAGGAAAGCCAGAAGGCATTCGAGGAATTAAAGAAATATATGGATCATGCCCCGTTATTGGCCAAGCCAGCTTTAAATGAAGTCTTATACTTGTACTTGGCCATTTCAGAAAGTGCCTTGAGCGCTGTGTTGGTTAAGGAGGAACTGAAAATCCAGAAAACCCGTATAATATGTCAGCAAAATTTTGCATGGAGCTGAGTTGAATTATTCAACTATTGAGAAATTTGCACTAGCCTTGGTAATGGCTTCAAGAAAGTTGTGTCCCTACTTTCAGGCTCATAGGATTGAAGTACTAATAAATCAGCCCTTGTGAAATATTATTCATAGTCCCAAGGCTAGTGGGAGGCTGATCAAGTGGGCAATAGAGTTGGGAGAATTTGACATTAAGTATAAGCCACGACCGGAAATAAAAGTCCATGCATTGGCTGACTTCATTGTGGAATGTACCATACCTAACCAAGAAGTCGGGGGGGCAGGAAGATACTTTACCTCAAGACAAGGAAGTTGATAAGGAGGACAAAGAGAAGGATGATAAGGAGAAGGAATATTGGGTTCTCTATTTTGATGGAGCATCAAAAACAAATTCAAGTGGAGCAAGTCTAGTTTTACAAAGCCTTGATGGGTTCTTGATTGAATATGATATGAATTTAGACTTCCCGACCACAAACAATGAGGCAGAATATGAAGCTCTGATAGCTGGCCTTGGCCTAGCAGGGACACTGAGAGTCAAGAACTTGAAGGTCTGTGGAGACTCGAAGTTGGTCGTATCCCAGTAAAGGGAGAGTTTAAGGCAATGGATGATACGATGGCTAAGTATCTCCGCCTAGTAAGGGCTGTGATGATCCAATTCGATGAATGCCATGTTGAGCACATTCTAAGGGAGGAAAATGCTAAGGCAGACGCCTTATCAAAGTTTGCTTCATCTGAGATAGAGAAAAGTTCAGGAAGTGTATACTTCCGCGTTTTGAAGACACAGAGCATTGATGTTAATCTTGTAGCTCCTATTGGTCTGGGGACGTCATGGATAGATCCCATTAAGACCCATATTCAAACCGGTTGGTTTCCAAATAATGCTACTGAACCATGGAAGTTGGTTGTTCGAGCACTAAGATACTCCTTGATAGATGGGATTTTGTATAAAAGATCTTATGTGGTTCCCTACTTAAGATGTCTCGGGCCCGATGAGGCACGCTTGGCTCTGGAAGAAGTACATGAAGGTATCTGTGGGAAACACTTGGGGGGTAGAGCACTAGCTCATAAGATAACCCGTTTAGGCTTCTATTGGCCATAAATGATGGCTGATGCCAAAGAGTATGTGAAGAAGTGTGACCGCTGTCAGAAACATGCGCCTGTCGTTAGACAACCCCCCGAGATGCTGACCTCCATCAACTCATCTATCCCCTTTGCTATGTGGGGAATAGATATACTTGGACCTTTCCCCATGGCCACGGCTCAAAGAAAGTTCCTGATTGTAGCCATTGATTATTTTACTAAATGGATTGAAGCCAAGCCATTGGCCAAAATCACAACTAAGCAGGTTGCACAATTCCTGTGGGAAAAAATCATGTGCCGGTATAGAATTCCCCATCACCTGGTTACCGATAATGGAACACAGTTCAATAATGAAGAATTCAAGAAGTATTGTGGAGAGAATGAGATTAAGTTACGATTTACCTCTGTGGCTCTTCCACAAGCTAATGGGCAAGCGGAAGTGGCAAATCGAATAATCCTGGATGGACTAAAGAAGAGGATTGAGAAATCCAGGAATAATTGGGTGGATGAAATACTCCCAATACTTTGGGCTTACAGAACTACTTGTAGAGTCACTACCGGAGCCACTCCCTTCATGTTGGCCTATGGGGCAGAAGCAGTTGTCCCTGTAGAAATATTGCACTCATCTCCCCGAATCCAGGCTTTTAATGTTGAGGAAAATGAGGAGGGGAAAAGATTAGCCTTGGACTTATTCGATGAGGTACGGGATGAAGCATATGCGAAGATAGTGAACTATCAGTAGAAAGCTTCGTTCTATTACAACCTAAGGGTTAAGGAGAGGTTCTTCAGGCAAGGAGATTTAGTCCTTAGGAAAGTGCAAGCCTCTGGAGTAGGGCAGAAAGGAAAGCTTGCCCCAAACTGGGAAGGGCCCTATAAGGTTAAAAGCGTTCAAGGAAGGGGAACCTACAAGTTAGAGACTATGGATGGTTTTGAAGTCCCGAGAACTTGGCATGCACAAAACCTGAAGGTTTACTATGTGTAAATCAGTTGAACACAATTCTCACTTGTCAAAACGACAAGTAGGTTGAAAAGCACCTTGAAGCTTTGCTTGCGTAGGATTTTATATTCTAATTCCAGTAGGATTTACATTGTTGATTCATTATTGTTAAGGGTCGAACCCATACCATGTAAGGCTTTGGAAAACAAGACTTTATATTAATGAGTTTGAAATTATTTCAACCATTGGATATTTAAGTTGTGATAATACTTTGTGTAATTTTAACAAAGATCATGCTTTGATCATTAAAAGAAGAAGACTTTAAGAATTCTTCTATTATAAGGAGTGCTTGTTGCACAACTCAAAGGGCCAAGTAGTTCAGGTCATTTAACATTCTCTTTAAAAGCATAATAAGTGCTAAAAAGTTAAAGGAGAAAGGTACGAAGAAGAAAGTAGCATAAATAAACCCCGAAGGGTAATAAGTTCATAATACTATAAGTTATGAATAAAAATTACAAACAAGAAACACTACTCCTCCATGCGGGAGCCTTCATTCCCTTGCTCTTTATCAACACCATCCTTCTCAGCATCCTTTGCGGGAGAAGTAGGAGGAGAGGCAGTGCTAGGATCCAGGATGCGATCATCCAGATAAGGGGAGTTGAAGAGGGCGTCCAAGCTATCCTCTGTCTCTCACTGCTTAGGACTTATAAAGTCCTTGGGATCAACTAAGCCAGGATGCTTCTCCGAGATAGCCTTCACAGCTGCATCCCATCCCTGGGTAAACTGCAGAGAATAAAGACCCTCATCGTGGATTTCCATAAGATTCTTGAATTTATCATAATCCATGTAATCATCAATGAGTTTTTCCTTATCACTCATAAGCTTAACCAGCTCAGAATGAGCCTTAGACAGCTCCCCCCCTTCGTCTCTAACTTCTTCTGCAGGACCTCGGCTCTCTCCTTGCATTTCTTCATCTCCCTTTCGAACTCATCGGAATTCCCCTTCCAGGACCTAGCCTGATGAAGGGCCGCCTGAAAGTAAGTGTTGATCTGCACAAAGAAATGTGAGTTAACACAAGTTTATAAAAAAAGGAGGAAAGTTGGAATTTAAAGAGAAGAGAAAGGGATGTTACCGCAGCTTGGGCTTGAGAACCCAGAAGCTCAATGGTCTCAATGTTACTCCACGTGATGACGTCAGTGAAGTCGTGGGGAGTGATGGAGTGGTACGACCAGTCCTTGGCATGTTTGGTGATCCAACCACCGTATCACTTCTCCTAAAGCCCCAGTTAGGCCTAAAGGAGTGCTCCTTAAGTGGAGGATCCACATCATCCCCCAGCTCTACAACAGGGACGTGGGGCCTAAGGAAGGTGGGAGCATCAGGCTTGCCCCTGGGATCTCTGTTCAGCTTGGCCCTCTTTTGGCGGCAAGATTCCCCCTCATTAGGCCTATTAATATTGTTAATGGCCTCGCAAGCTGAAAGAAAAAAAAAAGAAAAATATTAAATTCTGGAGACAATAAAGTTGCAATAAAAAGGAAGAAAGAAATAGCTGCGCAGATATAAATTTACCTTTATCACTGGCCTAAGAGAGACCAACTTTCTTCAACGAGAACTCCTCTAAAAGGGTCCAAGTGTCTATTTTTCCATCATCTGAAATGAGGGCTTGATATGCCACCTCCTCCTCATCAGTTAACCTAATGCTACCAGGAGTACCATCTGACCCTTTACAAAAGGGCCTACGGAAGAGTGTGGCCCAATCACCCCCAGCCCAGGTCAGCCTAACAAACTCGTCCCTCCACTTAGGGTTATTCTCAACTATAGAGTTACTATAAAAAATATGGGGGATTTTGGGCCGTTGACGAATTAAAACCCAGCCCGGCTGACCCATGGAACTGTTATAAAATTGGAAAACTTTCATAAAGACAGCTACAGAAAGAGAATATGTATTTCTAAGACACGGAACCATAAAAGAGATAATATTCCTCCATGCATTAGGAGGGAGTTGACAAGGGTTAATTTTTACGTCTGCAAGTAAACGAGGAATAAATTCGTGAAATGGGAACCTAAGACCCGCGGTCAGGGCTCCTCGATAAATAAACATAGTGTCACCCTCCCAGTTACATGTCCTATCCCCAGGGGCGGCTGGGGTAATTCTAAGGTGGGGTGGAAGTTTATACGTGGTGTTCATGGACTCAATTCTGCCCTCAAACTTGTGGAAAGTGTTACCGTGGTTGTATGAATCTAATTCAGATAAAGAGGGATATTCATCGCCTCTAGAGTTTATCATATCAATTAAAGAAGTGTACGAAGATTGGATTTGAATGGTAGTACCTCTCTTGGAAGTGTTCATCTTCCCCAAACGAGCTAGATCACGATCTGCCATTGATATTCTTCGAATGAAGGCTTGAAACCCAGAAAAAGCTTGAAGGTGGTGGAACTGCGGTGGCTGAGGTCGCCGGAAATCGCCTTCCTAAGAGAGAAATTTGAGAGAGTTTTTGAGAGAAAATTTGAGAAATGAGAAGTGAAGTGAGGATTCTCACTTCTCACCTCTCTTTTATAGGAAAAAAGATCAGATAACGAGGCATTTTAAGGCCCATAAAGCAAGGCCCAACTTGAGGAAAGCCCACAATGGGGAAGTTTCAGGGATATTCTAGAAGCAGGAATGGAAACTGAAGGGTCAAAAATCGACCAGAATTTTAAAGAAATGGTTCGATCAGAGCCCTGATCGACAAAAGGTAGGAATCCTGATCGAATTTTCATTTGATTATGAGGATAAAAAGCCACTTAGTTCGATCAGAGTCCTGATCGACAAAAGGAAGAATCCTAATCGAATTTTCATTCGATTATGAGGGTAAAAAGCCACTTAGTTCGATCAGAGTCATGATCGACAAAAGAAAGAATCCTGATCGAATTTTCATTCAATTATGAGGGTAAAAAGCCACTTAGTTTGATCAGAGTCCTGATCGACAAAAGGAAGAATCTTGATCGATATTTCATTCGATTAAGAGGGTAAAAAGCCACTTAGTTCGATCAGAGTCCTGATCGACAAAGAATAAGATCCTGATCGATATTTCATTCGATTATAAGGGTAAAAAGCTATTTAGTTCGATCAGAATCCTGATCGACAAAAAATAACATCCTGATCGAATTTTCATTCGAACAAAAAGGAATAAGCTTGTTTAATTTGATCGGGCCTACCTCACCTCAGACCTCACTGTCAAAAATACACTTAGTTCGATCAGAATCCTGATCGATTTCGATCAGGAATCCTGTTCGAAATATGACCGATTAGGGAGGCAAGTCTTAAGCTAGTTCGATCAGGATCCTGAATGATTTTGATCAGGAATCCTGGTCGATTTTGGCAGAAATCCTGGTCGAAATTCCATCGACCAGAGAGACAGAATGACAGCTAGTTCGATCAGGATCCTGATTGATTTCGATCAGGAGTCCTGGTCGATTTTGGCACAAATCATGGTCGAAATTCCATCGACTAGAGATACAGAATAACAGCTAATTCGATCAGGATCATGATCGATTTTGATCAGGAATCCTGGTCAATTTGAAACATTCCCTGATCGATTAGACACGATTCCTGAACGATTGAGAGCCGAAAATTAAGGAAAAATCCCAGAATTAAGGGAAAAAATCCTGGAAATTAAGGAAAAATCCCAGAGTTAAGGGAAAAATTCCTGGAAATTAAGGAAAAATCTCAGAATTAAGGGAAAAATTCCTGGTAATTAAGGAAAAATCCCATAATTAATGGAAAAATTCCTGGAAATTAAGAATTAAAGGAAAAAATACTGGAAATTAAGGAGAAATCCCAGAATTAAGGGAA
The DNA here is from genome assembly GCF_009905375.1 of Apium graveolens. NCBI lineage: Eukaryota > Viridiplantae > Streptophyta > Magnoliopsida > Apiales > Apiaceae > Apium > Apium graveolens. Next base: position 88,203,982 of record NC_133655.1, read on the forward strand.
AAGTTCCTAGAAATTAAGGTAATTCCTAAATAATGGAGGTTAAAGTAAATCATTGTAAATGTGTAGGTCGCTCCACACTATAAGCAAAATGATACCCTGTAAGGGAAGGAATGAACTTAACTTCTACGAAACCTAGTCACTATTTCCCAAAAGTTGGGGGGCAAATGATAGGGAATAAATGAATCCTGATTACGTAATTAATATTGCATTAATTACACATGATTTGGGCTATAAGGCCCAATAAGAAGATGTATGACATTCAGACCAAAAAGTTTAACACATTGATCAGGCCTGATGGACCAGATCAGGCCTGATGGAACAAAGAAGGCTCACAAACCTGAATATTAATTAACTTCATTACTAATTAAATAAAGGAGAAAGCAGCTGTCAATATGAGTCCTAATAGGATATAAATCCTTGTAGATTGGCCTCCAAGGGACCTGGTAGGATAAGGAATCCACTTCCTACTTCCTAGGACTCCAAAGTCCATTCTAATTCAGAGACTTGCCCACCAAGTCTCCTAACCCAAGTCCAATTCAAGGACTCCCAACATCTATATAATGGGTCTCACCCCCACTAATTAGAACTATGTTTTTTGGCTTGATTCTCTAATTCACAGAGATACGTAGGCATCTCGTAAAGGCAGAGTTAAGCTACGAAACATGAGAGCAGCCATTAAAGGCCTTGAGCTCCCGAACCTTAGCAATAAATACAACAATTAATATACTTTAGTTTTTTATCCATAACAATTTCTTTTCCCAGAATATTACTTTCTGATCGAGACAAGCAGTGTTATCATGTGACGCTTTGTTGAAATGACGAAGAGTCTGGTGGGACGCCACCTAATCATGTGTTGTATGCCATATAGTATGAAAGACTAGTCATCTTGAATACAAATATGGTTGTCTCATTCATATATAAATCATCATTCATTCTTTCCTCTTCAATTATGACTTATTGATTTATGGATCCTTCCGATTGTTTTCTTGTACTCTTATTCTTTACAAAAGGTTTCCAATCAGAATCATATACACAAATTCTCTTCTTGTGTAAGGTCTATTCTTTGAGTATTTTAAAAGAAGTGAAACAACCTCGTGTAGCAGATGGAGTTACATGTGGGGTATAAATAATTATAAGCCAATAATGGTGGACATTTTCATGCAAGGAAAAATCATTATACCAATAACGTTGTTGTTATGAAAACATCAAATCTGGAACAGATATCTGTTATACATGATATATTTCAAGTCTAAGATTTTGCCGTGAAAGAATTTAGTTTGTAAATGTTTGATTGAACAACAGAAGAAGATGAAGGAATTTCCAATAATGACTCGGACGAACGGTTAATACGTAGGAAGGCGAAACATAGTTCAATCACGGGGAGATGTTTGTCATGAAATTTCAAAATTTCAAAATTTTAATTATAAATAAATTTGGAATGTGTTCGTCAAGAAATTGTTAGGCTCCCCTACTCGAGTAAATGAGTTATGGTGAATTTGATAATTGAGCCAGTGAAGAAGGTTCCATATGGAAAGACGTAAAAGAAGATGAAAAATGGTGATCTAATTGTGAAATCTTTTAGAAAATAACGCTTTAAAACCAAATGAGTTTTCATATAAAATGATAGTATGGATGGAGGCCATATGTTGGTTGTAAGAAATTAGAAAATTTAACTAATGAGAAGAAGCGTATATTCTCAAGGGTAGAGGATTTGTTTGATCGGTTGAAAGATGCAATATATGTTCTTAAAAGTATCCATATACAAGTATGAGCCGTGGAAAATAAGATTAAAATATTTCTTTAGAACAGATTTATGAACATGTATAAGTGATATGAATTGTTAATTAGAGAGCTTAATGATGAACTAGAAGAATCCTGGAATAAAGTTTTTGAGAAATATCCGAATAATTGAATATTCATTAGTGGAGTTCTAAGATATTTTCAAGGAATAAATGAAAGGTATGGTTATGTCCCTAGTTTGTAAAAAAGATGTATATTATGTTAGTTAGTAGTATATGTAGGTATCAGTATGATATGTTCTGAAGTATAGTGAAATGAGGAGTTCATGGTGGTGGATTGATATGGTAGATTAGTTGTTTGGTTAATTGTTGGTGTCGGCTTGAGTCCGACTGGTAGTCCATAATATAGAGGAGATGCTGCCTAAATTTTTAGAAATAACCTACTTTTAAAGGCAAAAGTATACTTCCGTGTGTTATTAATATTTCTGTTAATACTCCAAATGATTGCGATCTCGGTTCTTGAAAAAAGTGGCTGTAGCCAAACTGACTTTATATAATTGGTCTCTGATTTCATTAGCTAGTCATCACTTAGTTTGATTGATCAATTAAAAGAGTTAATTGGTTAATTTTACCAAATTATGGTCAGTTAGATGGAAATCGATTCCAATTAGATTAAGTCAAATTTTGATGTGATTTTCAGATCCGAAATCAAAGTAATGATGAATTTGGAGGAAGTAAGGACACCAGTAGAATTCAGAAGTTTAGCGGAATCAGTGCGATGTTACTGCAAGTGTGCGAGGCTTTAATTAGATAAATATTCCCTTTACAATAGATAAGAGAATTAAAAAGTTATTTGGACATGCGAGTGAGAAGAACGTTTTCAAGAACTAAAGGGTTAAGATAAGAGCCAAGAGAAGGAAGGAAGAGAATGAGGAAGAGAGGTTGAATAAAGAAGATGTTGGAAACTATGCCAATATGGATGTTATTAGACAATTAAAGAAATTTTATCATTTGCAATAAAGTTTTATTAAAGGATTTAAAGGTATACCAATATAGAATGACCATGTAATAAGAATTATTCCAAAATACCGGAGAACTCGCGAATATAAGTATTTGATGTATGATATAAGCTGACAATGTTGGCATGTGAACTAAAGGAGGAAATGTCTTAATTATACAGGAAAGATGATGTATAGAGGGCATAGACCTCAATATTTTGAATCATATCTTCAATGCGAAGAAGTCAAGGATGTGACAGAGAATAGTTGGAGTGGATATGAAAGTTGTGCAATTAGTGATTATGTGAGTAAGGCTAAGGAAATAGCTGTCAATGGATTTTGATAGTGCGGTTGACAAGAATTCAAATATTTATAGAAAGCTTTTATTCCAGTATTAGCCACAGAATGGCTTATCTAATGATAATCAAATCAGTACAATAAAAAAGGGATCACTTATGTTAAGAAGAGACAATAAGTCAGGAGAATGAAGAACTTAACTAGAAAGGGAAGTGGAATCAAAAGGATGATAAAGAAATTTTATAAGATTGTCCAGGATATAAATACATTATGAACGTCAGGGTGCCAAAGCTAATGTAAGGAATAGAGTGAAACGCCTAGAATTGGAGATATGAAATTCATTCTGAGATTACGATTAGATATGGAAATCTAAGCGAAGGTATTGATTGACATGTCATAAGAATGGAAATAGAAGGACATATAAATAAATGTCATATTTATTGAAGAATTAAAGCCAGCATCAGAGGGTGAACCTATTACCGTAACCTTTTTAAAATTGATTATAGCTCGTTAAGAAGCGATATAGAGAATCACTTAAAAACCAGAGATGAAGCAAGTGTTATTTAAATCATTAAGGATATGTTAACTAAACCCATCCATCCTTTTATAACGAATACTTTACCTAAGGAATAAGTTGATATTGTTACAAGGAGATTGTGGTGCGCTATCAGATTCAAGTATGAATTGGAATTGATCGATATTATTAATCTTTTTGGATAGAAGTAAAGTGAAGAGTTTGATGAAATATTTGTAAATTGAGATAGGGAATGTATCCCGAAAATACGATTAAGTACCGAGGGCTAAAAGAAATATCTAGTGACCAGACATGAAGAAAAAATGGGGGAAAGTGTCAATTGAATCATTATTGATAGGTTATCCCAAACCTAGTCATTCTCTTTATTTATGAACAACTTGTCCAATAAGTGGGTTAGTTGATACTTGAAGAAATGGTGGTACGTCATCAGATCCAGAAATTGATTGTAAATGATCGAAATTATTTGATTTGAGATTTGACAGGAGTATTCAGTATACAATGAATTATGTCAAACCATAATAGTATACATACCACTCCTAGATGAATGATCATTAAATAAAGCAGAACTAAAAGATAGAAATTTAGCTCAACATCGCTAACTCAAGGAATTCAAGCTATTCCAAGAATATGATACAAGACGACTTTCTGATAATATGACATAAAGAAAAGAATAAATGTTACATGTGACTAGACATCAAGGGAAAGCATTGCGGTTAAATTTCGTGTGAGAACTCTTTGGAACCAAAAGAAATGATAATATGGGTTAAAATATGCGGGTGATACCTCCAGGTTAGTAGATTTTCTTTACTCGATTGTGATTCAAGGAAATTAAGGTATGATGATAAGTTTATGCGTCAATCATATCCAGTAAAGATTTTCTCATTAATTCTTAATTCTGGAATAATTCCGAAAATGTTAGAAATCGAATACGCCGTGGTTTCAGTATATCATTCACAGATGGACAAGAAGATTAAGTGTAATGCCCTCCAAACCCGGGTCAGAAGTTTGGGGTCCACAACATACACACAAAAACCATATTTAAACCTGTATATAAAATGTTATATGCATTGACCCTTTTTTACCCAACCACCGATCGCAACAGGTTAATGTATAAAAACAAGCCACAACCTTAAATTTTATTGCATCGTACCAAATTCCAACTAGCTCAACTTACAATAGCTAATGTTATCGTTCTTACAATCTTGCATAACTCATCTATAACATAAAGCTCCTGCTAGCTTGATCCAACTTAACATGGAATCCTAGCTCACACACTGGACTGGGAATTCTCGTTACCAACAATTTCCTTTTTAACTGTTGAAAACATAAAAAGGTTTGCAAGAGTGAGCTAACTAGCTCAGCAAGTCATAATAGCAATAACTGAGGTTAAACAATGATCAATTGAAATGATTCAGAAAAATCAAGTTTCTGAATAAGCAATGTCTAGAATTGGATATTCACTTTTCATTTTAAAAACCAAGGTTAGGCTGTTGATCAGTTACGCACTAACCCCGAGCAAGGATCCCAGCTTTGCTCTATATACTGGATTCAAGGCACGCATTGGCCTATTATGACCACGAATCTGGTCCGACCATGAATCTGGTCCATATTTATAAAACCATCCAATTTTAAAATAATTCAATATGATAACCAATGTAATTCAATAAGCTGAATCATAAACAACATTTATCTTGTGCTAGTGCCCCCAGAAATTCTTGGATTTCTCGCAATATGAGTATAGGGTGATTCAAAATACTATGAAGGTATAACAAGGAATTCAAAAAGATTGGCTTTCAATCAAGGAAAGAATCAGAAAGTAGAAGACCAAGGTTCAAGGGTTCCAAGGATTGGTCTTCTGTTAAACAAGGAATAAGGGTTGGTATGTCGAGCAATTCAATATCAGAAATCAGTATGTGGCAGATATGTATTAGTGGAGTAGTACTGTATGTGTCTGGCTCGTATCTGAGAATTCAACAATCAATGGTTTATGAAGAATAAGGCTTATGGCTCAAGATCAATAAGAATCAGGGTTCAAGATTGAATAGTTTAAAGCGCTTGCAATATAAAACAAAATTTATTTTGAATACTAGCAACATATTATGAGAAAGTTTGAAAATATTTGCAATATATCTAGAAGAAGGTTCAGAAGTACTTGCCTCACAGATGATTTCAGACTTTACTTGTACTCATCTAACCGTTATACTCATCAATCACTTTCCTTTTCTTTCCATGCCTTGCTTTTGTTCATCAATCACTTGCCTTCGCTTTCTACATTTTGATTCTATTTATGGATCACTGGTTTTCTTTTCTATGCCTCGCTGACCCTTCTAGGCATCACAAGTATCTTTCAATATTCAATCTCATATTATTCTAATCGTCACATAGACGTCATAAGCTTTTATCTACCCTCCGTTCTACCCAAATCCGATTTACGGATTGAAAGTTACAGCAAAAACCATCAAACAGTAACCACATAGGCATGTAACACATCAACCAGATAGCACGTAGTACATAGCACGCAAGATATTCGATCAAGATAATTTTTTAAAGAAGATTCGGGGTCAAAAAGATTTTTCAGGTATTTAATACAAATTTTTGAATATTTTTCGGAATTAAAATGGGTCTCCGAATCATTTTAAAATTAAATAATAGGGTTCGAACACCCGAATCTGACTTTAAAATAATTTTATAATAATTATCGAGCCTTGAAAATAATTTAAAATAATGTTTTAAAGCTCGAAACTATTTTTCAGAATTTTTAAATCAAAAATTAATAATTAAATCTAATTATTAAATCAATTAAAAATTAATTAAATCAATCAATCAATTCCTATTAAATTAATTGATTAATTAAAATAATTAATAACTAATTAAAATTAATTAATAAAATAAATCAGATTTATTTTGAATAAATAAATTATTTAAAATAATTTTCTGAATTTAAAATAAATAAATAAACAATTTTCTGATTTTAAAAATAATAAAAATATCATTTTTTAAAATGAAGTAAACAACAATGCAATTTTTATAAGTTTTAAAACTACAGTACTAGTTTTGCAAATTTTGAAAAGTAGGGGGGCCTAAACGGTAATTAGCCGTCTTCTCCGGAATTACCAGATTAGTTTAGGAAGGGGTTTTCAGAAGAGTTTCGGGTTGTAAACATGTAAAAACGGTTGAAGTCGGACAATTCCTGGCTTTATAAAATAGTTTTGTAATTATTCAGAAAAGAATTAATAAAATCATAAATTAATATAAAATCATATAATAGTCCAAAAATTACCAGGAAAATACCTTAATTATCTAAATTTTATTTTGGACATAATAAAATTAATATACTTATACTTTACCACATATCAACATCCACATAACAACACCAATTGTCAAATAATTCACCAAAAATCACATAATAATCACATTATAATCATTTATCGATAAAAATAATTACACGCAATATCCCGGATATTACATCCTTCCCCCTTAAAAGGATTCTGTCCTCAGAATCACACTAAGGATCAGATACTGATTTATTCAAGTATCTCACTTCCATTTTCTCAGCTTGATCCTTCAACCTTACAACTTTTCATAAATTTTACTCGCAGCATCACTCATTACTTAACAGCCTCTTGTTGACATCAAATTCTATTAGTTGCTCATATAACTCAATTCAAGCCTCCATTTTATATATAATGGAGCTAAATTACTCTTCCTGAGTATACACATATAAATACCTTATGAATCTGCTAAACGTGTGGCGGTGAAGCCAACTTACTTACACTTATCCTGACTATTTTACTGTTTCAAAAGGATCAGCATAATGTCTATTAATTCTCTTTTCTTTCTAATTCTAGTAATTCGTGCTCTTGAACGTTTGCAATAGTTACTGGTTATTGAACTCCATTCCCACGTGTTTCTCTGTTTAATTAACCTGGTTGGTAATCGCTTCCAATCGCCAGGCACCTTGATTTTCCGGCGAAGCCCTTTCAGGGATCAAATATTACAACCAGATATGTGAATCACTTCCTTTTTGCATGATCTAAACGTTGATATAACATGTTTCAACCTAGAATTAACCAATTAAAAGTTCCTTATTCTAATTAAGAACATTCAAAACCCTAATTTTAAAATCCGATAATCAAACAACAATTTTTATATGTTATTGAACTACAAATTTGACATATAATATACCAAAATTACCAAGAAGAAAAGATCTACATGATTATGCCATCAAATCACACCAAAAACATCAAGAACAAAATTTCATAATTTAATCTCTAAATAATTCGAATTAAACCAATTAAATAAGAAAAATATCTTGACTTTTGCAAAAAAAATAGATGGATGATTCAGAAAGAGTTTTTCGAGAGCTTCGATTTGATATATTGCACGCCCGAATCGGAGTTCGATAACGCCTTTGTTTGTGCGTTTGATTATGAAGAACACAACGCTTTTAGGGTTTTCCTCTGTATTTTCTATATTTTTACTGATCGATTATGATTATACGAATAAAATGAAATAATAAAAGGGCTATATATATTTATGGAATACTGGTTCATGTTGGATCGTATTGGATCGATAAATTAGTTACTTAGCCGCTAATTAATTACAAAAACGATCTGATCTGATACCCGTATTGGATAATTATCCAAACCGTGCTTTTACAAAATACTTTATACGAAAATAATGTAATAATACCCCGTCTTTCAAGAATGCGGGTTTTGTTGATTCACAGAAATGATTATTGTATCGAAAATCTTGCGCCAGGCCGCGCACGGGTCAAACCATAATCCGGATTGAAAAAGTCAAAACACGGAAAATGTCCGGAATTACCAGATTAGGTTAGGAAGGAATTTTTGGAAGAATTTCGGGTTGTAAAAACATAAAAACGGTTGAAGTCGGACGATTCCAGGCTTTATCAAATAGTTTTGTAATTATTCAGAAAATAATTAATAAATTCATAAATTAATATAAAATCATATAACATTCCAAAAATTACCAGAAAAATACCTTAATTATCTAAATTTTATTCTGGACATAATAAAATTAACATACTTATACTTTACCACATATCAACATCCACATAACAACACCAATCGTCAAATAATTCACCAAAAACCACATAATAATCATTTATCGATAAAAAATAATTACATGCAATATCCCGGATATTACATTAAGGGAACGATTAAAGAGCCTCGAATGCGACTGGAAGCGATTACAAACTAGGTTAATTGAACAAAGAAACATATGGGAATGAGGTTCAACAACAAGTAACGGTTGGCAACGTTCATAAGCACGAATTACTAGAATTAGAAAGAAAAGAGAAATTAATATGCATTGTGTTGGTCCTTTTGAGACAGTAAAAATAGGCAGGATAAGTGAAAGTGCGTTGGCTTCACCGCCACACATATAGCAGGTTCATCGAATGTTTATATGTGTATACTCGGGAAGAGTAATTTAGCTCCATTTTATATAAGATGGAGACTTGAGTTGAGATATATGAGCAACTAATAGAACATGATGTCAGCAAGAGGTTGTTGAGTAATGATTGATGTTGCAAGTTAAAGTTTATGAAAAGTTGTACGATTGAAAGATCCACCTGAGAAAATGGAAGTGAAAAACTTGAATACATCATTATCTGATCCTTAGTATGATTATGACGACATAATCCTTTTAAGGGGGAAGAATGTGATATCCGGGACATATCTTATAATTATCTTTATCAATAAATGATTATTATGTGATTATAATGTGAATTTTTGGTAAATTATCTGATAATTGATAATAATATTTGGATGTTTATATATAATATAATGTGAGTATGTTAATTTTAATATGTCCAGAATAAAATATTGATAATTAAGGTATTTTTCTGTTAATTTTTGGAGTGTTATAGGATTTTATAATGATTTATGAATTTATTAATTATTTTCTGAATAATTACAAAACTATTTTATAAAGCCGGGAATCATCCAACTTCAACCGTTTTTACGTTTTTACCACCGGAAACTCTTCCGAAAACTCCTTCATAACCTAATCTGGTAATTCCTGACATTTTCCGTGTTTTAACTTTTTCGATCCGGATTACGGTTTGACCCGTACGCGTCCCAACGCAAAATTTTCGATACGATAATTATTTCGATAAAGCAACAAAACCTGTATTCTCGAAAGACGGAATAATATTACATTATTTTCATATAAAGTGTTTTATTAGAAGCTCGGTTTGGATAATTATCCAATGCGGGTATTAAATTGAATCATTTTTGCAGTTACTTAGCGGCTAAGTAACTATTTATCGATCCAATACAATCCAACACGAACCAATATTCCATAAAAATAAATATCCTATTTGTTATCTTATTTTATTCGTATAATCATAATCAATCAGTTAAAACTGATAAAATACAGAGAAAACCCTAATTATTCATTACGTTCTTGAAAATCAAACTCTCAAACGAAGGCGTTATCGAACTCTGATTCAGGCGTGCCATATATCAAATTGAATCTCTCAAAAAGTACTTTCTGAATCAATCAACCATTTTAGTGCAGAAATCAAGGTGATTTTCTTATTTATTTATTTTAATTCGAATTATTTGATAACTTAAATATGAATGTTTATTCTTGATGTTGTTTGTGTGATTTGATGCAAGAATCATATGGATCTTCTCTTCCTGGTCATTTTGGTATATTATATGACTAATCTAGAGTTCAATAACATGTTCAAATTGATGTTTAATTCTCGGATTTTAAAATTAGGGTTTATAGCTTTGAATGTTCTTAATTAAAATTTGGGTATTTCTGTGTTTGGTGTTATTACTTGAAATCGATTGCACCATTAAATAGATCGTTGAAAGAGCAATTGATTGGTATATATTTGATAATCAGAGGATATCGGGAATGGCTTCATCGGAGTTTCGAAGCTCAACCGGCGGCGAAGTTTTGACCGGGTTTTCCGGTTGAAATATGTAAGGTTTGTTGATAATGATTCTGCAGACGTGTTTCTGGTATCAAGGTGATCAATTCACGTTAATTTCGCGTTGTTTTGGGATGTGTTGAAGGCCGCCGGAAAAGCTCCATGGCGGCAGCCGTAGAGTCCGGCCGACGAAAGCCGGAGAAGATGACTGGATGGAGCAAATTACAATTTGACCCCTGAAGGTTTTCTTTGTTTACAAATCTTATATTTAAGTTTTAAAAACTTGCAAAAATAGTATCATGTTTTAAAAATTCTCAAAAATTGTATTTTTGTTTTAAGAAAATTGTTTTTAATTATTTTTTATTCCAAAAAATCAATATTTATTATTCTGAAAATTATTTTAATTTGAAAATAAATCTAAATTACTTAATTAATTAATTTTAGATGATATTTTATTATTTAATTAGTCAATAAATTTAAATATTAATTAATTAATTTAATTAATTTTAATTAATTATTTAATTAGATTTAATTATTTATTTTGATTTATAAATTCCGAAAAATAGTTTCAAGCTTTAAAATATTATTTTAATTTATTTTCAAAGCTCGATAATTATTATGAAATAATTCGGAGACCCGTTTTAATTCCGAAAAATGTTCAAAAATTCTTATTAAATGGACATTTCGTCCGTTTAATACGAAACGAAAGCGTTTAGACTCAGAAAAATATTTTACTTCCATTAAAAAAACTTTCGAGACATAAAATCTTTCGTTTCGAAAGGTCTATTAATTTTGTAAACATTTCTGAGTCGCGTAATTATCGTAAAGTTGTACTTCTACTCGATTTCAGTTTTGATCATACCAGGTCAAATGTTTTGACAAACTGAGTTATATGTTATATGAAATATGTTATACAAGCCTTATGTTTTTATGTTTTTATGTGTTATGTGAATTATGAGTCCACGTGTCCATTAAACTTTAGCTGATTAAAGATGGTCCTTGTCTATTATTATCGGGCGGGTAGATGATAAGGATAAACGTATAGATTAGACAATTATATATTGTCAGTTAATTGAATGGTATCTTTTATGATAGATAAAAATAGTGCGAGGCATTCAAAGCCAGACATAGATGGTAAAAGTAAAGCCTGATTACATGTAGTAATGAAACGAGTGGATTCAGAATAGATATAAACCTGAAATGGTGAATGACAAGAAAGGTCAAGTAGCCTGTCAATGGAAATACAGATACATCAGGACTGAGTGATATGGAAGATAGTTAAAGATCAGAGGGTTATCAATTGAGGCAGATTGGTCTCAATATACCTTTTAAGAACGGAGCCAAGATTGGTCTCAACATAAAATGACATTTTTCCCAGTTGAGAACCAGATTGGTCTCAACATACCTTTTAAGAACGGCGCCAAGATTTTGCAAGCATTCGTCAAAAGAATCACCAAACACAGAGAAATTATCCATAAACACCTCTACATTCTGACCAATCATGTCAGAGAAGATAGCCATCATACATCTCTGAAATGTGGCAGGTGCTTCACACAACCCAAAAGAAACTCTTCTAAACGTAAAAGTACCAAATGGACAAGTGAAGGTAGTATTTTCCTGATCTTCTGGAGCAATACAAATCTGATTATAAACCGAATAGCCATCCAGAAGACAGTAGTACTCATGACCAGCCAATCTTTCAAGCATCTGATCAATAAACGGAAGAGGGAAGTGATCCTTCCTTGTAGCCTTTTTCAACTTCCTATAATCCATGCAAACTCTCCACCCCATGACTATTCGAGTAGGGATGAGCTCATTCTTCTCATTAGTAACAACTGTGATACCTCCTTTCTTCGGTACACAATGCACTGGACTCACCCAAGAACTGTCAGAAATGGGAAAGATGATCCCTGCATCTAGCCATTTAAGATTTTCCTTCTTCACTACTTCTTTCATGATTGGATCAAGCCTTCTATGTTGCTCAATAGTAGGCTTCCTACCTTCCTCTAGAAGAATTTTATGCATAAAATAAGAAGGGTTGATTCCCTTGATATCTGCTATAGTCCATCTGATTGCCGACTTGAACTCTCTCAGAATTCTTAAGAGCTTTTCCTCATCACTACCAGAAAGGTCAGATACAATAATAACGGGAAAAGTAGATGCATCACCTAAAAAGCATACATTAAGTGTTCAGGAAATGGTTTAAGCTCAAGTGTAGGAGCTTCCTCAATAGATGGCTTTAGGCGCTTAGGAGATTTGTTTAGCTCCTCCATTCCAAGAGATTCAAAAGGCATATCCAGCCTTTACTTCCAGGGAAAAGCATTCAAATACTACAACTGTTCATCACCTTCATCATCTTCACTATCTGAATTCCCTAACAAGGCCTTCTCTAAGGCATTAGACCTCATCAATTGATCAAGTTATGAAGTAACCACAAAATCGACCAACTCCACTTTTAAGCACTTCTCGTTTTTAGTCGGGAATTTCGTGGCATTAAAAACATTGAATGTCACATCCTGATCCAGCACTCGCATAGTAAGCTCACCCTTCTACACATCTATCAAGGTTCATCCAGTATCCAAGAATGGTCTTCCCAAGATTATGGAAATTTTCTTATCCTCCTCGAAATCAAGAATTACAAAATCGGCAGGAAAGATGATTTTATCAACCTTAACCAAGACATCCTCCACAATACCTCATGGATATATAATAGAACGATCGGCCAACTGTAAGGTCATATAAGTAGGCTTTGGTCATATAAGGTCATGGAAATATTTTGAAGATTGACAAGGACATCAGATTGATGCTAGCTCCCAAGTCACATAAGCATTTGTCAAATGACACTTTTCCAATGGTACACGGAATAGTGAAGCTTCCAGGATCTTTAAGCTTCGGAGGCAACTTATGTTGTAGCACAGCAGTGCATTCCTCCATGAGAGCAATTGTCTCTAAGTCATCAAGCTTCACTTTCCGAGAGAGAATACCTTTCATCAACTTCGTATAACTAGGCATCTGTTCAAGAGCTTCAGCGAAAGGTATGTTGATATGAATTTTCTTGAACACCTCCAGAAACTTCTCAAACTGCTTATCCGGATTTTTCTTCTGCAGTCTCTAAGGAAAATGAGGTGGATGATGAAGGAATTTACAGATGAGCGGAAGCGTGATATAACAATTATTCCGTAAAAACCATGTATCGCACATATAGAAAAATGTATAAATCAGAAAAACGGAGGAATCGTAACCATACCTTGAAAATCGAAGCTTTATAATATGGTTGCTAGCAGTTGCTCCTCAGTGTGTGAAGCACTCTACCGGTATCCACCAAGAATGATCCTCTTTGATGAAGCTTTTTTATAAAACCAAGCTTTTATAAAAATGGAGTTTTGGGTGAGAGAGAGAGAGGAAGAAGATGGAGGCTAGCTCTTCTTAGGATTTTCACAAAACCAAGTGTATGTTTAGAATGAGCCATCTCATTCTATTTATAGGGCTATCCTAGGGTTTTATAATATATCATTATATATATATATTAGCCCCACATTTTATCTTTATAAAATGCTTTAATAATAATTAAAACTATTTTAATCATTATTTCTTTTTCTAAACTATTTAGAAAATTATTCTCTCCCTCATTATTTCATCAAAGAAAATATTCTTTTATGGTGTGACCCTGTAGGTTCAATATTATGTCGGTAGTAGAAATAAATAATAATAAACTTTTATTAATTATTTACATGAATACTAAAATTCACTAAATATAATTAACTAATTAATTATATTTATTTTACATCATGAGTGATGCTTCTCAACATATCGCGACTATCCGAATAATATGAATTCACTGCTTAGAATACCAAGAACCTGTCAGTGACTAGTTACCGTACAATAAATTCCTTCTACCCTTACAATATACCGATTAAATACAAGGCATGGATCTCGTGCCAGGCCTATCAAATTTAATCATATGATTTCTAATTCATAATGCAAAGTTCATATTAATACAAATTAGAAACTCCTTTCTAATTTCATACACTCTGGCCAGAGATTCCAGAACTCGCATACTAAGAATAACATAGGATATTCTCTTTCTATACTGGAAGGGGTAGATCCTCTATTAACGTTAACTATCTCTATACACAAATCCCTATACCCAGAATAGACCTAATGGATGTCCTTGAGACTAAGGACTAAACCAAAGCACAGTTCATTATATACAAGATAACTTTAATGATCTCAAGTCTAAGGACACTTGTACAACTATCACTCAGTGAATAACTATTGACACGTGAGTAATCTCCATTAGTTGTTCAACTTATCGAGTCATGTTCAGTGAACTTATTCCCTAATAAGCACCTACATACTAGCTATAGTGTCACCACACAACTGCCTATGAGAACATACATCCTCCTGAAGGGAGCAAGCATAATATGTACCAATCTTTGCGGATCCACTAACATCCTATTAGTTATCCTATGATCAGGAACTGTTTAAATCTAGAGTTATCACTATTATAATCTCATTATAATTCTAGAAGCTTTACTCTAAACTATGGAGCATCTTATTTAAAACACTTTAAATAGATAAAGCCCATAATAAAACCAAAACAAGTCTTTTATTAATTTCAATGAAATCAAATAGGAATACAAGAAAGTTCTTCCTAACTCATCATACATGATTAGATTTAGAACAAACAATTTCAATCTCCCACTTGAACTAAAGCCAATCACCCTGGTATCTAATACTCATATTCTCTTTATGACGATCAAAGTTAATCTGAGACAATGACTTTGTGAGTGGGTCTGCTACGTTATTATGTGTGTCAACTCTCTCAATCTTGACATCTCCTCTTTCAATGATTTCCCTAATCAAATAAAAGCGTCACAGAACATGTTTGGAATTTTTATGAGACCTAGGTTCCTTGGCTTGTGCTATTGCTGGGTTGTTATCACAATACAACAAAATAGGCTCCTCAATGCTAGGAATAACTCCCAACTCAGAAACAAATTTCCTCATCCAAACGGCTTCTTTTGCAGCCTTATTTGTAGCTATATATTCTTCTTCCGCTGTGGAGTCAGCCGTTGTAGACTGTTTGGAACTCTTCCAACTAATCGCACCACCATTCAGAGTAAACACGTACCCTGACATAGATTTGCTATCATCACTTTCTGATTGAAAACTAGAGTCAGTATAACCCTCTATTTTCAACTCAGATCCACCTCCGAAAATAAGAAAAATATCTGTAGTCCTTCGCAAGTACTTAAGGATGTTCTTCACTACTTTCCAGTGGTCTTCACCTGGATTGGACTAATATCTGCTCGTCACACTAATTGAATTAGCAACATCAGGCCTAGTACATAACATCGCGTACATGATAGATCCTATTGCTGAAGCATAAGAAATCTTACTCATACGCTCTCTTTCCTCAGGTGTCTTAGGAGACATCTTTTCGGAAAGGGATACTCCATGGCTCATTGGTATGAGACCTCTTTTAGAGTTTTCCATGCTAAACCTTTTAAGCACTTTCTGGATGTATGTACCCTGGGTAAGACCTATCATTCTTCTAGATCTATCTCTATAGATCTTCATACCGAGAATGTAGGATGCTTTTGCCAAGTCCTTTATAGTGAAGTTCTTCGATAGCCACACTTTGACTGATTACAGCATCGGTATATCATTTCCTATAAGAAGTATGTCATCCACATACAATACAAGAAATGTTACCGCGCTCCCACTCACCTTCTTGTAGATACATGGTTCATCTATATTTTTGATAAAACCAAACTCTTTGATTGTCTCATCAAAACAGATGTTCCATCTACGAGAAGCTTGCTTTAAACCATATATGGTTCGCAGCAGCTTACACACTAGGTGTTCATTTCCCTTGGAAAGAAAACCCTCTGGCTATGTCATATATACTTCCTCTTCAAGTTTCCCATTGAGGAAGGCCGTTTTCACGTCCATTTTCCAGACCTCATAGTCGTAGTAAGCAGCAATCGAAAGTAAAATCTGAATTGATTTTAACAGGGCTACAGGCGAAAAAGTTTCATCAAAGTCAATCCCTTGCCTTTGTCTGAATCCTTTTTCCACGAGCCTGGCCTGATAGGTCTCCACCTGGCCATCTGCTCAAATCTTTCTTTTGTATACCCATTTGCACTCAATAGGCTTCATACCCTCAGGTGCTTCAACCAAAGTTCATACTTGGTTGGTATACATAGATTCCATTTCGGATTTCATGGCACTTTGCCATTTCTTTTTTCTGAGTCAACACTACTCATAGCCTCATTATAGGTCATAGGGTCGTCATCATCAATGATTGACAACTCATTGTCATTCTCAATGACAAGGCCATAATACCTCTCAGGTTGGCGAGACACTCTCCCTGACCTACGAATGGGCTATTCCACAGAAGGTTGTTCAGTCTGAACAGGTGTTTCCACTTGAACCGTAGTAGTTTGTGCTTCTTGAACTTCATTAAGTTCAATTTTGCTCCTACTGTTTCCTTCAAGGATAAACTGCTTTTCCAAGAAGGTAGCATGTCTGGAGACAAACACCCTATGATCGGTGTAAAAGTAATACCCTAAAGTCTCTTTAGGATATCCCACAAAACTATATTTTACGGATCGAGATTCCATCTTATCAGGGTCAACTTTCTTGACATAAGCTGGACATCCCCAAATCTTAACGTGTTTAAGACTTGGTTTCCTTTCTTTCCATATCTCATATGGAGTTTGAGGAACAGATTTGGAAGGCACCTTATTCAGTAAATATGCTGAGGTTTCCAATGCATAACCCCACATGAATACTGGAAGATCCGCATAGCTCATCATACACCAAACCATGTCTAACAAAGTTCGATTTCTCCTTTCAGATACCCCATTCAACTGTGGAGTATATGGAGGAGTCCACTGGGAGACTATACCATTTTCTTTGAGATAATCTAGAAACTCTCCATTCAAGTATTCACCACCTCGATCTGATCAAAGAGTTATAATACTATGTTTGGTTTATTCCTCCACTTCATACTTATATTCTTTGAACTTTTCAAAGGCTTCAGACTTGTGTTTCATCAAATACACATATCCGAATCTAGATCGATCATCTATGAAAGTAATGAAGTATGAAAATCCACCCATGGCTTGCATAAACATTGGTCCACATACATCTGTGTGTACCAATCCTAGCAAATCTGCAGCCCTCTCTCCATGTCCACTAAATAGAGATTTGGTCATTTTGCCCAATAGACAAGACTCGCATGTAGGATATGATTCAAAATCAAAGGGCTCAAGTAACCCTTTCTTATGCAATGTCCGCAGTCTATTTTCACTAATATGACCAAGTCTGCAGTGCCACAAAAAGGTGAGATTTTCATCATCCCTTTTTCTTTTATTAGTATGTTCAATTTGTAGTAAATTATGCTCTACATCACATACATACAGTCCATTATTTAAAATACCACTTCCATAAAGAACGTTATCTCTAAGAACTAAACATTTATTATTCCGAATAACAAACAAAAATCCAGCCAAGTCTAACATGGGAATAGAAATAATATTCCTCACAATCGAGGGAACAAAATAACAATTATTTAAAATAATAGTCTTGCCCATAGGCATAAGTAAATGAAATGATCCTACAGCTTCAACAGCAACTCTTGCTCCATTTCCCATCCGTAGAATCACCTCCTCTTCCTCAAGAGTCCTACTTCTCCTTAGTCCCTGCAACGAATTACAAATGTGAGAACCACAGGCGGTATCTAATACCCAAGTAGAAATTTGATTTAATGACATATTCACTTCAATCATGAACATACCTGAAACAGAAGCGGTAGTCTCACTACCCTTCTTCTTTTTCAATTCTGCAAGGTAAACCTTGCAGTTCCTTTTCCAGTGCCCCACCTTGTTACAGTGGAAGCAAATAACTTTACTCTTGGGGTCTTCAGCTTTTGGTGGAACCGGCTTTTTCTCACCTACTTTATTCTTCTTGGAAGGGTTCTTCTTCCTTTTCTTAGGATTGGAACCTTCACCAATTAGAAGAACATAGCTCTTCTTAGAGGGAAAAATTGATTCCGCAGTCTTCAACATGTTGTGGAGTTCAGCCAGGCTAACATCTAACTTATTCATGTGAAAGTTCACAACAAACTGCGAAAACGAACCCGGAAGTGATTGCAAGACCAAGTCTTGGCTCAACTCCCCGTCCATGGCAAAACCAAGTTGTCCAAGATGTTCAATCAAATTAATCATCTTAAGTACATGGTCATTCACAGATGATCCCTCAGACATCCTACAGCCGAACAGCTCCTTCGATATCTCATATCGAGCTGTCCTCCCTGCCACATCATACAACTCTTGTAGATGCGCTAGGATAGTGTGAGCATCCATATGCTCATGCTGCTTCTGTAACTCAATGTTCATGGAAGCTAGCATGATACATTGAGCAACATTTGCATCATCTATCCATTTACGATACATAACATGTTCATCATTATGTGCATCGTCAGCAGGTTCAGCAGGCTTAGGTGAGTCAAGCACATATTTCAGCTTCTCAACCCTGAGAACAATTCTCAAGTTTTGAAGCCAGTCAGCAAAATTAGGACCAGTCAACTTGTGAGCATCTAGTATACTCCGGAGTGATAGTACAGAAGACATAACGTATATAGTAAATCTGTAAATGATGAACACATAACAACACTTAGCAAATATTCAATTTCATTTCAAAATACTATATGATACGGGTCATTATTCATAAGTGGCTCCCATAAGTGAAAAATTAAGCATTCATAATGCTAGTGGGAATAGGGATCCTACATTCCATCACACAACCTCGGCTGTAGCACGAAACGTCATGTGATGTTCAATAGGCAGACAACTCTTGTCAATTACATCTTATGTTATTCCCTAATAAAACTTTAGCCTCTTGAATAATTGAGTCACGGCTATAGCACGACAGACTCAATATTCTAAGTCAAGTCTAACCCAACATTTCGTACAATTGAATCAGTCTCCAACGGCCCACAGCTGCAGCACGTAACGACCTTTAGATTCTAATTCAATGTACACATCTCTATGTAATAGACAAACATTTCTTATTTCGAAATTAAAGCCCTCGGCTGTAGCACGAAATGACAATGATTTAAAAATAAGAACCACTTTCTACCATATTGGAAGGCTATGACCGACACAAGCCCGTTGTGTCATTGGCCAATTACTACTTGATATTATTTAATTTTAGAGGGATTATATATGTTAAAATCATAATCATATTATAAAGAGATTCTTCCTTTTAAATTAAATATTTCAAATCAATAATCGATAATCAGATGATTCCCAGATCGGGTGGAGCATTGTCAAGAGGCGTCACTTAATACCCCTTTCTTACAGATCGAAATCTGCTTTTGACAGAATCATCCTCTCTCTCAAAATTGAAAATTCATATTTAATTACGTGTTTCATGAACACAAGAATCTTATGATTGTATTCATAATATTATTTTTAAGGCAAGAAACGATTCATATTCTAGATTTTCTAGAGCACGCCTTATTTTGATTTAAGTTCACCTAAATCTATCATCGCATGGTAAACATAGGCATATATCTCATATATAAAAATAAATAAACAAGTAAGCATTTAAAATCAATTAAAATAATTAAAACATGCTTTAAAACACTTTCGGGAATATAAACAGTTCAAAACTTTTAAATAAAAAATATTTGACCACTCCATTAGATCCGTCTCGGAAAAACGAATCCAACGATATATTGCACGCCCAAAACGGAGTTACGAAACTCCCAAAAAATCAAATTTAATGTGGACAGACGGGCTATAACGCATTGCAGGAACGCGTTACAAGGGCTGTAACGCATTCCGGTAATGCATTACAACACTGTTAAGCCATTAATGTGTGTAACGCATTCCGTAAATGCGCAACAATGTGTAACGCATTCACGGAATGCGCGACACCCCCCCCCCCACCCCCGCACGTGCGCTACACGCGCCAGGCACAGCAGCCGACCATTGCAATTTTTTTTTTCTTCTTTGTTTTCTACTTTCAGCCGTTTGTCTGCTCACTTGTGCCTTTCCTTTACTCCCTTAATTAATAACTTTTATTAATATTTTTATCATTTTAATTTTACTATTAATAAATTAATTAAAATTTAAATAATAAATTAATAAAAATTAAAATAATATAATTTCTTAAATCAGGCAGTAGCAGAAAATTATCAGATCGGCCAGGGGTACTTGTGCAAATTTTAGTCATATTTTTATTCACATGCATAATTATTTCATGAATTTTAATTAAAACAACTTTTAAAAAATTCATAACAAATAATCTACACATCATAAAATTATGAAAAAATTATCTAGATGATCTACAACACTTGTAGAACCCAGATCAGTAGTCAAGATCTTATGCAAAAATTATTTCGAATTAATTCATAATTAAATCTAAATAAACATGCAAAAATCGTAACAAATCCATACATGCATAAAAAAATCTGATTTTTTTATATAAATCTCTATATGCAGAACCTACCTCTGATGCCAATGAAGGAATTTACGGATGAGCGGAAGCGTGATATAACAATTATTCCGTAAAAACCATATATCGCACATATAGAAAAATGTATAAATCAGAAAAACGGAGGAATCGTAACCATACCTTGAAAATCGAAGCTTTATAATATGGTTGCTAGCAGTTGCTCCTCAGTATGTGAAGCACTCTACCGGTATCCACCAAGAATGATCCTCTTCGATGAAGCTTTTTTATAAAACCAAGCTTTTATAAAAATGGAGTTTTGGGAGAGAGAGAGGAAGAAGATGGAGGCTAGCTCTTCTTAGGGTTTTCACAAAACCAAGTGTATGTTTAGAATGAGCCATCTAATTCTATTTATAGGGCTCTCCTAGGGTTTTATAATATATCATTATATATATACATATATTAGCCCCATATTTTATCTTTATAAAATACTTTAATAATAACTAAAACTATTTTAATCATTATTTCTTTTTCTAAACTATTTAGAAAATTATTCTCTCTCTCATTATTTCATCAAAGAAAATATTCTTTTATAGTGTGACCCTGTAGGTTCAATATGATGCTGGTAGAAGAAATAAATAATAATAAACTTTTATCAATTATTTACATGAATACTAAAATTCACTAAATATAATTAACTAATTAATTATATTTATTTTACATCGTGAGTGATGCTTCTCAACATATCGCGACTATCCGGATAATATGAATTCACTGCTTAGAATACCAAGAACCTGTCAGTGACTAGTTACCGTACAATAAATTCCTTCTACCCTTATAATATCCCGATTAAATACAAGGCATGGATCTCGTGTCAGGCCTATTTCTTATTCATAATGCAAAGTTCATATTAATGCAAATTAGAAACTCCTTTCTAATTTCATACACTATGACCAGAGATTTCAGAACTCGCATACTAAGAATAACATAGGATATTCTCTTCCTATACTGGAAGGGGTAGATCCTCTATTGACGTTAACTATCTCTATACACAAATCCCTATGCTCAGAATAGATCTAATGGATGTCCTTGAGACTAAGGACTAAACCAAAGCACAGTTCATTATATACAAGATAACTTTAACGATCTCAAGTCTAAGGACACTTGTACAACTATCACTCAGTGAATAACTATTGACACGTGAGTAATCTCCATTAGTTGTTCAACTTATCGAGTCATGTTCAGTGAATTTATTCCCTAATAAGCACCTACATACTAGCTATAGTGTCACCACACAACTTCCTATGAGAACAGACATCCTCCTGACGGGAGCAAGCATAGTATGTACCAATCTTTGCGGATCCACTAACATCCGATTAGTTATCCTATGATCAGGAACTGTTTAAGTCTAGAGTTATCATCTTCTAGATCTTACTATTATAATCTTATTATAAATCTAGAAGCTTTAATCTAAACTATGGAGCATCTTATTTAAAACACTTTAAATAGATAAAGCCCATAATAAAACCAAAACAAGTCTTTTATTAATTTCAATGAAATCAAATTGGAATACAAGAAAGTTCTTCCTAACTCATCATACATGATTGGATTTAGGACAAACACTTTCAGATGATAGAATTGTTTCTCCCATGTATTACCCTTAGGAGGAGTGTGTTCTACAGTAGTCTTCCTTGGTTCCACTTCTGCTTCCTTCTGTACTTCTTCTTCAGCTATAGCTTCTTCTTCAGAATGTGGTTCAGCAGCCTTATCAGCAGTATGCAGCAAAGCAATACAACCCTCCAGGTTTTCAGCAACCGCAATATGCACCAAGACAACAACTTCAGTTGCAACAATCTAATGAAAAATCTGAATTGGAGGAGTTGAGGCTCATGTTCAAGAGCCAAGCGGTTTCTATCAAGACCTTGGAGAATCAAATTGGGCAAATTGCTAATGTCTTGCTAAATCGATAACATGGTACACTCCCTAGTGACACTGAAGTGCCAGGAAAGAGGGAAGCTATGGAGCATGTAAAGACAATTGCATTGAGGTCTGGGAAGGTTACAAATCATGAACACTCTCAAGTTTTGGAAAAAGAAGTACAGAAGGAAGTAAAAGTGGAACCAATAAAGACTACTGTTGAACACACTCCTCCTAAGGGTAATACAGGGGAGAAACAGATCTATCCTCCACCCCTGTTAGGAATATGTTGTGAACTTGATGATAAGTTAAAAAACACCTTAGTTGATTTAACTTAGTGTTTTTGTAGCTCTCGACGGATGTTTTTATTATAGTGCCGACGGATGATCTTTATAGTCCCGACGGATGATAACTGAACATCCATCGAGAGTGTAGCTTATGTAATAATAAGTATTATAGCACTTTTCTGCAAACAACAATATTTTAGTCTAGTAGATTCTGTAGGATTTTCTAAGTCATGTTGACTACTAGATTGATATACAAAATAGGTTGGCTAATTGTAAATATGAGATGTCTTCTAATTCTGTATAAGTGAAATAGAGTCAAGTGACAGATAGACTACCGACGGATGATCTACAAGGCTCCCGACGGATGATCAACATAATCCCGACGGATGTTCAACATAATTCCGACGGATGATCATATTCAAAATAGTTATTGATAGTGACAACACAGTCATATGTGTCGGGTGTTTGCAAAAGGAATGTGGCAGCCTGTTAAGAAGGATTTTGAGAATAAAGAAGCATTACCATTTCCATGCAAATGTGAAGATATTCAAAAATATTGGATAAAGTAATGTAGCAGCATGATTGTGGCGCCCTCCAAACCCGGGTCAGAAGTTTGGGGTCCACACACACACACCTTATTTATAAACCTTCTTATAACAATAATAAAGATAATAATAATATGCAGTGACCCTACTTACCAGCTTTCACGGATCACAACAGGTTAAAGTATGCACACAAGCCACACACACCCACTTATATTACAAACGTCTCAAATCTCAACTATTTAAACTTATAACTGAATAATACACACCCTTAGAAACTTCACAAACTTAAACTAACATAAAAGTCTTCAGCTAGCTTATTCCTCTTAACTTGGAATCCTAGCTCGCGCACTGGATTGGGGATCCTCGCTACTAACGGGTTCCTTCTTAACTGGAAAAAAACATAAACAAAATCGCACCAATGAGCTAACTAGCTCAGAAAGTCACATTGACGATACTGAGATTAAATAATGATCAAGTGGAATGATTTAAGGTATCAAGTTAATGGATGAGCAATGATTTAAAATTGGATATTAAGTTTTCATTTTAAAAACCAAGGTTAGACTGCTGATCAGTCACGCACTAACCCCGAGCAAGGCATACAGCTATGCTCTAATTACTGGATCCAAGGCACACATTGGCTTAACTTGACCACCAATCTGGTCTGACCATGAATCTGGTCTATATTTCTATAAAACAATCCAATTATATAGAAATAACAGAATAGACAATATAAAAAATTAAACAGAATCATAAACAACATTAGGTTCCAAGCATAAGATGGTTTACAATCTTCACACAGAAACAACATGGCGATATCAAAGGTTGGCTATCAATCGGTACAAGAATTGGATAACTGTTGAGTGGCATTTATGACTCTTTATTATGCTCTAATAAGCTTTGAATTGGTGTATTTGTACACAAGTTGTTAAGTGTTTTAATGTGTTTTCTAGTGTTTTTGCATTTCAGGCACTATTCAGGTAATCAGGTGAATTAGCATTGCTTTGGTGCTAATTTGGTGTCCAGGTGCTGTTGGAATAAATGTTGGTGGAAAGCCGGCTCGAAGCAGCAAGATTTAAGAAGAAATCTGAGTTTTTCCCAGAAGGACGGCACACTCGCGCTGTAATAGCGTGCGGCCGCGCCGGGTTTCCAGAAATGCAGCGCGCCCGCGCTGTGATAGAGCGCGCCCGCGCCGAGGCCGAATTTCATAATCATGTTTCTACTATAATTCTAAAAGGGAAGGCTTCCAGATTGTTGAGGACTGCTATATAAATAACTTTAGGTCATTTTTAATAGATATCAAGTCAGAGACGGACCAGAGCGCAAGGAGAAGACGACAAGAGACCCTTGGCACAATTCAACAAAGGCGAAGACGATCTAGTTTATTCTTGTGAATCTTTGTTTTGAGTTGTAATTTGGATGCTTGTTTCTTGTTTTGCTGAACCTATACTCTTGTTTGTACTTGGTTTTATTTATTCGTATAAAGACTACGTTTGCTATATCATGTTTTCATCGGACCCCTCGTTGATGATGAGTCCGATTATGGGCTAATCGTTATCGTGGGGTTCTAGCGGATTTATTTATGGATTTCTTTAGTTAAATTGTTGGATGTCTTAGTATGTGGTGATTGTATGATATCCTAGTATTGGTTGTGCATATTCATCTTATGAGCGTCGCGAACTTATAAGATAATGTGTTAATTCTTAATGAAGCGAAAGTGAATTTAAGGATTTAGAACTTGCCATGCTAGCATAGGTTCATGTATGTGTCATGCATGATTCGTAGGTAATTTTAACCATCTTACTTGCTCTATGTAATCAAGATAGATAACTTGTGCTTAAACCGTTATGTTGTCAAATTCTATAGATATATAGGGTCTTAATATAACTGGTGCCTATTCAGCTTCTATCTCTTTTGTGAATGTCTGGTAGAATGGTACTCGTGCAATGAAAGTTGGCATTTATCAGTTTCGTGTTATCTGATTAGTGTCATCGTCATTGCATGCTAAGGTTAAGAATAATAAGGCTATTGAATGAAGTATTTATTGAAGTTTGAATCCCATATTTGTCATATATATTTATTTAGTCAATCTTATTCTTGTAGTTATAATTGTTAGCGTAATTCTTAGCTATAAACAATCTCAATTTGTTATAGTCTTAGCATTGGATAATAACCATACATTGTTGCTTAGGTGCATAAATTAAATAGTTAACCAATACAGTCTCTGTGGGAACGAACTAGAAAAGATTCTATACTACTTGCGAACTCGTATACTTGCGTGTATTATTAGCGCGTGTTTAGCGACTAACAAGTTTTTGACGCCGCTGCCGGGGACTGCAGTGTTAATTTATAGTTTATATGCTTTCCATCAGTGGTCGTTAAAGTTCATTGACTCAGACATTGTTACTTATTTGTTCCTTGTCTGGTTTCAAGTACTCTAGCGAGGGTGTATGCATACGCGTTCACATACTTGTAAGAGAACACTGGATAAAGCCGAGGAAGAACTTGTTGTAGTTCGTAGGGAAGTTTCTGAGGAAGAAAAGAAGTTAGAGGAAGAAGAGAAAGTTAAAGAGCCAATTGTAGTAGCTATGGGTGATCAAGCAGAAAATCCGAAGGCTTTGATGGACTATTCTAAGCCTAAAATTAATGACATTCAGTCTAGCATCATCAGATCAGCCATCAGGGCTAACACTTTTGAGATTAAGTCGAGCACAATTCAGATGATACAGAACTCAGTTCAGTTTGGGGGTTCTCCTAATGAAGACCCCAACATGCACATCATGGATTTCATCAAGATCTGTGACACTTTCAAATTCAACGATGTGACTGAGGATACTATTAAGCTACGACTCTTCATATTCTCTCTGAGGGACAAAGCTAAGTGCTGGTTACATTCTCTACTAGCAGGGTCTATCACCACCTGGGAAGATCTTGCTCAAAAGTTTCCCACTAAATTCTTCCCCATTGTGAAGACTGCAGTAATCAGGAATGCTCTTAATCAGTTTGCTCAACAAACTGGAGAATCTCCGTGTTAATCTTGGGATCGAGATAAGGAGATGTTAAGGAAATGCCCACACCATGGCATGCCTGATTGGATGATTATTAACTGTTTCTACAATGAATTAAGTGTTACTTCTAGACCCATGCTTGATGTAGCATCAGTAGAAGCCTTGTGGGCTAAGAGCTAAAATGAAGCTTATGAACTTATTGAACTGATGGCTGCTAATGAGTACTAGAATCCTTCCTAGAGACCGACTCATAGAAAAGTAGCAGGAATTCTGGAGTTGGACGCAGCAACTGTTATCGCTGCCCAACTTAAGGCTTTGACAATGAAGGTGGACACTTTGTCTAATTATGGAGTTAATTAAATCACTAGTGTCTGTGAGCTTTGCGCTGGTGCCCATGAGACTGATCAGTGCGCAATTTCTAGTGAATCAGCTCAGTTTGTGAGCAACTTCCAGCGATCGCAGCAACCTGTGCCATCCACCGATCATCCTAACAACCGCAATCATCCTAATTTCAGTTAGAGCAATGCTTGGAAAGCGGTTCAACAGCCTTATCAGCATTATCCAGCTAAGTTGTACAACCCCCTGGTTTTCAGCAACCGCAGTATGTACCAAGACAAAAACTCCAGCTACAACAAGCTAATGAAAAATCTGAATTAGAGGAGTTGAAGATTATGTGCAGGAGTCAAGCTGTTTCTATCAAGACCTTGGAAAATCAAATTGGGCAAATTTCCAATGCCTTGCTAAATCATCAACCTGGTACATTTCCTAGTGACACTGAAGTGCCAGGAAAGAAGGAAGCTAAGGAGCAGGTAAATGCAATTACTTTGAGGTCTGAGAAGGTTGCGAATCCTGTACAAACTCAAGAGTTAACTGAAGAAACTAGGGCTGAGAAAGAAGCAAACCAGCAGGATTAAGAAGTGGAACCAAGGAAGACTACTGTTGAGCACACTCCACCTGAGGGTAATACAGGGGAGAAACAGATCTATCCTCCACCGCCTTTTCTTAAGCGGCTGCGGAAGAAAAAGCTGGACAAGCAATTTGAGAAGTTTCTGGAAGTGTTCAAGAAACTTCATATCAACATACCTTTCGCTGAGGCTCTCGAGCAGATGCCTAGTTATGCAAAGTTTATGAAAGGTATTCTCTCTCGGAAAGTGAAGCTAGATGATTTAGAGATTGTCGCTCTCACGGAGGAATGCAGTGATGTGCTGCAGCAGAAGTTGCCTCCAAAGCTTAATGTAATAACCCCAATTTTTGGAAATTTTGAAACCCTGATGAATAGTAACTTTTGCTGATAATCCTGATTAAGAAAACTTTTCATGCCACACTATGTAGGAGTTCTTTTGTTGATATTTTGAGATCTTATTAGTACTCTATATGGTATATAAGTGTATGTAAAGATCGTCAGAATCCAAATTCGAACACTTTGATTTTTCCCGAAAATCCACCAGATATCGAAAGAATTGAGTATAAGGTAACATGACTAAAAGGATTTAAATTCAAGGATTATAAGAGAGGATCATAAAAGGAATATAAAATATTGAGAAAGGTTAGGGGAACCCAAGTAATAAGATCCCGGATATGATCCCTCAAACAACGAATGAGAACGAGAGTTAAGCGAACCGTAAAATAAATAAACGATCAAGGGACAAGCACATACAAGTAGAATGGGAAGGAAGCTTCCAAGAGAAGCTAAAACAAGTGGTTAAAAGAGAAGGTGACATCATCAAACCATAAGGAAAAGACATGTGGCTTGGTGGTGAGGTCATCCAAGTCATGTCATCACTTTATCAAAGCAATCTCCACCAAGTATTCATTTCACAAACACCAAAATCAAAAGCAACCAAAACAAACACATTTTCTTCTTCCCCCATCTACTTGCTCTCGGCCTTTTGAAGAAAAATAAGAAGAAAATTTTCCAAATCCAAGCTCCACTCAATCATAATTCAAGAGGTTTCTTTCCTTGGATTCTATATTTCATAACTAAGAAGAGCAAGTAGTTTGAGTGCTTGAATCCAAGGTTTGCTAGCTCAAATAAATCAATTTAGTTTAGGGTGAATAGTAACTTTCAAGAACAAATTTTTCATTCTTGATTTTATTTGTAAGGTCAAGGTAGCTTAAGCATAGATCAAGGCTTCCATGGGCATTCCAAGGATCTTACATTGATTAAAAGCTTCAAGAAAGGTATAAAACTTCAAACCCTAGCTTTACTTTTGAGTATTAGGAAAGGTTTTGATTGTTATAGTAAATGAAAAGCATGATGCTTGTGTGTTTAGAGTTTGGATTGGATTTGTAGTGATTTGGATGTTGGAATCTTGTTTATAGTTAATGAAACTTAAGTATAGTTAGTAGTTCATGTTTGGGGTTGAATGAATTGGAAAATCTTGAGATTTGGGGACTGATGTAGTAAGATTTGGATGAGGTTTGGTTGTATTGTTGGTTGTGAGTGGAATTGTGGTTGTTTGGAGTGGTTTAAAACTTGGTAATCGCGTAAACATAGTCGTCATAATGCCCATTTTATTCAACTGCTAGTTTTTAGTGTTCAGAACAGGAAACTCAACAACCAATCTGTAACATTACCTTGATTAGCTAGATTGTGTCGTAAGCTTCGTTTTGATATGTGGTTCACTCGGTTCCGATGTACGGTTTAGGAGAAATGACTATTTTAAGTAACGGTGTTTCGCGAACGAACCTTTACCCCTCGCTTTATTTTGAGACCTTTTTTAAGGCCTTTGAAAGACTAATTGGATTACGAAACAATTATGTAAGGTGTATTAGGCAGTTGGTAAAGTACTTACGAAAGATTCGCCTTAAAATTCGTAACGGTTAATTTATTAAAATTGGTGGAGCCGAGGGTACGCAAGTGAGTAACGCAAATCGTTAAGCGTATAAGTGAGCGTAAGCGACCGTTAGGGTATGAGTGAGTTTTGACTAGTTTCTTAAGCGACCGTGGTCTAATTCCAGATTATGTTGTTGTTCATAGGTTACCGGACCCAGTCTAAGCTTAAGGCTATCCCAGAACACTCAGGCAAGTTTTCTACCCGTATAACTGTTGTTGTGATGTATATATGTATATGCATTATCTTGTGATAAGTGCATGATTGTTATTGGCAAATCTTGTGATATATTGGAGCATGTTGATATGATATATGAGCATGCCTGTTTCGTAATCTTGATATCTTGTTACCGATTTAATTGTATATAAACTGCATAATACCTATGCTAGAGATAAACAGTACTTGCGTATACCCTTAGTATAGGGGACCTAGAGTTGAACATTTTCCTAAACCGGGAGGCGATGTTCCCGAGTATATTATATATATATATATAGTTTTCAAAACTATTAAATGAATAATGTTTATTCAATAGTTTTATATTATAAATGAATATTATTTTGAATATTAATTCGATGACTTATGACTCCGCTTATTTATTTAATGAATATTATTTTGAATATTCATTCGAGGACCTATGACTCCGCTTATTTATTTAATGAACATTATTTTGAATATTCATTCGAGGACTTATGACCCCGCTTATTTTATTAAATAATATTCTTTATTTTATTAAAGAATAATGTTTCGATATTTTCCAAGTATTCGGATAACGATTGATACGCTCAAATCATTCTTACTTTAAATATTTCCAGAAATTATTTTCAAATTTATCAAAACTATTTTTGGAAGGTTAGAGCGGATCCCAAAAACTCGTTTTCAAATTTAAGATCTTCCTTTTGAAGAGGATTTAAATACTCGCTCAAAAATCTGAAGGATCCGGCTCCGTGATGTATTTTGTTTATATTCGCAACAAGGTTGCTGTTTTGATAAAAGAGTTTTTGAATACTTACCCAACCCTTGGGAAGTAAAATTCTTGGAATAAGTTAATCCATTAACAGGCATCGCGTGGGAAATATCGGTGAGTTTTCCTTTCCAACTAGATACGACTTCTTGGTGGAACCGTATGAACAAGTTTCTACTTGGGGAAGGGGGGGCGAGCTTTACGTTTCAGAGTCATGGATTTCATCTGAACTAGGAGTGGCGTAAGTGGTCGAGTGGCGCCGGCCCAACCTTACTATATTGGCCCAAATGGCCCGGAAGTTTCGCTAAGATGGTCCATTCCTTAGGAGTCCAGTGTTCGGTTGAAAAGTAAATCCGATTGTTTTCCTCTACATGTAGAAAATGGTGGGGTTGCACTACTGCGACTGATCATCGTGAGTGGTCTTCTTGGCACGGAAAACTCCCGTAATGAGTTCATCATCGAGTGGATATTTCTGCAATACTACCGAGAGCACTTCGATAGAAAGGCTACGGTTGGGCGATTGTTGAATGTTGGCAGGGTCGAGTTTTCAAAATGATGTTTTCATCAAATGAAGTATCTCATAATTTCATTTCTTCTTGATGATATTACAAAGATTGATTCTATACAAGTTTTGTCTTGTAGTCTCATCTATGTGATGAAATTTTGAAACTGATTATACCTTGAACAGTGATAGTTCAAGTAGTATTCGGAAAAGATATAAGTATATTGGAGTATCTTGTAACTTCATCTTTTCAACTTATATCTAGTTAATGATTATCTTATGCATGATAAAGATTTTCAGAAAAACGTTGAGACAAGGCTAGATATATGAGATCACCTTGCAACGATATTTTTATACAGTTATAAACTGGAACTCTATGTATATTATGCATGGAGGAGGATTTCCAAGATTTTGAAAAGTATATATACATATATACTGAATATTTTACGACTTGGTCGCGTTAAGATATCAACTTGGTTCATTTCTTCTTGACCAAGACTTTCATGAGTACTATGAGAATGCACATATATTGTAAATTATTATACATATTATTTCAGTGGGCTTGTTGCTCACCCTTGCTTTCTTCTTTCATCACACAACAACAGATAGACAAGATAAACAGGACCAAGCTCCCAATTCATGAGCGGATAGGAAACGTTCCGCAGTTTCCTGTAGTCGTTGATGCCGTTGTGGTTGAGGTAGGAACTACCAATAGGCTAGGCTTTCAACTTTTGATGTACCAGACTTATGTATACTTATGAATTGTAATAATGACAAATAATATGTAAATTTATTCAGAAACCCTTTTGAGGTGTAATGGCTTTTAATTGTGGAATAAAATGACTTATGTTATTTTTGGATATTCATCTCTGAGACTATAACTTGTGGTGTGTGTGTATATTGTGGAGTCACAGTACGCAGTAGTTGGTTCATTATTAAGATTAAGTATTATCAAGGGAAATGGAACTCGAGACAACCCGGATCCCCGACCCCGGATTTGGAGGTGTTACAGAAATGTTATTAGAGCTAAGCGTTATAAACCTCATAGATGATGCGTCGTTAAAAATAATAAGTTCACTAAGATAATAAGAACTCTTGCCAAGTTCATAGTCGGACTACCTAACGTAGTACTAACAGTTAAAACCCTTACGGGAACCCTTATAAATATCATGATAGTAACATAGATCGTTATCGTATATAGTAGCGGGACTCAGAACCCTGAAGTTCAAGAGAAATAATATGATGATGTTTTACTACATAGTGAAGATCAGATTGTGGATCCAATAGAGCGTCCTAACTCGGGACCGGATGATGTTAATATTGAGGATGTAGCGGTTGAGGATGTTATCCTAGAAGGTATTGTTGCTGAGAAGGATCCCGTGGAGGATCCTGACAAGAATGAATAAAGGACCGCTGAGGAATTGATGACCATGGTTAGGGTGACTACTAGAGGTAGGATTGGCCGGTCACTACCGAAGGTTCGTTCAAAGTTTGTAAAGATAGTAGCCCCTTTAACGCGACTTACTCGTAAGACTGAGAAGTTCGAATGGACAGAGAAATACGAAAATAGCTTTTAAGAACTGAAGCAAAGATTGGTGACGACCCCTATGTTGGCGTTGCTGGATGGAAAATGAGATCTTGTGATGTGTAGTGACGCTTCGCATAAGGAATTAGGGTGCTTCTTATACAGCACAACAAGGTAATCGCGTACGTATCAAGATAATTAAGGGAATATAAAATTCGATATCCCCACCCATGAGCTTGGGCTCATGGCAATAGTTTTGCCCTAAAGATTAGAGGCACTACTTGTATGGAGAGAAGTGCGAGATTTACAAAAGCCATAAATGCTCTAGTGCATTTTCGCGCAGAAAGAGCTCAATATGCACCAGAAGAGGTGGTTAGAGCTAATTAAGGATTTCGATTATGAGATTTTTTATCATCCAGGGAAAGCCAATATGATGGCTAACACCCTTAGTAGAAAGGTGCGACTCAAGATGATAATGTCTTTGGGAGAGTTGATAAGAGATTTTGAGAAAGTGGAAATAGAAGTGAAGGTAACTGGAGCCGGTACTGAAAAGTTGTTTGAGATTGTAATGCGGATTGAATTATTGGAAAAGATCATATTGTGCCAAGAAAAAGTGATAAATGAAGGCAGAGAGCCAATGAATAGAGAAGAGATTAATACCGAGAAAGATGATAAGGGAATAATGAGGTATTCTTACAGAACTTGGGTTCCAAATGTTCAAGAGCTTAAAGATGAGATCTTAGATGAAGGCCCTAGTTTGAGGAATAAGATTTAGAGCAAAACCTGAATGTGATAGTCAGGGAGGTCGCCATCAAGGTAGAAGGAACCCATAACATGATGAAGTGGAAAACAAGGATTTTAACGTATAAGGTAACCCCAATTATGGGATAAGGATGAAACATTTCATATTGAGAAAACGGAAGTCGAGCAAGGAAGGGAGCACCAAGACGGTACTCCTATGGGGCCATTCATGGACCTTTCTAAACAGAACTTAGACTATTATCCCCAACCACCACCCTGAGGAAACAATGCGGTGAGAAATTTTTTCAGGACCTTTAAGTCGCTAAGCTCTCAGAGTTCCAAGGAACAAGCTGACCCAGTCGACTCAAGAGTCTGGCTAAAGGAAATATAGGAATCATTTGAGATTCTAAATGATTGACGAATCACAAAAGACTATTTTTGTCACTTACCCTCCTAAGAGAGAGGCCACCCGCTGGTGAAAGTCCAAGAAAAACACGGGGCCAGAGGTTATAATAAACCGATTAAAGTTCAGTCAATTATTTTCAGGAAAGTACTTCCCAAGGTTATAGAGATAATGTAAAATCTTTAGAGTCAGTACAAAGGCAGACAAGTATGATGAATTATGAATCTAAGTTATAAAAGTTGTCAAGATTCGTTTGGAGGACAAGAATCCCAGAATGACGTGATGTTTGAAGTCAATGATTAGTGGGTTCATGAAATGATTGTAAGAGAAAGGAAAATAAAAAGAAACTGAAGTGGAAAGGAATATAAAGGCAATCAAGTTTGAGGAATGATAAGGGAGTTGGGTATGTGGAAACCCTAAAGACTCATAGTAATAGAAATAGAAAAGTATATGATCGTCAGGATGAGGGTGATTCACCATGAGTTAAAGTTGACGGTTGAAGGCATAAGAGATACATATATTTTATCCCCTTTAAGTTGGGAGGATTCGAGGAAACCTTGAGATAGTTCGAAGGTTATATGAAGTGACCTTCAAGAATGTGAAGTGTAAGTAACGCATCTGAATTGATACCCAAAAAGGGGAACGCCATGTATAAAAGATATCTCATCATTGAGATGACTGTTGAGATAAACAACCAAAGTAAATGAGGATTTAGTAAAAAGAAGTTCACGTTGAACACGACCAATATCTTCTAGAACATCCCTGTTATCATTACCAAATCAGGAAAGAAAAGCGGGTAACCATTGTTATCTTTTGGAGGCCATATGGATTGACCTCAGCGTGAATAAGGATGCTATTGTGAAATTTGGTATAGACTATTGAGGTGGGAATGATCGAATAAGATAATCTATCAAGGATAAATGACTTGATTTATCCATCGAAGGATGTATGTACCTTTTTAAAGGTGGAATTAAGGATAGAACCTCGATAACTTGAGATGAATCCTAGGGGAATGCATAAAGGTTGGCATTTCACCCTTAATAGGGACAGCATGAGTTTTGACAGTATGAATTGGAAGGGATTAAGGTAACAACAACCTTTAAGGATCAGTGGGGAAATTTTTTAGAAGTACTAGACAATGGTTCTAGTATTAGTAATATGCCCTGTATCTAGGGAATACAGGAGGAACAATTCAAGGATAACCTTAGAGGTTTTACAAGGGAAGGGTAATCTTCAAAGTTCTGAAGAATAGAAATTTTGATAAAGAAAATATGATGTAATTATAATAATGCCAGGTGGGCACGCGTTAAACCATAAGAAACTATAGAACGACCCAATGAAGGTCGAGATTGGTGAAAACGAGAAGGATCCAAGGTAATAGACGTCCTAAGTATGATCGAGGGTCAGTGTGACAATGTTAGCCTCTAAAGACCGAGGTAATAACTTTTGGAAAAATGGTGATATTTTTTTTCTCACCAGGACTTAAGAAAAGCATTTCACATAAGCAGTGATTTGAAATGAGGTAGAAAATTTAGTTGAAGGTGGTTAAAATGACATTGATTATAAGGAAATTTTATTATCTATCTTAGAAGGTCCTATCTTGAGATAAGCCAGGACCATGTTACGAGAGGAAAAATGAACCTTTGAGCTTCATGTTTCCTAATAAAGACATATTATTAAGAATGGTATTAACCTTCTATCGTTGCTTTTATTGAAACTCTTCTACAATTTTATCTGCTTCATGTCATATGTACGCCAAGTTTAGGAGTGTTCTTCATGAATCATGGAATGGTGATTATCTTGCCTCCTTAGAAGAATTCGATACGACATGTATGGACTCCGTATGGTTAGCTATTAAGATTTCATAGAAAATGAATGACTATAGTAGGTCAGTGGTGGACCATAGTAATGCAACAATGATTTTGCGAGTAATGAGCCGATTACAACCGTGAGAGTTGTATTGGAATGGATGTTGAGATTGAGTACCACTAATGGGGTCATGTTGATGTATAAGTTATCATTGATAGACTAACTAGTGGATTATTTACATATTATATATTTATTCCTTCTTATGAATAGAGAGTCGTATTACTATACGAGGAAGGTTGCAGTGCAAGCATAGAACTCTAGTGACAATGATGTCTAGAATGAAATCCCTTATTCGAGTTTTGATGTCGAGGGAGTTTTAAAGGTGAGTGTTTATGAGCTTGAGCGAGAGCATGGGTCCATAGAATGATGGACGGAATAGCAAAAATATTTAGGCATGTGAAATGCGATGCTATAATACTTGATGTTGATATATATATACATTTATGTTTTGTTCTCCTATGACAAACCTCTATAATTCAGAGGTAGATTCCAAGCCAGATATTTTATGGCAGTATTTTTTATATAATTCTCTTCAATTCGTTCTTTTCTCTCCTTTTCATTTCATGTAAGCTGAGAAGAACAACCCTTCCAGAAGGGGAGGTTTTGCCGAATGACTATCTATCTGTGTGATAGAAGCCTAGTAGGATACCACACGTTGTTTAATTGTTTGTCAAGTACTAAAGGCTGGCCACCTTCTGTACTAACTATGCAATAGAACAAGTGCTCTTGATCGTAGTGATCTCTCAATAAATTCTCTTACTTCAATATTATTGATCAAGCTTCCAAAGATAGAAGCAGCTAGAAAAGGGGTACTATAAGTACATTGTCTCCGAAATCGAAACGTGTTCCTGGTACTAAGGTCGACGAAATTAATAGAAGGTTATAGAATGCTAGAGAGTAACAGTATAGCTAGAATGGTATTATGAAGGGAAGATAGTAACCATTACGAACTGGAAAAGAATGGGTATTGAGAAGCAAAAACTATAACGATATAAGCTATGATGAGAGTCTGTGCAATAGACTTGAAAGAATTTGGAAAGATCAGTTAACGCGGATTGAGTTTTCTTATGACAATAGATCATATGTTAGTATCGAGATGTCGCCTTATGAGATCCTTGAGGGAACACAATGTCGATCTCCCTTGCAGAGCGCAAGATGCTCGGACCAGCAGTGGTCCAAAGGACCAGGGATATAATAGATCTAATTAGAGGACGACTGGTAGTAGCCCAAGATGGACATAAGAAGTATGTTGATTTGACACGAAAGGACCAAGAGTAGGAAGTAGGGGACCTAGTGATGTTATAGGTATTCCCTTGGAAATGATGGATGAGGTTCGGAAAGAAAGGAAAGTTAAGCCCACGAATTGTTGGACCCTTTGAGGTATTAAGGCGTATTGGGAAGTTAGCATATGAGTTGGCCCTACCCCCGAACCTGTAGAAAGTTTATAATGTGTTCCACGTATCAATGTTAAGGAAGTGTAATCCGGATGCCAGATATATAAGGGCATATGAGCGCATCAATATGCAACCAGACGTAACCTATAGGGAGCAACCAGGAAGGGTTATAGATCGAAAAAGGAACAAGTGCTTAGGAGAAGGGTTATCAAACTAGTCAGAGTTTGGTGGTAGAACCACAAGGTGGAAAATTGACTTGAGAGTTAGAAAGTGCACCGCTAAGAAAGTATCCCTATTCATTTTCTATCTGATTTCGGGATGAAATCCTTTTAAGGAAGGGAGACCGTAATAACCCCAATTTTTGGAAATTTTGAAACCCTGATGAATAGTAACTTTTGCTGATAATGCTGATTAAGAAAACTTTTCATGCCTCACTAAGTAGGAGTTCTTTTGTTGATATTTTGAGATCCTATTAGTACTCCATATGGTATATAAATGTATGTAAAGATCGTCAGAATCCAAATTTGAACACTTTGATTTTTCCCGAAAATCCACCAGATATCGAAAGAATTGAATATAAGATAACATGAATAAAAGGATTTAAATTCAAGGATTATAAGAGAGGATCATAAAAGGAATATAAAATATTGAGAAAGGTTAGGGGAATCCAAGTAATAAGATCCCGGATATGATCCCTCAAACAACGAATGAGAACGAAAGTTAAGCGAACCGTAAAACAAATAAATGACCAAGGGACAAGCACATACAAGTAGAATGGGAAGGAAGCTTCCAAGAGAAGCTAAAACAAGTGGTTAAAAGAGAAGGTGACATCATCAAACCATAAGGAAAATACATGTGGCTTGGAGGTGAGGTCATCCAAGTGATGTCATCACTTTATCAAAGCAATCTCCACCAAGTATTCATTTCACAAATGCCAAAATCAAAAGCAACCAAAACAAACACATTTTCTTCTTCCCCCATCTACTTGCTCTCGGCTTTTTGAAGAAAAACAAGAAGAAAATTTTCCAAACCCAAGCTCCACTCAATCATAATTCAAGAGGTTTGTTTCCTTGGATTCTATATTTCATAACTAAGAAGAGCAAGTAGTTTGAGTGCTTGAATCAAAGGTTTGCTAGCTCAAATAAATCATTTTAGTTTAGGGTGAATAGTAACTTTCAAGAACAAATTTTTCATTCTTGATTTTATTTGTAAGGTCAAGGTAGCTTAAGCATAGATCAAGGCTTCCATGGGCATTCCAAGGATCTTTCATTGATTAAAAGCTTCAAGGAAGATATAAAACTTCAAACCCTAGCTTTACTTTTGAGTATTATGAATGGTTTTGATTGTTACACTAAATGAAAAGCATGATGCTTGTGTGTTTAGAGTTTGGATTGGATTTGTAGTGATTTGGATGTTGGAATCTTGTTTATAGTTAATGAAACTTAAGTATAGTTAGTAGTTCATGGTTGGGGTTGAATGAATTGGAAAATCTTGAGATTTGGGGACTGATGTAGTAAGGTTTGGATGAGGGTTGGTTGTATTGTTGGTTGTGAGTGGAATTGTGGTTGTTTGGAGTGGTTTAAAACTTGGTAATCGCGTAAACATAGCCGTCGTAATGCCCAATTTCATACAACTGCTTGTTCTTAGTGTTCGGGACAGAGATCTAACTGTTGAATCTGTAATATTGCCATTTTTAGCTAGAGCGTGTCGTACTCTTCGTTTTGATATGTGGTTCGTTTAAATCCGATGTACGGTTTAGGAGAAATGACCGTTTTAAGTAACGGCGTTTCGCGAACGAACCATTTCCCCTCGCCTTACTTTGAAACCTTGGTTAAGGTTCTTAAATGACCATTTGGAGTATGAAACAATTATGTAAGGTGGTTTAGGCAGTTGGTAGAGTATTCGCGAAAGACTCGCCTTAAAATTCATAACGGTTAATTTATTAAAATTGGTGGACCCAAGGGTATACGAGCAATTAGCGCAAATCGTTAAGTGTCTAAGCGACCGCAGGCGACCGTTAGGGTATGAGTGAGTTTTGACTAGTTTCTTAAGCGACCATGGTCTAATTCCGGATTATGTTGTTGTTTATAGGTTACAGGACCCAGTCTAAGCTTAAGTCTATCCCGGAACACTCGGACAAGTTTTCTACCCGTATAACTGTTGTTGTGACGTATATATGTATATGCATTATCTTGTGATAAGTGCATGATTGTTATTGGCAAATATTGTGATATATTGGAGCATGTTGATATGATATATATGGATGCCTGTTTCGTAATCTTGATATCTTGTTACCGATTTAATTGTTTATAAACTACATAATACCTATGCTAGAGATAAACAGTACTTGCGTATACCCTTAGTATAGGGGACCCAGAGTTGAACATTTTCCTAAACCGGGAGGCGATGTTCCCGAGTATATATTATATATATATATAGTTTTCAAAACTATTAAACGGATAATGTTTATTTAATAGTTTTATATTATAAATGAATATTATTTTGAATATTAATTCGATGACTTATGACTCCGCTAATTTATTTAATGAATATTATTTTGAATATTCATTCGAGGACTTATGACTCCGCTTATTTATTTAATGAACATTATTTTGAATATTCATTCGAGGACTTATGACTCCATTTATTTTATTAAATAATATTCTTTATTTTATTAAAGATTAATGTTTCGATATTTGCCAAGTATTCGGAAAACGATTGATACACTCAAATCATTCTTACTTTAAATATTTCCAGAAATTATTTTCAAATTTATCAAAACTATTTTTGGAAGGTTAGAGCGGATCCAAAAAACTCGTTTTCAAATTTAAGATCTTCCTTTCTAAGAGGATTTAAATACTCGCTCAAAAATCTGAAGGATCCGGCTCCGTGATGTATTTTGTTTATATTCGCAACAAGGTTGCTGTTTTGATAAAAGATTTATTGAATACTTACCCAACCCTTGGGAAGTAAAATTCTTGGAATAAGTTAATCCATTAACAGGCATCGCCTGGGAAATATCGGTGAGTTTTCCTTTCCAACTAGATACGACTTCTTGGTGGAACCGTATCAACAAGTTTCTACTTGGGAAAAGGGGGGACGAGCTTTACGTTTCAGAGTCATGGATTTCATCTGAACTAGGAGTGGCGTAAGTGGTCGAGTGGCGCCGGCCCAACCTTACTATATTGGCCCAAATGGCCCGGATGTTCCGCTAAGATGGTCCATTCCTTAGGAGTCCAGTGTTCGGTTGACAAGTAAATCCGACAGTTCTCCTCTACATGTAGAAAATGGTGGGGTTGCACTACTACGACTGATCATCGTGAGTGGTCTTCCTGGCGCGAAAAACACCCGTAATGAGTTCATCATCCAGTTGGATATTTCTGCAATACTACCAAGAGCACTTCGATAGAAAGGCTACGGTTGGGCGATTGTTGAATGTTGGCAGGGTCGAGTTTTCAAAATGATGTTTTCATCAAATAAAGTATCTCATAATTTCATTTTGTTTTGATGATATTACAGAGATTGATTCTATACAAGTTTTGTCTTGTAGTCTAATCTATGTGATGAACTTTTGAAACTGATTATACCTTGAACAGTGGTAGTTCAAGTAGTATTCGGAAAAGATATAAGTATATTGGAGTATCTTGTAACTTCATCTTTTCAACTTATATTTAGTTAATGATTATCTTATGCATGATAAAGATTTTCAGAAAAATGTTGAGACAAGGCTAGATATATGAGATCACCTTGCAACGATATTTTTATACAGTTATAAACTGGAACTCTATGTATATTATGCATGGAGGAGGATTTCCAAGATTTTAATAAGTATATATACATATATTCTGAATATTTTACGACTTGGTCGCGTTAAGATATCAACTTGGTTCATTTCTTCTTGACCAAGACTTTCATGAGTACTATGAGAATGCTCATTTATTGTAAATTATAATACATATTATTTCGGTGGGCTTGTTGCTCACCCTTGCTTTCTTCTTTCATCACACAGCAACAGATAGACAAGATGAACAGGACCAAGCTCCCAATTCGTGAGCGGATAGGAAACTTTCCGTAGTTTCCTATAGGCGTTGATGTCGTTGTGGCTGAGGTAGGAACTACCAATAGGCTAGGCTTTCAACTTTTGATGTACCAGACTTATGTATATTTA
This sequence comes from Apium graveolens, assembly GCF_009905375.1. Classification (NCBI taxonomy): domain Eukaryota; kingdom Viridiplantae; phylum Streptophyta; class Magnoliopsida; order Apiales; family Apiaceae; genus Apium; species Apium graveolens. The sequence continues at coordinate 88,245,082 of NC_133655.1, forward strand.
TGAATTGTAATAATGGCAAAGAATATATAAATTTATTCAGAAACCCTTTTGAGGTGTAATGGTTTTTAATTGTGGAATAAAATGACTTGTGTTATTTTTGGATATTCATCTCTGAGACTATAACTTGTGGTGTGTGTGTGTATTGTGGGGTCACAGTACGCAGTAGTTGGTTGATTATTAAGATTAAGTATTATTAAGGGAAATGGAACTCGTGACAACCCGGATCTCTGACCCCGGATTTGGGGGTGTTACACTTAAAGATCCAGGAAGCTTTACTATTCCATGTACTATTGGAAAAGTGTCTTTTGACAGATGCTTATGTGACTTGGGAGCTAGCATCAATCTGATGCCTTTGTCAATCTTCAAGCAGTTGGATCTACCTGATCCTAAACCGATCGTTCTATTACATATCCGTGAGGTATTGTGGAAGATGTCTTGGTCAAGGTTGATAAACTCATCTTTCCTGCAGATTTTGTAATTTTTGATTTCAAAGAGGATAAGAAGATTCCCATAATCTTGGGAAGACCTTTATTGGCAACTGGCCGAACCTTGATCGATGTGCAGAAGGGCGAGCTTATAATGCGAGTGCTGGATCAGGATGTTACCTTTAATGCGTTCAATGCTATGAAATTTCCTACTGATAATGAGGAGTGCTTAAAAGTGGAGTTGGTCGATTCGGTGGTCACATTAGAACTTGATCAAATGCTAAGGTCTGATGCCTTATAAAAAGCCTTATTGGGGAATTTAGATAGTGAAGATGACGAAGGTGAAGAACAATTGCAATATTTGAATACTTCTCCCTTGAAGAGGAAGATTGATATTCCTTTTGAATCTCTTGGAATGGTGGAATTGAACAAAGCTCCCAAACGCCTCAAGCCGTCTATTGAGGAAGCCCTCTCTCTTGAGCTTAAGCCTTTACCTGAGCATTTGAGGTATGCATTTTTAGGTGATGCATCTACTCTGCCTGTTATTATTGCATCTGACCTTTCAGGTAGTGATGAGGAAAAGCTTTTGAGGATTCTGAGAGAGTTCAAATCGGTAATTGGATGGACTATAGCAGATATAAGGGGATTAGCCCTTCTTACTGTATGCATAAAATTTTTCTAGAGGAAGGTAGCAAGCCTGTAGTCGAGCAGCAAAGAAGACTTAATCATATCATGAAGGAAGTAATGAAGAAGGAAATTATGAAGTGGCTAGATGCAGGGATCATTTATCCTATCTCTGTCAGTTTATGGGTAAGCCCGGTTCAATATGTACCAAAGAAAGGTGGAATTACTGTGGTAGCAAATGAAAAGAATGAGCTTATCCCTACCAGAACAGTCACGGGGTGGAGGGTCTGCATGGCCTATCGGAAGCTGAACAAGGCCACTAGGAAGGACCACTTTCCATTGCCCTTTATTGATCAGATGTTTGACAGGTTGGCCGGTCATGAGTATTATTGTCTTTTAGATGGCTATTCGGGTTACAATCAGATTTGTATCACTCTAGAAGATCAGGAGAAGACAACCTTCACTTGTCCATGGTACTTTTGCCTTCAGACGAGTTTCTTTTAGTCTATATGGTGCACCAGCCACATTTCAGAGATGTCTGATGGCCATCTTTTCTGACATGATTGGCTAGAATGTGGAGGTGTTCATTGACGACTTCTCAGTCTTTGGCGATTCTTTTGATGAATGATTGCAGAATCTGGGACACGTTCTCAAGAGGTGTGTTGAGACCAATCTGCTTCTCAATTGGGAGAAATGTCATTTTATGGTGCGTCAGGGCATTATTCTCGGGCACAAGGTTTCTAATAAAGGCCTAGAGGTGGACAAGGCCAAGGTGGGGGTCATTGAGAATCTTCCTCCACCAATTTCTGTTAAGGGAATTCACAGTTTTCTTGGTCATGCGGGTTTCTACAGGCGTTTCATCAAGGACTTCTCGAAAATTTCAAAGCCTTTGTGCAGTCTGTTAGAGAAAGATGTTCCTTTTAAATTCGATGACGAGTGCCTTGCAGCTTTTGAGACATTGAAGAAGAGTCTAATTACGGCACCTGTCATAACTGCACCTGATTGGAATGAGCCTTTTGAGATGATGTGTGATGCAAGTGACTCTACAGTTGGAGCAGTTCTTGGGTGAGAAGGAATAATATATTTCATGTAGTCTACTACGCTAGTAAGACTTTAAATGAGGCTCAACTGAATTACACTACTACAGAGAAAGAACTTTTGGTTATTGTCTACGATTTTGAGAAATTTCGATCTTATCTACTTGGGACTAAGGTGGTAGTTTTCACTGATCACGCCGTCATTCGATATCTCGTCTCAAAGAAGGACTCGAAGCCTAGATTGATTCGATGGGTTCCTTTGCTCCAAGAATTTGAACTAGAGATCAATGACAGAAAAGGAACTGAAAATCAAGTTGTTGATTATCTCTCACATTTAGAGAATCCTAATGCTACTTTATTGGACAAGATATTGATAAATGAGTCTTTTCGCGATGAGCAGCTGTTTGGAATGCAATAAGAAGAACCGTGGTTTGCAGACATTATGAACTATCTTGTGAGTAATATCATGCCTCCTGACTTAACTTCTGCTCAAAAGAAGAAGTTTCTTCATGAGGTAAAGTGGTGTATGTGGGATGAGCCATTTCTTTTTCGCCAAGGAGCTGACCAAATCATCAAGAGATGTATTCCTTACATGAAATGGGGGGGGGGATCTTGCGAGATTGCCACTCAACGGCTTATGGAGGACATTATGGTGGAGAAAAGACAACAACTCGTGTTCTTTAAGCAGGTTTCTTTTGGCCAACATTGTTTAAAGATGCGCATTAGTTTGTTTTGAAATGTGATTGATGTCAACGTGTGGGTAATATGTCTAAAAGGGATAAGATGCCTCTTAATGTGCTTCTCAAGGTTGAGGTCTTCGTTTTTTGGGGAATTGACTTCATGGGGCCATTTGTCTCATCTTGTAACAATTAGTATATCTTGTTGGCAGTTGATTTTGTATCGAAATGGGTTGAAGTTAAGGTGTTGCCAACAAATGATGCGAAATTGGTGCTTAATTTTCTGTAAAAGCAAATATTCACAAGGTTTGGAACTCCAAGAGTCATAATCAGTGATGAGGGGTCGCATTTTTACAATCGCAAGTTCACTGCTATGATGAAAAGGTATAATGTGAATCATCGCCTTGCTACGTCTTATCATCCTCAGATAAATGGTCAATCTGTGGTATCTAACAGAGAGATCAAGCGCATTTTGGAGAAAGTGGTATGTCCATTAAGGAAGGATTGGTCTTTGAAGCTTGATGAAGCTGTTTGGGCATATAGAACAGCATATAAGACTCCATTGGGAATGTCGCTGTTTTAATTAGTTTATGGTAAGGGGTGTCATTTGCCTGTGGAGCTTAAGCATAAAGCATATTGGGCTTTGAAGAAATTGAATCTGGACTCGGATGCGGCTGGAAAGAAGATGATGCTTCAGTTGAATGAACTTGAAGAGTTTTGACTTCAAGCTTATGAGAACAACAAGATGTATAAGGAGAAAGTCAAGAAGTGGCACAATAGGGGTCTAGTGCTCAAGAAATTTGTGCCAGGGCAACAAGTTCTTTTATTCAACTCTCATCTTCGTCTTTTTCCTGGAAAGTTGAAGTCAAGATGGTCAAGGCCCTTCATAATCAAAACTGTGTTTCCACATGGAGCGGTGAAAATTTTTGAGAATGATCTGGGACAAGCATTCAAGGTAAATGGTCAATGGTTACAGCATTATTATGGTGACACGGCAACCCGTGAGGTGGTTAGTGCCGTTTTATTGTCCACTTGATCTCAAGATTCTACGTCGAGCTAGCGGCGTAAAAGAAGCGCTTCTTGGGAGGCAACCCAAGTTTGTTGTACATTAGTAAGTAGAGGAAGCAAGAAGAAAAGAGAAAATAACAAAAAAATCAAAAAAATGGAATAATTCAGGTCTGACTACAGAAGCCTGGCGTGCCCGCCCTGTCCCAGCGTGCGGCCGCGCCATTTACAAAGAAACACTGCGCACCTGCGTTGTTACAGCACGCGGCCGCGCCGGTTTGGCAGAAGTAGCGCGCGCCCGCGCCTTCCCAGCGCGCGCCCGCGCTGTGTCCCGACCTTGGAAAAAAATAAAAGGTAGTTAAGGGGGGAAAACGGGAATTTTGTCCCAAAAATCAATTCCCAACCGAATTTTACTCCCCCACATCCCATAATTCCCTCTCCAAATCAAACCCATTACTCCCATTATTCCTATAATCAAATCCCACTTCTATTCCATATCTAATTCTCTTTTCATCACCTATATATACAAACACCCCATGCACAAACTTCTTCACTAATTCACAAACTCTCAAACACAAATTCTCTCTCAAACACAACTTTTATTCTCTCTAATCAATTTCCATGGCACCCAAGAGACAAAGAACTCAAGTCGATAGCAGCGCCACCGATTCTTCAACTTCGAGTGGTGTGAGGCCCAGGTTTTCTACTCCCGAGGCTGAGGAGGAGTACACAAGGCTTCGAGTGTTGTGCGAGAGTTTTATGCTAATGCAAGGGCGGAGAAGAATGGTTTCACGCTGGTTAGGGGATGAAGGTGGAGTATAGTGTTAGAGCGATAAGGAGGGTAATTAATCAGCCCACGAAAAAAACCGGTCAAGCTATTTGGAATGATAAGACTCCAAAGGATTTTGACTTGGATTTTATTGTTGCTACTCTATGTGTGCCTAAGACTCAGTGGAAATTCAAAAGGGGCACAACTGATTATGCCACATTCCCTGCTTCTTGTATGAACAGATTTGCCTGTGCTTGGAATGCCTTTATTTGTGCTAATATTCTGCCATCGTCTCATATGTATGAGGTTAATGTGGAGCGAGCACGTTTATTATGGGGTATACTGAAGGGGGATTATGTGGACATTAGTAGGATTATTCACCATAGTATTCTGCTATTTTTGAGTGGGAGCACTACAGGTTCTATACCTTACGCGTCCATAGTGACGAGGTTGTGTGTGGCAGCTCATGTTCGTTGAGCCAAGTATGAACAACTTTAGCTCCCTAGTGCTGCCATTGATAGTTCAATTATATTGCATATGGTGGAGTGGTATGGGGGTACGCCTGATCCTAAGGGGTTAGGTTATTCATTTGATATGCTTCCAGGCAAGCGGCCCTATGATCAGTATTATGCTGGTGGTTCCAAGTTTTTCCGTAAAGCGGGTTGGAGAGCTTAATTGGGTGAGGAGATAGAGTCGTCACATTTGAAGGAATCATCGAAGAAGAGTTCCACGCAGTATAGGCGTCTTGCGAGGAGGATGGATGCAATGCACGACATCCATAGTCATTTTGCACAGGATCTCACCCAGGCACTTGGGACTGCATTTAAAGCCACCGGAGTTGAGATTCAGTGTCCAGTTTTTGGTGAGGATTCTGTGTATCCGCCTCCTAACACACCTGACACTCCACCCCTTGAGGGTAAGGATTCTAATTCTGAGTAGGTATGCTTGATTCCTTACTATTACCTTCACTGAGGACAGTGAATATTTTAAGTTTGGGGGTAGTAGTTGAAGGAATATGTTTGTGTAAGTCTCATATAGTTTGCATGTTCATGATAGTTTAGTTCATATAGTTTGCATATTTTTCCATATAGTTCTTTATTTTGGTAGTTTTATGATAATTTGTTCATGTAGTTTCATGCATTTGCATTATAACATGATCCCTTAGATATTTTTTCCGATTGACTTGCGAGATTGATGTTAGTGTAGTGATGTCATATTTAGTGATTTTGAGTCTTATTGGATTGATTTGTATGCTAGAGACACTTGTATTTCACTAAGTCTTATAGGTTGCTAGAGTGCTAGATCATGATCATGGTTTATTTGATTTATCGAGGTTTAATCGCTCATTTATATTTAGAATTTAGGGTATTCTTTTAATAATAAAAGATATGGATATTTAAAAATTGGAGAAATTGGATTTCATTGCTAGTTGTGTGGCTAGGTGTCAAATGGCTAGTAGCCGGCTCATATTTTTATGAGTAGTCTAGGGTTTAATGAGAATTTAGGGTATTCTCTTAATAATAAAAGACATGGATATTTAAAAATTGGAGAAATTAGATTGCATTGCTAGTTGTATGGCTAGGTGTCAAATGGCTAGTAGCCAGCTCATATTTTTATGAGTAGTCTAGGGTTGAATGAGATGGAGCGAAACGCACTAATTCAGAAATTGTGAAAAGAAAAAAAAGAAAAAGAAAAAAAGAAAGAGAAAAAAAAAAGAATAAGTGTTATGTATAATTGATCACGAGTGGGCTCTTTAGTACTCGAGATATTAAGTTTTTAGGGGACTTTGTGCCTAGTGACCTAAGGCTTTTATGGTCTGGGATCCGCTAACCTAACGCTTGCTACATGGGTGCTATTGTATAAGCCTTTTATGGACCTCACTCATTGCACGATCAAATAAGCATACTTGTGTTGTTTTGTTGTGAATAAAAGCATGAATCCGTATAAAACTCCAATATAAGAATTGAAGTGTTATAAGTTATTTTGAGTCTAGATTTTTATTTTATTTATAACATTGCGATTTCCTTGATGAGTAGTGAGTCATGATTATTGATCTAGTTGCGATAGTATATCTGTAAGCATCTTCACACACGCACGTCTCTAGTTTATAAGTTATTTTGTATGATTTGATTGATCTTCATGTGAATAACTGCATTTGTTGATATGTTGCTTGTTGGTTGGTTGAGTTATTCTATTAGGGATCGTTACATTCATATAGTTGAATTCATGCATTTTATTTCATGTTCTTTGAGTCTGTTTATGCTTGAGGATAAACATCAATTCAAGTTTGGGGGTATGTTGAGTGGCATTTATGACACTTTATTATGCTCTAATAGCTTTGAATTAGTGTATTTGTACTCAAGTTGTTAAGTGTCTTAATGTGTTTTCTACTTTTTTTGCATTTCAGACACTATTCAGGTAATCAGGTGAATTAGCATTGCTTTGGTGCTAATTTGGTGTCCAGGTGGTGTTGGAATAAAAGTTCATGGAAAGCCGACTCGAAGCAGCAAGATTTAAGAAGAAATCTAAGTTTTTCCCAGAAAGACGGCGGGCCCGTACTGTGATAGCGCGCGGCCGCGCCGGGGTTCCAGAAATGCAGCGCGCCCGCGCTGTGATAGCGCACGGCCGCGCCGAGGCCGAATTTCAGAATCTTATTTCTACTACAATTCTAAAAGGGAAGGCTTCCAGATTGTTGAGGGCTGCTATATAAATAACTTTAGGTCGTTTTTAATAGATATCAAGTTAGAGACGGACCAGAGCGCAAGGAGAAGACGACAAGAGACCCTTGGCATAATTCAACAAAGGCGAAGACGATATAATTTATTCTTGTGAATCTTTGTTTTGAGTTGTAATTTGGATGCTTGTTTCCTGTTTTGCTGAACCTATACTCTTGTGTGTACTTGGTTTTATTTATTCGTATAAAGACTACGTTTGCTATATCATGTTTTCATCGGAACCCTCGTTGATGATAAGTCCGATTATTGGCTAATCGTTATTGTTGGGTTCCAGCGGATTTATTTATGGATTTCTTTAGTTAAATTTTTGGATGCCTTAGTGTGTGGTGATTGTATGATATCCTAGTATTGGTTGTGCGTATTCGTCTTATGAGCGTCGTGAACTTATAAGATAGTGTGTTAATTCTAAATGAAGCGAAAGTGAATTTAAGGATTTAGAACTTGCCATGCTAGCATAGGTTCATGTATGTGTCATGCATGATTCATAGGTAATTGTAACCATCTTACTTGCCCTATGTAATCAAGATAGATAACTTGTGCTTAAACCATTATGTTGTCAAATTCTATAGATATATAGGGTCTCAATATAATTGGTGCATATTCACCTTCTATCTCTTTTGTGGATGTCTGGTAGAATGGTACTCGTGCAACGAAAGTTGGCATTTATCAATTTCTTGTTATCTAATTAGTGTCATCACCATTGCCTATTAAGGTTAAGAATAATAAGGCTATTGAATGAAGTATTTAATGAAGTTAGAATCCAATGTTTGTCATATATATTAATTCAGTCAATCTTATTCTCGTAGTTATAATTGTTAGCGTAATTCTTAGCTATAAACAATCTTAATTTGTTATAGTCTTAGCATTGGATAATAACCATTGTTGCTTAGGTGCATAAATTAAATAGTTAATCAATACAGTCTCTATGGGAATGAACTAGAAAAGATTCTATACTACTTGTGAACTCGTATACTTGCTTGTGTTATTAGCGCGTGTTTAGCGACTAACAATAACATAAGAATCAGCGTTTAGTGGTTATGAGGATTTGTCTATTAATGTACAAGGTATAAAGGTTTGAGTGTTACGCAATTTCAGTTCAGTAATTGGTATTTAGTTTGTATGTATTTGTCGGGTAGGATCGTATGTTTGGGGTTCGCGTCTGGGTATACAACAATCAATGGTTCAGAAAGAATAAGGCTTACGACTCAAAGATCAACAAATGGAATCAAGGTTTAGGTTTCACTGCTTCAAAGCACTTGCAGTATCAAAACAAATCTATCAATTATTCACAATATGTATTGAGAAAGTTCAGAACATTTGCCTTGTCTTAATTTGATAACGCTTCATTGGCTTTCAACCAGAAGCTCATATTCTCCGACTATCTGATTTCCTTTCCTATGCCTTGCCTCTTCTGCTCATATATCACAAGTATCTATCAATACTCATCCCGTATGACTCTATTCGATATAAGCTTCTATCTACCCTCTGTTTTACCCAAATCCGATTTACGGATTGAAAGATACGATTAAAACAGTCATATAATATAAACATACGCATTTAACACATAAATCAGTGCACATATAACACATAACACGTAAGGTGTTTGATGAAAATATTTTTCAAGGAAGATTTGATATTAAATGATTTTTCAGATATTTAATATGAATTTTTAAACATTTTACGGAATTAAATCGGGTCGTTGAGTCATTGAAAAACAATAAATAGGCTTCGGTTGGCCGATTCTGGCTTTAAAATAATTTTTTAATAATTATCGACCCTTGAAAACAATTTAAAATAATATTTTAAAGCTCGAAACTATTTTTCAGAATTTTTAAATAAATAATTAAATCTAATTAAATAATTAATTAAAATCAATTAATCAATTAATTAAATCAATTAATCAATTAATTTTCGAATTAATTGACCAATTAATTAATTAATTATTAACTACAATTAATTAACTAATTAATTAAGATATATTTTTGAATTAAAAATAATTTTTGGAATTAAAATAATAATTTTTATGATTTTTAATAATTAAAAAAAATTTATGTAATTAAAATAAATAGAAAATATGATTTTTAAATATTTTTAAAACAAGAATCCAAAATATGCAAATTCTGGAGACCTGGGGGACCAAACTGTATCGTTTTTAAAAAGTTTAGGTACTAAACTGTAATTTGTACAGGGGTTCGCCGGAAAACACCCCTGCCTCACCGGAGAAGACGATCCAGGAATGCTCAGGCCACCACCACCACCTCCAGAAATGATCTACTCAACATCAGGAATTCATTCATATAATCAAATCACACCAATAACCCCTGGGTTGGCCAGATATTGGTCGAGAAACTCGCCGTCTCCGGCGAGTTTTGTTTGCTTCGATTTGAGCAAATCAGGAATCGTTTGTTGATGTACTATACATGAATCGATCGTAAATTCAACCAGGAACACGTTGCAAGCAACAAAAATATCTAATAAACCCTAGGGAAGAAACCCCCAAATTTTAATTGAAAATATTCATACAGGTTATAAATCCTAATTTTGAAATTCGAAATTAAAACTCAATTTTGAACATGTTATTGAACTCCAAATCAGTCATATAATATATCAAAATCATCAGGAAGAAAAGCTCTACAACATGCAATCATCAAATCATACAAACAACCTCTCGAACAAAAATTCATAATTTAAATCAAAATAATTTGAAAATAAATAAAAATAAAGAAAATAAACCTTTGATTCTGCAGTAAAACCAGTCCTGGAATCTGAAAGTAGGTTTCAAGGGCTTTGATTTCAGAACTCGAGCTTCTCCAAAGGATTCCGGTAACGCCTTGAAATTATGGTTTGATTATCAGAAGTTTATATGAATATACTGTTTTTCTCTGTAAAATTATATAATTACTGGTTGCAAATGATTTTCTGTACAAAATAAAATACGGTAAGGGCTATTTATAATTACGGAATATTGGTACCCCGTTGGATCATAGCGGATATAAAATATTACATTTATTTGAGAAAACAGATCCAAAACGGTACCGGTTTTGGGATAATTATCCAAATCTGTAGTACTGCGGTCTTGGTCTCGGCGCTTTGTTTACACGTACTACGAGATGATAATTATAATAGTTTAATAAAAAGATCCTGTTTATCGATTTACCGAAACAAATTTTGTATCGAAAATATCGTGACGGGACCCGCACGGGACAAACCGTAAGCCAGATCGAAAAAGTTAAAACATGAAAAATGCTTGGAAGATTGCAATTAGGTTAGGAAGGAGTTCTTGGAAGAGTTTCGGGTTATAAAAATATAAAAATGGGTGAGGTCGGATGGTTCCTGATTATACAAAATAGTTTATAAATACTCGGAAAAAGAATTTATTAAACCCATAGATCTTTTATAAAATCATAAAACAACATAAAAATTAATAGAAAAATATTACAATTATCTATACTTTATTTTGGACATATAAAAATTAAAATACTCAAATTATATTGTATTTAAACATCCAAACATATATACCACTTAACAAATAATTCACAGAATAAATATAGAACATACAGAATATTTATTTATTAGCAAAAATAATTACACGATATATCCCAGATATTACAATGATATTAGACTAGATTCATTTTTGTTTTATTGTCGTCTTATTATCATGTAACTTGGTGATATATAAACCAAGAGTAGCAGGTAGAACAAGTAACTGAGTAAGCTTATTTTTAAGAGAAATAGATAAGGCTGCATTTGTTAAGAATTTCTCTATAAGTTTGATTGTTCACTTGTAAGTAGCCGTGTGATATTCAAAGCATCATAGAGTTCTCAATCTAATATATATATCTCTGGTGGATAAATTCAAATCCACCAGAAAGTTTTAAAGCTTTGTGTTTTATTACTTAAGGTTTTGATTTCAATTATTCTTCTATTCCGCATTATTTCAAATCAAACACTGTTATATATATTATGTTAAAACATCTTTAAAATCTCGAAGAAAAAAAAAGCAAGAATTACATTCAACCCCCCTTCTGTAATTCTTATTGTATTGTTTGGGAATAACAATTGGTATCAAAGCAAGCTCTTGAAATTGAAAGAGTGTAAAGATCACAACAATCAACAAGATGAACAAAAAGGATGTTGGAGTTAAAATTCCATTTCTGGACAAAGACAACTATCACCACTGGAAGGTGAAGATGCACCTACATCTTCTTTCTCAAGATGAAGCTTATGTGGATTGCATTGAAAGAGGTCCTCATGTCCACATGAGAGCTGCTACAGGGAATGAACCATCAGTTCCAAAACCTAGGCATGAATGGTCTGATCCAGACATGGAGCAAGTCAGGATAGATAAAAAGGCCATGAATATACTGTTTAATGGTGTTGATGGTTATATGTTTGACAACATCATTAACTATAAAATAGCCAAAGAGGTTTGGGACACAATACAGATTATTTGTGATGGTACTGAGCAAGTAAGGGAAAACAAGATGCAACTCTTGATTCAGCAATATGAGCACTTCCACTGTGGAGAAAGTGAGTCACTCACTGATATTTTAAGTAGGTTTTAAAAACTGCTGAATGCTCTAAAACTGCATGGAAGGGTTTATCAAACAAAAGACTCTAACCTCAAGTTCCTTAGATCTCTCCCAAAGGAGTGGAAGCCAATGACAGTCTCATTGAGAAATTCAGAAGATTACAAGGAGTTAATCTTGGAAAGACTGTATGGCATCCTAAAAAACCTATGAGCTTGAAATAGAGCAAGATGAAAAGATGAAGAAGGGAAGGAAGAAGGGAGGATTCATTGCACTAATTGCTGAGTTAGAGAAGGAGAAAGAGATGAAGGTGGAAGCTGTTGAATCTACATCAAAGGTCTGTGAAAGCAAGGGTAAAGGGTCGGTAGCTGAAAATGAAGAACAGTTGAGCCAAGATGAAATGGATGATATAGATGAGTATCTAGCATTCTTATCCAGGAGGTTTGCCAAGCTCAAATTCAAGAAGAATTTTGGAGCAGCCAAGCCAAATAGAAACATGGCTGATAAGTCAAAATTCAAGTGTTTCAAATCTGGCTTAGCAGGGCATTTTTCCAGTGAGTGCAGAAAGCATGATTCTGGTAAAAAGAAGTTTGAGCCTGTTGACTATAAACAAAAATACTTTGAGTTGCTCAAACAAAAGAAAAGGGGTTTCATAATTCAGGAGAATGACTGGGCTGCAGATGGATTGGATGAAGATGAAGAAATCAACTATGTCAATCTGCCCTAATGGCCAAGTCAGATGAAACAGAGACAAGTTCTGTTAGTCCTTAACAATACAACAAGAATTACAGAAGGGGGGGTTGAATGTAATTCTGGCTACTTTTTAAGATTAAAGAAAAATGGTTTTAACTTAATAATATATAAATGTTTGATTTTCAAAGTGCGGAATGAATAGTTAGATAAATCAAAACACAAGTAATTAAAAACACAAATCTTTAAGAACTTTCTAGTGGATTTGAATGTATCCATCAGAGATATATATATATATATATCAAGAGAACCCTGTGAATCTTGAATAGCTCACAGTTGCTTACAAATATGAACAACTAAACTTACAGAGAAATTCTACAGGATTCAGCTTACAATTGTTTCTCTGAGAATGTATTTGCTTAGTCTTCTTTTTGTTCTACTTTCTACTCTTGGTTTATATATTACCAAGATTACATAGTATTAAGACAAGATAATAAAACAAAACCTATCAAGTCTAATATCATGCTGCTTCACTACTCTATTCCAGCATCTTTGAATATCTTCATAATAGCATGGAAATGGTAATGCTTCTTTGTTCTCAAAAACCCAGCTGAATAGGCTGCCACATTCCTTTTGCAAGCACTCGACGCATGTGACTGTTTTATCACTGTCAACAGATTTTTGAATTGATCATCCGTCGGGTACATAATTATCATCCGTTGGGTTGCCTTGTTGATCATCCGTCGGGAGCTTTGTTGATCATCCTTCGGTAGCTTTGTTGATCATCTGTCGGGTAGCTATTTGACACTTGACTTCATTTTACTTATGCAGAATTACAAGGCATCTTATATTTACAATTAATCAACCTATTCTGCATATCTAATTGAAGTCAACATGACTTATATGCTACTACAGAGTCTATACAAAGGTGTTTGCAGAAATGTGCTACATGATTTATTTTTACATAAGTTACTCACCCGATGGATGTCAAATCATCATCCGTCGGGACTATATTGAGTCATCCATCGGGACTATATCTGATTATCCGTCGAGTGCTACATTTTTCACTAAATTGAATCTACTAAAGTGTTTTGTTAATAAAATCATCAAGTTCACAACATATTCCCAACAATCTCCCCCAATTTATATCTACTAGAATTATAGCCATAAATTAAGAGAAACTTGATGATAACAAAACACTCTAAGAATACAGATTTAAAAAGTAGTAAATAAAACTAAAAAGTGCTGTATTAGTTACTGAAAAATTTACAATACAAAGTGTACAAAGATTTGCTCACAATCATTTTCAGGGTGCTCCTCTAGTCTGAACAGATTGATCTATTTCCTTTATTGTCTGGATTTCTTCCCAAGCCTCCTGTTGTTTTCTTCTATCTGATTTTGGAGCTGTCTGTGGAATTCAAGTTCATCAGATTCTGAAAGATCTAGCATTCCTTGCATTTCCAGAAGAGTCTCATTGCTAGAGATGCTCAACTGGTCTTCTAATCTGAAGAATCTTTTAACTCCCTTATCATCCATGAATTCCATTAGCCCTCTAATCTGAAGAATCTTTTAACTCCCTTATCATCCATGAATTCCATTAGCTAGTAGGGCCTTAGATGCACTCTACTCCCTATATAAGGAATGGTTAAAGTCTTTGGGAGTGCATCTTTAGCTCTAATACTCCTTAGTTCTTCAATCTTCTTTAGAACTAATCTTCTAGCTGTCACATTGAATCTAAAGTTCTTTTTGAAGGATGAATAAACTTTTATCAGTACAGATTGGCTCCCTTGAAAAATCCTGTGAAGTGGTCATGGTATCTCTTTTCCTCCCTTGTACTTGAATATTAACCTTTCAGGTAGATTCCTGTAAGCATCAATCCTTCTAACTTCTTCCAGTTCATCGAGAAAGAGGTTTAGATCAGAGAATTCCTTGATGCCACAGATGTACATGATATCTCCCTTGGTGACTTTTGTTTGAGCTTTGGTTAGGGACTTGGATCTGAGAGTTGAGGGCTTCACTTTCTTGACTGCCCTGGTCTTTGTCTTCTTTGGCTTCATGAAATGAGGTAGATTGAGTTCAGGAATTGGTAGATTATCCCAGTCTATTGGCTCATCCTTTGGAATGATAGGTTCACCATGGAAATTCTTGGATGGATCTATCTTGAATCTTCATGTACCACAGAGGGCATGGATGTTTGAGTTGTTGTAGAAGTAGACTTTTTGGGAAACTGATCTTCCAATCCTTCTTCATCAAAGTTCACTTTTCTCTTGGAGTGAAGTTTATATCGAAACCTTCTTTTCTGCTGTGATTCTTCTTGCATTTTCAGATCCTTAGATCCAGTGGTTTTAGATGGTTTTTCAGGAGTTTGTTGTGGGGGATTCACAGCTTGCAATTTGGCGAAGATAGTAGCTTGCTCCTTCTTTTGTTTGAGATTTTTAGCATCTAGAGCAGTTTGCTTCTTTTCTTGCTTCAATCTTGCCTTTTCATCCCTTTTTACTTCAGCAAATTGAGGGTGTCCAGCCACAACACAAATTTCTTTACCATTTCTGAAAACTTTGGCAATTCTCCTTTTCAATGCTGAATCGGCTGGATCCTTGTAGAATGCAATAGATCTTGACCACAGTTTCTTCTCATCAGGCTTTGGTGTCTCATACATTGTATCCAAGGGATTCTTTAGTGAAGATTTTGGGTAGTTCACCTTTGGCTTCATGATTAGATCTGCCTTTGGAGACTTGATGCAGGATGTCTGGCCTCTTTCCAGATAGTTCATGCTCATTTCATTCACAGAAATTTGCATGACTTGAGAGTGATGAATAACTGATTTTTCAGGCTTCTTTGCTAGACCAAATTTCTTTTGAATATCCTCATCAATTTTTTCCCAGTTTATTGTACTAAACTACTTCTTCTCAGCTGCTCTAAAGTGGTTCCTGCTTCATTGATCAGATCAATGTTATTCTTAGCTAGTGGCTTTATGAAAGCAATTGTAGGCATAATTACTTTGCTAACTTGAATGTTGAGCTTTTTCTCCCCCTCACTTGAGCCTTTCTCCCCTTTTTGTTATCATCAAGTTGTATGGGAGGGAGTTAAACAACCACCAACTGTTGGAGTAGAGCAGTCTGAGTTTCTTGATTGGTAAGTATCTTGGCCATTGACTTCCCTATAGCAGATAATCTTGAGTCCATGGCCTTAACTTTCCTATTGAAATCAGCCTCATTCCTTAGCTTTTGAGCTATTTCAGTCATGGTGGTTGCAGGAAGTCTAGCATCCAACCTTGCTATGACATCTTGTTTTACTTCAGAATATTCCTGCTTTATTTTATCCACACTCTGATTGTGTTGGAGAGCTTGAATTTTATACAGTTAGAGTGCTTCAAGGTGTGCTGTAAGTAGCTTCTTTGTGCTGGCATTAGAAGATGCCTGAATGGTTGTTTGGGTGTCATGAATTAGCTTGAATAGTGTTGATTGGAGATGTGAGTAGGAACATTCTTTTGTTAGCATCCAGGCAGGAACATCTGCATCTCCCCCTATGCTCATGCTATCTTCCTTATCATCCCCACCAGCATCCCCAAAAGAATTTTCATCCAGTTCAAAATCACTGCCAATGGTAGAAGGCATAGCAGTGATTGCATCCTTTGCTCTCTATAAAGATTATGTAGTATGCACCAAGTTTAGTATTCTTTCAGCCTCCTCATTTCTATGTACAGCTAGAGTTTCGTAAGCTGTAACAGGGTGATTAAATGTCTCAACATCTATGGAAATAGAATCTATAATAGCTTAATATTCTTGCTGAAATAGCCTTTTCCTTTCTGCATCATTGACATTCATTGACTCACTTGCAATGGTTTCCATCCTTATCACTCCTGTACCTGCATTTCTCTCATGATCTCTCTTTTCTTGGATCAAGGTCTCACCTTGGCTCCCCACCCTCACACCCTCACCTTCACCATCTAAGGTGGGACTCCTCACACTCACGTTTGCCAGTCCTGAAGAAATGGACTGCATTGGATCACTCTTTTTCTCTCCTTTTTCTTGGAAGCAACCCAGACTCTCACTCATGTCACTACCTTCCCTCAATCCTAATAGTGATTGCATAATTACTAAGTCATCTGCACTTGTGACTATAGTTGAGCTTTGGAGTTGTGCAGAGACACCCGACAGATTAGAAATATCCATCGGGATAGTAATTTGACTATCCAACGGATGACTGCTGTTAGGCACATCCGTCAGGATATAATCACTACTCGACGGATGAACAATATCCATCGAGTGAGTAGAAATGAATAAGTTTGGAGTGGAAACTATTGTGGACTCTGTGCAGATTGATGAAAATTTTGGCACAGATGTCTCAATAGTTTCAGAAAGAAATGGCAAGTGAGCCAACAAATCATCTAGAAGATGATGCTCACTTGCATGAATTTTTGGCTTCTCCAACAGAGTTAAAGATGGAGAATATAGTTGTGATGTTTGAATCATGTCAACATCCAAAGATTGTGTGGGAGAATTTGGTGTTTGAGGTGTTTCAATTTGTATAGATTTTGGCTGTAACTCCATATTTGTTGGAGCCACATCAATTTGACTTTGAAATGGTGCAGTGACTGGCTCTTTAGCTCCAGTTTGCATTGTGTGTGTACCATGTGCATCCCCAAGGGTTTTGGATTTCTTCTTTCTTGTGTAGGTTTATGGTGAACTTGTGTCCCTACCCCTCTTGGCATGTGCTCTTGGCTGGGAGCTTGTTTCAATGGTAACATCCTTTTGGGAGGATGAAACTAGTAATGAGCTAATGTCCTTATTAAGCACTGTAGTTTGTTGAGAAACTGCAGTGTGGCTAGGCTGGGAAACACTCACCTCTCCAACCTTATCCTTAGGGCTTCTTTGATTTTTACCATGTCCCTCACCAGTCTTTCCCACCTTCACACTCCCATCTTTGTGTTTAGTGGATTTTACAACTGGCATCTTTTGAGAGACACCAGAGGGGGCTTTCGTTGTCTTTGGTTTTGAAACTTTGGATTTGGTAGCTTGGGTAGGCATCTATCTGGTCATTGACACAGATGTCATTGCTACACTAGAAGGCAAAGAAATGGTTGAGGTTGGAAGAGTAGAGACAGTTGATATTACCTCACTTACCTGAGGTGCCTCCATTACTGGAAAGTAGAAGAGTGGCACCTCTTTGTGGTGGTTTGTTCTGTTTAAATCTGCAATAATTCTTCTTTCTTAAACCCAACAATCTAACTTGTTGATTGGGTTCTCAAGCACAATGTCCTCAGAGAGGTGGTTAGCAAGCATCATGAAAAATCTAGCATAATAAATATTCTTACCCCTCTTATTAAGCTCCCCTAACTTAAACCCTAACTAAAATAAGACTAGATCACTAAAGTTGAAGAATTTATCAGTTACTAGCATGTAAAACATGTTGAACATGGAGATATTAAGTGAATCAAAATTGCTAATTTTACAAGAAAATACTTTATTAACTACATCACACAGATAACTTCATTCCTTCCTAAGACCCAACCTCCTAATTTCACTTAATTTAGAAGTAAAGAGTGCATAGCCCATGGAATTAAGCATATTAATAATGTCAGTGTCTGTGTGTGGAGAAGTTACAGTATTATCAGGAAACTTGAAGCATGCTTTAACAATATTACTATTAACACAGAATTCCTTACCTTTAATCGTGAAAGTGATGGTTTTGTAGATTGAGTTGTACAATGTAGTTGTCCATATTTCTTCAAGAACCTCACAGTAAACGGTGGGTGATTCCAGCATGCCATAATTGAGTTTGCAATTCTTCACAAAATCCATCATTTTGTGGTAGTCACCAAATTGTTGAATCTCCTTGTTCACTAGAGCCGTGAAATTGTTCTTCTCATAGATAAAACCAGTTTGAGACATGATTCTGACGACTGGTGCCATTGTTAGAGAGTAAGAACTTGCAGAGAGAGAGAGTAATTGCTTTTGAGAAAGAGAGAAGTTAGAGTAGATGAATTGAGAGTGATAAAAAAAAGAAATGAAAATGAATTTTGCTTTTATACTCTCTCAAAAATAACTGTCAAAAATAATAAAGTAAAATAAAATGACCAATAAAAATTGCCCAAAATAGTCATTTAAAAATTAACTGTAAAAATTCCATCACTTATCCGTCGTGTTATGCTTACAAACTGTAAGTATACTCGGTGGATAATGTTTAGAAAATCAACGGCTAAGAATGAGACAATTCGACGGATGAGGATAAATCATTATCCGTCGAGATATAAAATATTCCAGAAAAATAAGTGATTTTATTGACAAATTATATATCGACCGATGATTGAACTCGATGGATAATGATTATCCGTCGGGATGTAAATTTTGACTTAGCCAAAATTTCATCCAAGACCGAAAAATCAATTAAATTTCTGGCTGCATTACAACTTGCAAAATATCTGAGAAGATTCAAGAGTAATTAAGCATACCTAACTCACTTACCAACCTTGAAAAGGTGGATTCATCCAGTGACTTGGTAAATATATCAGCAAGCATTTTTTCACTTGGAACCAAATGTAGTTCCACAGTACTATTCATCACATGTTCCCTTATGAAGTGGTACTTGATGTCTATGTGCTTTGTTCTTGAATGCTGTATGGGATTTTCAGTGATGGCAATTGCACTTGTGTTATCACAGAAAATAGGAATTCTTTCCACTTGCAAACCATAGTCTAGCAATTGGTTTTTCATCCTCAAAATCTGTGCACAGCAACTGCCAGCAACAATATATTCAGCTTCAGCTGTAGAAGTAAAAACTGAATTTTGCTTTTTACTGAACCAGGACACAAGCTTGTTTCCTAGAAATTGACAGGTTCCTGTTGTACTTTTTCTATCAATTCTGCAACCTGCATAATCTGCATCTGAATAACCAGTTAGATCAAAACCAGAATCTCTAGGGTACCAAATGCCAAGTTTTGGTGTTCCCTTGAGATATCTGAAAATTCTCTTAATAGCTACTAAGTCAGATTCTCTAGGATCAGCCTAAAATCTAGCACAAAGATAGGTAGCAAACATTATATCTGGCCTACTAGCTGTTAAGTATAGAAGTGAGCCAACAATGCCCCTATAACTTGAAATATCCATAGACTTTTCAGTAGTGTTTAATTCAAGCTTAGTTGCAGTGGCCATGGGAGTTTTTGCAGATGTGCAATCCATTAGATCAAACTTCTTTAAAAGATCATGAATGTATTTAGTTTGACTAATGAATATTCCATCACTAACTTGCTTAACTTGTAAACCAAGAAAGTAAGTTAGTTCTCCCATCATGCTCATTTTATACTTACTTTGCATCAATTTGGCAAACTTTTTGCAAAGTTTTTCATCTGTAGAGCCAAAAATAATGTCATCTACATAAATTTGAATAAGTATGCTAGAGCCATTAACATTTCTAAAGAATAAAGTTTTGTCTACAGTACCTTTAGTGAAGTGATTCTCTAAAAGAAACTTTGATAAAGTGTCATACCAGGCTCTAGGTGCTTGCTTCAATCCATATAGTACTTTCAAAAGATAGTATACATGATCAGGTAGATTTGGATCTTCAAAACCAGGAGGCTAACTGACATAGACTTCCTCCTCCAAATCTCCATTTAGAAAGACACTCTTGACATCCATTTGATAGACCTTGAAATTGGCATGGGCTACATAGGCTAAAAAGATTCTGATGGCTTCAAGTCTTGCAACAGGAGCAAAGGTTTCATCAAAATCTATTCCTTCTTGTTGACAATAGCCCTTAGCAACCAATCTAGCTTTGTTCCTGACTACTATGCCATTTTTATCCATCTTGTTTCTGAATACCCATTTGGTGTCTATAGGATTCTTTCCTTTAGGCTTGGGTACCAGCTTCCAAACATTGTTCCTTTCAAATTGGTTTAGCTCCACCTGCATAGCTAAAATCCAATCAGGATCCAATAAAGCTTCTTATACCTTCTTTGGTTCTTCCTTAGAGAGGAAGCTGCTATATAGACATTCTTCTTGAGTTGCTCTCCTTGTTTGAACTCTAGAAGAAACATTACCAATGATGAGCTCAAACGGGTGATCCTTTGTCCATTTCCTTTGTTGAGGTAGATTAGCTCTAGATGAAGAGGCCTCATTGTTGCCTTGATATGTGATGGAGTTTTGATTATTGGAAACTCCCCCTGAGTTTGTGAATCTATGATTTGAGAGAGGGGAATTTTCTGCAAGTGATCTATTTTGACTTTCAGCTTCTTTTGATGACCCGACGGATAGTGAATTTTGAGTTCTGACGGATGAAGCAGATTGTCTCTCGATGGATGATGTAGATTGTCTATCGACGGATGAGGCATTTTTTAACTCGATGGATGGTGATTTATTAGCTTCATTGGTTGTAGATTTTTCTGCACTATCCTTATTAGTAGTTTTTTGATCACTTTCATCATCACTGTCATCACTAACGATCTCCACATTGTCAAAATTGAGGCTCTCATGGTAATCTCCATCTTGCAGTCCTTCAATCTTTTTATCATCAAACACAACATGTATTGATTCCAGAACAATGTTGGTTCTCAGATTATAGACTCTGTATGCTTTACCAACAGCATATCCAACAAAAATTCCTTCATCTGCTTTAGCATCAAACTTCCCATTCTGATCAGTTTGATTTCTCAATATATAACATTTGCAGCCAAAGACATGAAGAAAGTTTAGAGTTAGCTTCTTGTTCTTGAATAATTGGTAGGGAGTCATGCATTTTTCCTGATTAACTAAAGAAATATTCTGAGTGTAGCATGCAATATTTACAGCTTCAACCCAGAAATATGTAGGTAACTTTGATTCTTCAAGCATTGTCCTTGCAGCTTCAATAAGTGATATGTTTTTCCTTTCTACTACTCCATTTTGTTGTGGAGTTCTTGTTGTTGAAAACTCATGCATAATCCCATTCTCTTCACAAAATACTCTTATAACAGAATTCTTGAACTCAGATCCATTGTCACTCCTGATTCTTCTAACTTTGAAATCAGGATGATTGTTGACTTGCCTTATGTGATTGATGATGATTTTACTAGCCTCATCTTTAGACTTTAGGAAATATGTCCAAGAGAACTTTGAAAAATCATCTATAATTACTAGGCAAAATCTTTTCCTTGAGATAGACAACATATTGACTGTAATAACCCCAATTATTGGAAATTTTTGAAACCCTGATGAATAATAACTTGTGCTGACAATACTGATTAAGATAAAATTATCAGGCCACGATATATAGGAGTACTGTTATGGAAATTATAAGATCGTAATAGTATTCCATAAAGTAAATAAGTGTATGTAAAGATCGTCAGAATCAAAATTCGAACACTTTGATTTTTCCCGAAAATCCACCAAATACTGAAAGAATTGAGTATAAGGTAACATGATTAAAATGATTTTAATTCAAGGATTATAAGAGAGGATCATAAAAGGAATATAAAATATTGAGAAAGGTTTAGGGAAACCCAAGTAATAAGATCCCGGATATGATCCCTCAAACGATTAGTAAGAACGAACGATAAACGAGTCGTAAAACAATTAAACGATAGGTAATGCAAGAGAAATTAGTGCAAGGATTAAGGATGATAATCAAGCAACTAAGCAAGGATTAGCATGAAAGATGCTTCCACCACCAAGTGATGACAAGTGGCAATTGATGAAGTCACCAAGGTGATAGCATGCTTAGTCACACTCCACTCACTTTATTCAACCAATTAATCACCCAAATATCCCATTCACTTCCATTTTCCACCACAAACTCATTTAGCAAAGTAAAAACCCTCCCAAGAACAAGTGCTCTCGGCTTCTTCATCCTAAAGAAGAGAAAAATTCCAAAAATCAAGATTCAAGCTTTGTTAAATTACAAGGTAATTATCCAAGGTTCCTTATGATTAGTTATGGCTATCCTAGAAGTTTAAACCTCCAATTCTTCATGAATCTCTTCCAATAAATCAATGAAGAAGATGATGAATAGTGTTTTCAAGATTACTAACTTTGTTTTCTTTATTTTTCCTTTAAGATCCAAGCATTCCTAAGCTATCTCAAGGCTTCTTAAGGTTCCTAGCTACTCTAATCACTCCAAGGAAGGTATAACACCTCCAAACCCTAACTTTACTTTGAGTATTAGGATGGTTTTGATTGTTATATTAAATGAGAAGCATGATGCTTATGTGTTTAGAGTTTGGTTGGAATTGTAATGATTTTGGGTTATAAATCTTGGTTGTTGGTTGATGAACCTTAAGTATAGTTAGTAGCTCTTATTTGAGATTGAATAAGTTAGAAAAATTATGAGGTTATGGACTGAGTTAGTAAGGTTTGGATGAAGTTTGGTGGTATTGGTGGTTATGGGTTGATTTATGGTTGATTTATGGGTTGATTTGTGCTTGATTTGTGGTTGATTGGAGTAGTTTAAACTTTGGTAATCGCGTAAACATAGTCATCATAATGTCTGATTTACCTTAGACTGTTTTGTGCTTAACTTTTGCACCCGAAAACTCACTTCCATGAACTTACCATTACCATGTTTAGATATTTCATGTTACGAGCTTCGTTTTGATATGTGGTTCGCTTGAATCCGATGTACGGTTTAGGAGAAACGACCGTTTTAAGTAACGGCGTTTCGCGAACAAACCATTACCCCTCGCCTTATTTTGAAACCTTGGTTAAGGCCCTTAAATGACTAATTAGAGTATGAAACAATTATGTAAATTGGATTAGGCAGTTGGTAGGGTATTCGCGAAAGCATCGCCTTAAAATTCGTAACGGTTAATTTATTAAAAATGGTGGAGTCGAGGGTACTCGAACGACTTATATGATTTGTTACGCATAGAAATGACCATAAGTGAACGTTAGTGTTCAATTAGTTAAAGTCTAGTTTCTTAAGCGACCGGGGTTTACTTATGTTGTTATTCATAGGTTATCGGACTCACTCTAAGCTTAAGTCTATCCAGGAACACTCAGGCAAGTTTTCTACCCGTTATACTGTTATTGTGATGTAAATATATTGATGCATTATCTTGAGATAAGTGCATGACTGTTATTAGCAAATCTTGCGATATATTGGAGCATGTTGATATTGTATATATATGCATGTTGTGAAATCTTGATATTTTATTATCAATTCAAATGCTTATAAGTTGCATAATACCTATGCTAGAGATAAGCAGTAGTTGCGTATACCCTTAGTATAGGGGACCCAAAGGTGAACATTTTCTAAACCGGGAGTCGATGTTCCCGAGTATATTATATATATATTTATATATATATATAGATATAGTTTTCAAAACTATTAATCGAATAAGATTATTCGATAACTTTATTTTAAATAATGAATATTAGTTGAATATTCATTCGAGGACTTATGACTCCATTTATTTTATTTAATGAATATCATTTTGAATATTCATTCGAGGACTTATGACTCCGCTTATTTATTAAATAATATTCTTTATTTTATTAAAGAATAATGTTTCGATAATCAAACTTATTTTCGATTATTCAAATAAAGATCGTACTTTCGTATAAGTATATCTTTGGTTATTTATTATTCATTTCAAGTATAAGTTTTAAAACTTCTACTTCAATTATTTTTATAAGGATTACTCTTCATGGGAATATTATTTAAATAATAATATTCAGATATTTTCTAATATATCGGGACTGATTTATTTCATTAAATCAGCATTACTCCAAACATTCTTAAAAATGTTTTCGAGTCTTCAAAATGATTTTTAAAAGTTAGGGCGGATCCCAAAACTCATTTTTATATTTAAGATCTTCCTTTCGAAGGGGATTTAAATACTCGCTCAAAACCTGAAGGATCCGGCTCTGTGGTGTATTTTACATTCGCAACGAGGTTGCTGTTTTGAGAAAACGATTTGATTAATTTCCCAATATTCGGGAAATAAGCCCATCTAATTAAGTCGGCATAAGCGACAGGCCAGGGTACGGTCTATCAAAGTGTAAGTGGTTGGGTGGCAGTCCATCAACGCGTAAAAGGCCGGGTGGCGGTCCAGCACAAGGTCCTAATACGGCCAGGGTGATGACCGGTGGGGGATTCATCCATCTACTAGTAAAAAAGGTTACTTATTGGTATCTTTGCCTGGTCAGCAAGATATCAGGTTTATGCCAAAATTCTTTTCTTTCCAAATTCATTGGATATTACAACTCTGTTCATACTTTACATGACAGAGGTTTTCAGGAAATGTATGAGAGATGTAGATGGATATATATATATATATCGGGACTTAATGAAGTATCTCGTAACTTCATTTATTTTGAATGATATTTCAAAGATTTAATCTATTCAAATCTAATCTTGTAGTCTCATCTATGTGATGAACTTTTGAAACTGATTATACCTTGAACGGTGGTAGTTCAAGTAGTATTCGGAAAAGATATAAGTATATTGGAGTATCTTGTAACTTCATATTTTCGACTTATATCTAGTTAATGATTATCTTATGCATGACAATGATTTTCGGAAAAATGTTGAGACAAGGTTAGGTATATGAGATCACCTTGCAACGATATTTTTATACAAGTTATAAACTGGAACTCTATGTATATTATGCATGGAAGAAGATTCTAAGATTTTGAAAAGTATATATACTTATATACTGAATATTTTGCGACTTGGTCGCGTTAAGATATCAAACTTGGTTCATTTCTTCTTGACCAAGACTTTCATGAGTACTATGAGAATGCTCATATATTGTTAATTATTATACATATTATTTCGGTGGGCTTGCTGCTCACCCTTGCTTTCTTTTTTCATCACACAACAACAGATAGACAAGATGAACAGGACCAAGCTCCCAATTCATGAGAGGATAGGAAATGTTCCGCAGTTTCCTGTAGGCATTGATGCCGTTGTAGCTGAGGTAGGAACTACCAATAGGCTAGGCTTTCAACTTTTGTTGTGCCAGACTTATGTATATTTATGAATTGTAATAATGGCAAGGAATATGTAAATTTATTCAGAAACCCTTTTGAGGTGTAATGGCTTATAATTGTGGAATAAAATGACTTGTGTTATTTTTGGATATTCATCTCTGAGACTATAACTTGTGGTGTGTGTGTGTGTATTGTGGGGTCACAGTACGCAGTAGTTGGTTGATTATTAAGATTAAGTATTATTAAGGGAAATGGAACTCGTGACAACCCGGATCCCCGACCCCGGATTTGGGGGTATTACATTGACTAGTCCAAACAAATCCATGTGTAGCAGTTGCAAAGTTTCTTCAATTGTTGAATCAAGCTTCTTCCTGAATGATGCTTTGATTTGTTTTCCCTTTTGGCAAGCATCACACAGTCCATCCTTAGAAAACTCCACTTGAGGAATACCTCTAACCAGTTCTTTCTTTACAAGCTCATTCATGGTCTTGAAGTTTAGATGGGATAGCTTCTTGTGTCATAACCAACTTTCATCTTGACTTGCTTTACTGAGAAGACAAGTAACAGATTCTGCATTTGATGAGTTGAAGTCAGCTAGGTACACATTTCCTTTTCTCACTCCAGTAAGAACCACTTTGTTGCTCCTCTTATTTGTCACAACACAGGCTTCTTTAGTGAAGGTTACTGAATTGCCTTTATCACAAAACTGGCTGATACTCAACAAATTGTGCTTGAGACCATCCACTAAGGCAACCTCCTCAAAGATAACATTATCTTTTGAAATCAAGCCATATCCCACAGTATATCCCTTGCTGTCATCTCCAAAAGTAATACTTGGGCCAGCTCTTTCCTTGAACTCTGTGAGCAGGGTAGAATCTCCAGTCATGTGTCTTGAACAACCACTATCCAAGTACCATAAATTCCTTCTGTTTCCCTGCACACATTAAAATCAAATCAAGTTGATTTTGGTACCCAAGTTTCCTTGGGTCCTGCCTTGTTAGCTTTCTTCTTTTGTTTCTTAGGTTTGATCTCATTCGACTTGGGGATATCAGATTCATCCTTAGTCATCTGAGTTGGACCTTTGAAACCATTCATTAAAACAGAATTATCATGCACATTTTGATTAACAGGAAATGGCATGCTATTTGCAAACATGTTATTCCAGTAGGGCATGCTAAATGGCATTTGAGGCATATTAAATGCAGCATAATAAGAATTAGGTGCAAATGGCGTATTAGCAAATTATGCATTCATATTCTGTGTAGACATAGCATTCAAAGGCATAGCACTCATGTTGGGAAAAGAAGGTGGTACAATCATGGAAGTAGGCATGGCAAGTTTGTAATTAACAGACAGATGATTAACACTACCACACTTAACACGGATTTTTCTAGGAGCATACTTATCAGGTGTGTAGTTGTTATGTTTGTTAATCCCTACTTTCCCATTTCTATTGTTTTTCTTTTTAGCCTCTATTTTAACCTCAATCTTTTCTAGTCTGTCATTCAAATGCTTGATAGACAGATGACCAACATTCACTTTCTTCTCCTTCTTCACTTGACTAGATTCTCCTGAAATAAAGTTTTTAGGAACTGATCCATATTTTTCATTTAACTTGGCAAGTTTGGCTTTACTCACAGGTTTGCTCACAGCCGACGGATGAGGATTTATGTCACTCGACGGATAACCTTTTTGATTATCCGACGGATGACTCTCATCATTCGTCGAGTCTACATCTGTTAGCAATCCTTCAACCAAATTGGATTCTAGCTTTTCTTTACTCTTTTTCCAGGCTGAATCACAGAAAGACTCAATACCTTGAACTTTGGTTATTTGAGCATGGACATCTCTAAATGATTTCCATGACTTAATCACCTCCTGTTCACGATCAAGCTGCTTCTTCAAAATTTCTTCTTTCTTCAAGGACTCAGTTAATTCCTCCTCAACAATCTTACATTCTATTCTCAAATTTTCAAATTCAATAAACTGAGACTCTAGCACATTATTCCTCTCACTTAAAAACAAATTGTTTTCTTTGATTTTAGCATTTTCCTTAGTGAGGCACTTAAGTGTAACACGCAAATGATATAATTCTGTAGACATGTCATTTATTGCATCATTACACTCAGCTTTGGATAAATGTGCAAGGTTAGTGGTGATTACCTGATTACTTGAAGAACTTGTTTCTGTTTCATCAGACTTGGCCATTAGGGCTAGATTGACATAGCTGACATCTTCATCTTCATCCAGACCATCTGCCACCCAGTCATTTTCTTGTGTAATAAAAGCCCTTTCCTTTTATTTGAGCAACTCAAAATACTTCTGTTTATAATCCACAGGCTCAAACTTTTTCTTGCTGGAATCTGACTTTCTACACTCACTGGCAAAGTGCCCTACCAAGCCATATTTGAAACATTTAAATTTTGATTTACTCACCATGTTTCTATTTGACTTAGCTGCTCCAAAGTTCTTCTTGATCTTGATCTTGGCAAATCTTCTGGAAAGAAATGCAAGATGTTCATCAATATCATCCATATCATCTTGGCTCAAAGAATCTTCATATTCTGCTACCAGCCCCTTGCCCTTGTTTTCACAGACCTTTGAGTAGACTCAACAGCTTCTATCTTCATCTCCTTCTCTTTCTCTAACTCAGCAACCAATGCAATGGACCCTTCTTTCTTTCTCCCTTTCTCCATTCTTTCATCTTGCTTTATTTCAAGCTCATAAGTCTTTAGAATGCCATACAGTCTTTCTAGTGTAAACTCCTTATATTCTTGTGAATTTCTTAAGAAGACTGTCATTGGTTTCCATTCTTTTGGAAGGGATCTCAGAAATTTGAGGTTAGAGTCTTTAGTTTGGTAGACTCTTCCATGCAGCTTCAGAGCATTTAGTAGCTTTTGAAATCTACTAAAGATATCAGTGAGAGTTTCACTTTCTTCACAGTGGAAATGCTCATATTGCTGAATTAGTAACTGCATCTTGTTTTCTCTAACTTGTTCAGTGCCATCACAGATTATTTGAATGGTGTCCTAAACCTCCTTGGTTGTCTTGCAATTAATGATGTTGTCAAACATGTCACCATCAACTCCATTGAATAAAATATTCATGGCCTTCTTGTCTTTCCTGGCTTGTTCAATATCAGGATCTGACCATTCATGCCTTGGCTTGGGAACTAATGGCTCATTTCCAGTTGCAGCTCTCATTGGTACGTGAGGACCTCTCTCTATGCAATCCACATAGGCCTCATCTTGAGAAAGTAAATGAAGATGCATCTTTACCTTTCAGTGATGGTAATTATCTTTGTCCAGAAAAGGAATCTTGACTCCAACATCCTTCTTGTTCATCTTGTTGTTTGTTGTGATCTTTAAACTCTTTGTGCTTCAAGAGCTTGCTCTGATACCAATTGTTAGTCCTTAACAATACAACAAGAATTACAGAAGGGGGGGTTGAATGTAATTCTAGCTACTTTTTAAGATTAAAGAAAAATGGTTCTAACTTAATAATATATATGTGTTTGATTTGTAAAGTGCGGAATGAATAGTTAGATAAATCAAAATACAAGTAATTAAAAACACAAGTCTTTAAAAACTTTCTGGTGGATTTGAATGTATCCACCAGATATATATATATATATATATATATATATATATATATATATATATTAAGAGAACCCTGTGAAGTTTGAATAACTCACAGCTGCTTACAAATTTGAACAACTAAACTTACAGAGAAATGTTACAAGATTCAGCTTACAATTGTTTCTCTGAGAATGTATTTGCTTAGTCTTCTTGTTGTTCTACTTACTACTCTTGGTTTATATATTACCAAGATTACATAGTAATAAGACAAGATAATAAAATAAAACCTATCAAGTCTAATACCATGCTGCTTCACTACTCTATTCCAGCATCTTTGAATATCTTCATAATAGCATGGAAATGGTAATGCTTCTTTGTTCTCAAAAACCCATTTGAATAGGCTGCCACATTCCTTTTGCAAGCACTCGATGCATGTGACTGTTTTATCACTGTCAACAGATTTTTGAATTGATCATCCGTCCGGTTGCCTTGTTGATCATCCGTCGGATTGCCTTGTTGATCATCCGTCGGGAGCTTTCTTGATCATCCGTCGGGTAGCTATTTGACATTTGACTTCATTTCACTTATGCAGAATTATAAGACATCTTATATTTACAATTCATCAACCTATTCTGCATATTTAATTAAAGTCAACATGACTTATATGCTATTACAGAGTCTATACAAAGGTGTTTGCAGAAATGTGCTACATGACTTATTGTTACATAAGCTACTCACCTTATAGATGTCAAATCATCATCCATCGGGACTATATTGAGTCATCCGTCGGGACTATATCTGATTATCCGCCGAGTGTTACATTTTTGACTAAAATGAATCTACTAAAGTGTTTTGTTAATTAAATCATCAAGTTCACAACATATTCCCAACATGTTCATCAAGCAATCAGGTAATCACGACTAACCTAGCTCATTTTCTAAAGCTGAGTGTAATGATGCAATAAATGACATGTCTGCTGAATCTCTCACTAAAGAAAACAATAAAATTAAAGAAAATAATGTGTTTTTAAGTGAAAGAAATAATGTGCTAGAGACTCAATTTATTGAGTTTGAAAAATTGAAATTAGAATGCAAGGTTGTTAAGGATAAACTTACAGAATCCTTAAAGAAAGAGGAGATTTTAAGAAAGCAACTTGAACGAGAACACGAAGTGATTAAGGCATGGAATTCATCCAGAGATGTCCATGCTTAAATAACTTAAGTTCAAGGTATAGAATCCTTTTGTGATGCAGCCTGGAAAAAGAATAAAGAGAAGCTTGATTCCAACTTGAATGAAGGACTTTCAACAGATGTGGACTCGACGGATGATA
The DNA here is from genome assembly GCF_009905375.1 of Apium graveolens. NCBI lineage: Eukaryota > Viridiplantae > Streptophyta > Magnoliopsida > Apiales > Apiaceae > Apium > Apium graveolens. The sequence continues at coordinate 88,275,383 of NC_133655.1, forward strand.
AAAATTATCCGTCGAATAATGAAAAGGATTATCCGTCGAAAGACAATGAGCCACATATGTCGAATGTTAGTAAACCAGTTAGCAAAGCTAAGCTAGCTAAGTTGAATGATAAGTAAGGATCAGTTTCTAAAAACTTTGTTCCAGGAGAATCAACTCAAGTGAGAAAAGAAAAGAGAGTTAATGTTGGGCATATGTCTATCAAGCAATTGAATGACAGATTAGAAAATATTGAGGTTAAAACATAATCAAATAGGAAAAACAATAGAAATGGGAAAGTACGGATTAACAAACATAACAACTACAGACCTGATAAATATGCTCCAAGAAAAATCTATGTTAAGTGTGGTAGTGTTAATCATTTATCTGTTAATTGCAAACTTGCTATGACTACTCCCATGTATGCACCTTCTTTTTTTCCTAACATGACTGCCATGCCTGCCATCCCTATGACTGTTATGCCTGCTCGGAATATGAATGCACAATTTGCTAATATGTCATTTATACCTAATCCTTATTATGCTGCATTTAGTATGCCTAAAATACCATTTAGCATGCCTTACTGGAATAACATGTTTGCAAATAGCATGCCTTTTCATGTAAACCAAAATGTGCATGATAATTATGTTTCAATGACTTGTTTCAAAGGTCCAACTCAAATGACTAAGGATGAATCTGAAATCACCAAGTCAAATGAGGTCAAACCTAAGAAACTAAAGAAAAAGGCTAACAAGGTAGGACCCAAGGAAACTTGGATACCAAAATCAACTTGATTTGATTTTGATGTGTGCAGGGAAATAGAAAAAATCTTTGGTATTTGGATAGTGGGTGCTCAAGGAACATGACTGGAGATTCTACCCTGCTCACTGGGTTCAAGGAAAGCGTTGGCCCAATTATCACTTTTGGAGATGACAGCAAGGGTTATACTGTGGGATATGGCTTGATTTTAAAGGATAATGTCATCATTGAAGAGGTTGCCCTACTAGATGGACTCAAGCATAATTTGTTGAGTATCATCCAACTTTGTGATAAGGGCAACTCAGTTACTTTCAATTATGAAGCCTGTGTTGTAACCTATAAGAAGAGCAACAAAGTGGTTCTCACTGGAGTGAGAAAAGGAAATGTATACCTAGCTGATTTCAACTCATCAAATGCAGAATTAGTAACTTGTCTTCTCAGTAAACCAATTCAAGATGAAAGTTGGATATGACAACAAGAAGTTCTCCCATCTAAACTTCAAGTCCATGAATGAGTTAGTCAAGAAAGAATTGGTTAGAGGTATTCCTCAAGTGGAGTTTACTAAGGATGGATTGTGTGATGCCTGCTACAATGGAAAGCAGATTAAAGCATCACTCAGAAAGAAGCTTGATTCAACAATTGAAGAAACTTTACAACTGTTACACATAGATTTGTTTGGACCAGTCAATGTATTGTCTATCTCAAGGAAAAGATTTTTCCTAGTAATTATAAATGATTTCTCAAAGTTCTCTTGGACATATTTTTTGAAATCCAAGGATGGAGCTAGTGAAATCATCATAAATCACATAACACAAGTCAATAATCATCCTGACTTTAAAGTAAGAAGAATCAAGAGTGACAATGGAACTAAGTTCAAGAATTCTGTGATGAGATCACTTTGTGAAGAGAATGGGATTATGCATGAGTTTTCTGCAGCTAGAACTCCACAATAAAATGGAGTGGTGGAAATGAAAAATAGATCCCTTATTGAAGCTGCAAGAACAATGCTAGAAGAATCAAAGTTACCAACATATTTTTGGGTTGAAGCTGTAAAGACTGCATGCTACACTCAGAATATTTCTTTGATCAATCAAGTAAAGTGCATGACACCCTACCAATTGTTCAAGAATAGGAAGCCAACATTGAACTTTTTACATATCTTTGGCTGTAAATGCTATATCTTAAGGAATCAAACTGATCAACATGGAAAGTTTGATGCCAAAGCAGATGAAGGAATTTTTGTTGGATATATTGTGGAAAAAGCATATAGAGTCTACATTCTAAGAACCAACATTGTTATGGAATCTGTACATGTTGTGTTTGATGATAAAAAGATTGAAGGACTAAAAGATGGATATTTCCATGAAAGCCTCAAATTCGATAATGTTGAGATGGTTAGTGATGATAGTGATGATGAAAGTGATCAAGAAATAATGGTTAAGGATAATGCAGAAAATTCTACAACTAATGAAGCACGTAATTCAACATCCGTCTAGTTACATAATGCTTCATCCGTCGGTAGACAATCTGCCTCATCCGTTGGTAGACAATCAGCTTCATCCGTCGAGATACAAAGTGCATCATTGTAACGACTGGAAATTCCGCGATGTGATTAAGTGAATAAAGTATGATTATGTGGTGTAATTATAAATTATGTGATTTAATAAAGGGTTAAATGATTTTTTTGGTTAATTGTCTTTATTGTATATTAGTAACTGGGAACGTAAAATAATCAGTTCCAGTTTGATGAGTCAACTTAGAGGATAAGCTGTGTTGTCGGGCCGTTAGGTAGAACGGAACCCGTCTTAAAACGGGATTAAAGTGTTTTAATGTGAACTATGTGATATTGTGTGAAATAGGAATGTTTAAGTGAATATTATATTCCAGTGATGTGTTAGTTGATATAAAGGATTAATTGTGGAATCGTAGCAGAAAATGACCAGCGTCGGGCCGTCAGACAGGTTGCGACCCGTTACGCGAAAAAAAGGGAAATAATAATAATTATAACAAAGAGAGGAAATTTTATGATTGATTATGTGTAGTGATGTGTGAATATATGTGTTTGCCTGTCTGTATGCATGACTACGTGATCTGGATAATTTTAATTGATTTTAAAGAATTGATTTGATTTAATTAAGGTATATTGAACCTTTATTCATATTTATAAAATTATCCGAGTATGTTCGAGGTATGAAAGTTGTTGTGTTATTTTCAAAATAGTCTCAGAGACTTTACAAAAATGATAGATGAAATTATTTAGTGATCGATGTATTTTAAAATGATGTTATTGAGCCATAATTCTATTTTGAGCGCAATCTTGTAAAATCCGTATTAAATGAACCGTACGCTCAAAAATTATTTTAAAAATATGGTTGGAAAGCTAATTTCGAACTCTATATTTTAAAATTGATATTCCTTTTATTTTCATCTTTCTGAGAGAGCTATGTAATATTTAAATTCGTTTTTAAGCTTAGAAATAAAAAAAAGAGAATAGAAGAAAGAAACTTTACAAATTACTAAAGTACCCCTGCCACTTATTATATAATATCATCTTCCCCCTTTCTTTTTCTTTCTTCACCCGTGCACTCTCTCTCTATTCTCTCATCTCTCTTTTTCTCTCTCTCACTCTCGAAGCTCTCTCTCTCTTTTTCTCTCGGTACAACCCTCTTCTCTCATTAATTTCTATGGATTCATCCATAAAACTTCATGCTTATTCCATATATATACTTTAAATTATGTGCATGTATGTGTAGGTGCTTGCATGCGTGTATGTTTGTGTTCGGTGCCGAGCCGAGAGCTCAACTCTTGATTCCGTTGAGTGTTCGACTTGAAATTTTTTCAATTCCGTGATGAATATGAGTTGCATGTGTTAGTTGATGTGTTTTGGGGTTAAAAATTACAGGTTCAAGGTTGGAAACCCCTGAATGGGGGCACCACCGTGAAAACACCGCCACTGGTGATGAACTACGGTGAACCGGTGGTGAGTAATGATGTATAAACTGAACTCTAGAATATTGAAACTTGATTTTTGATAGTTGCATGTGGTGTTTTCTATAAAACCGAATGAATTTTTTATTTTTAAAAGAATTAAGTTGATTTTTATGAATGTGAATGACTTGTTAATGATTGTTCTTAGAATTTTTTTGATTTTATTGAATTGATTATGGTTTGAGTATTTAAAGAATCTTTTAATTTGATTAAATGATTTTAATTCGAATTTTAATTATTGTAAAGGAGGTTTTTAATTTAAGAATATTCGGTTGATTTAATTCTAGAATCTGGTTAAATGAGTGCATGACGATGTAGTTCATACGTTTGTTTCGAAATGTTGATAAAAAGAAAAGGGTTGAGTTGCTTGTTATTGAGTCATGCAAATTGAGGTTATTTACTAAAGTATGAAGTTTAAAGTATATAAGTACACTTTATTAAGTGCTATGTGTTATGGTTGTGTCATAATGTATGTGATTCGATGACTAATTGATTTGAAGTATGACTATATGGTATATCGTGCTATATGAATATGATCGAGTATATGTATATACTCTAAGGGTTTTGCAATAAGGTTTAATTGTTAAGCATTATGGGAAAGTCGAGTGAGAATCTAATTAGGATTTGATTGTTGGATTGTAGATTCGGAGCGAGAAGGCATTCGGGCTAGGAAAGGGAAAAGTGTACTAGGTGGCAGTAGCTCAACCTTTGTGAAACATGAAAGCGAATTCAGGCAAGTAACTCTGTTTACTTGTATAAACTGTTTTTAGAGAGGATATTGTTTATGCCATGATAGACTATTGAACTTTTATAGCACTTGTGAGCCTGTTATTGATTCTTGAACCTTGATAATGAATTCTTGTACCATACCAGTTATTGATTCTTTGAAACACCCTGCTATTGTTCTCGTAACGATTTGATACGCTTATTGTTAAAACGCTTGTAATAACCTAGTCGATTCATATTCCAATTACCTACTGATTCCTTTGAATACCCTGAATGCTTGTGATCCATATAAGAACCTTTATCAATTCCCATGTGTATTGTTGGTTAATCTTTCTTTTGTATACCTTATTCTGTAATGATCCTTAGAACTGTTTTGATTCCCTATCTTATATACCATGTTTATCTTTTGATCAAGATCCTTGGTATTAATCTTTGCTTACCTTTGATTTGATCACTTTCTTTGAATTCTTGAATTGAAATTAAGAATGATTTTCGACTTGAAAGAGTCCGAATGATTTCATATTCCTGGTAATGATAAAATGAACATAGTAAAACCTTTAATTTCCAACACAAAGGTTTTCCAAATGAATTCCTGATGGATTGGATTGAGACTTAAGAGACTAGTGGGACTAGTCCAGTTGTATTAAGAGACTAGCGGGGCTAGTCCAATTTAAGGCTGAAATTATGTCATAGGTACCTTAAAGACCAGACGGAGGTCGGTACGGGCTGATCACCCGTATTATTTATAAAAGTGAAAGTAGTCCAATCAAGGGTTCCTTACCCTTTAATAAAGAGAAATTGAATACCTTTATTCAGCTATTGAATCTTTGAAAATGAAATGGTTTAAAATGATTTGTGATGAGTTGATCGAGATATTTTTTGGTATACAGCTTTGAGAACCCTGATTCTATTCTGATATTGATACCAATCATATAATTGATTTCTAGAGTTAGATATATTCTTGATTTCCTGATGAGAGATCCTTTGAGATCTAAATGTTGATTGTGATGAATGTCAGTTTTCACCCTATCTTAAGCCTTGATTCTTGAAAGCCCAAATCTTTTTCATAACCCTCTCATAGCCCAAAGACAGAAATCTGCTACCTAGAAATTTTAAAGTATAATGCCTTAAAAGCAGTAATGTTATATTGTTGTTATTGTATCGTAGAACTGTCATATAGTTACTTGCTGAGTTTTATACTCATATGTTCTTCTTTGTTCTAACCATGGTAGTTAAGTAAGAGGATGGCCAGACATAGGCACACTGCTCGTAAGAGCGTACCTGGTGGTCCCTACCGTGTTGTAGGCTTCCAGATGCCAAAGCAGGTAGTATAGGTTATGTGTGAGCAAGCGCTTAGTCGAAAAGTTTGTAAAGATATAATGGGTTATCTGTCGGTTCCAAGTCGGAATCGATTGTGTAAATTTGGTATTATTTTGGGTTGTAATTTATATATTATAGTTGTTAATTGTAATCTTGTCTCAAACTTTATCCTGTTAGATCCTGTAAGTAGTTAATCGGGGTTTATGCTTATTTATTGTTAGTTTAATATTGTGTGGGTCCTCATTTCCTAACCCCTAGATTGAGGGCGTCATAATCATCCGTCGGAACAATGAGAAAAGCTAAGAGTCAAAACAGATCACTTACAGAAATAACCCCATCGTTAAGTCAAAGATTCATAAACTCAGGGGGGGTTTCTTATAATCAAAACTCAGTCACACATCAAGACAACAATGAGGCCTCTTCATCTAGAGCTAATCTACCACAACAGAGAAAATGGACTAGAGATCACCCTTTTGAGCTCATTATTGGTGATGCATCTTCTAGAGTTCAAACAAGGAAAGCACTCAAGAAGAATGTCTATATAGCAGCTTTCTTTCTAAGGAAGAACCAAAAAAGGTAGAAGAAGCTCTATTGGATCCTGATTGGGTTTTAGCTATGCAGGAAGAGCTAAACCAATTTGAAAGGAACAAGGTATGGAAGCTGGTACCCAAGCCTAAAGGAAAGAATTCAATCGGCACCAAGTGGGTATTCAGAAACAAGATGGATGAAAATGGCATATTTGTCAGAAACAAAGCTAGATTGGTTGCTAAGAGCTACTGTCAACAAGAAGGAATATATTTTGTTGAAACTTTTGCTCCTGTTGCAAGACTTGAAGCCATCAGAATTTTCTTTAGCCTATGCAGCCCATGCCAATTTCAAAGTCTATCAAATGGATGTCAAAAGTGCCTATCTGAATGGAGATTTGGCGGAGGAAGACTATGTCAGTCAGCCTCCTGGTTTTGAAGATCCAAATTTTCCAGAATATGTCTACTATCTTATGAAAGCACTTATGGATTGAAGCAAGCACCTAGAGCCTGGTATGATACTTTATCAAAGTTTCTCTTAGAAAATCACTTCACAAGAGGTACTGTTGACAAAACTTTATTCTTTAGAAACGTTAATGTCTCTAGTATACTTGTTCAAATTTATGTAGATGATATTATATTTGGCTCTACAGATGAAAAACTTTGCAAAAAGTTTGCCAAATTGATGCAAAGTAAGTATGAAATGAGCATGATGGGAGAACTAACTTACTTTCTTGGTTTACAAGTTAAGCAAGTTAGTGATGGAATATTCATTAGTCAAACCAAATATATTTATGATCTTTTAAAGAAGTTTGATCTAAAGGATTGCACATTTGCAAAAACTCTCATGAGGACTGCAACTAAACTTGAATTAAACACTACTGAAAAGTCTGTGGATATTTCAAGCTATAGAGGTATGGTTGGCTCACTTCTGTACTTAACAGCTAGTAGGCCAGATATAATATTTGCTACTTGTCTTTGTGCTAGAATTTAGGATGATCCTAGAGAATCTAACTTAGTAGCTATTAAGAGAATATTCAGATATCTCAAGGGAACACCAAAACTTGGCATTTGTTACCCTAGAGACTCTAGTTTTGATCTAACTGGTTATTCAGATGCAGATTATGCAGGTTGTAAAATAGATAAAAAAAATTACAACAGGAACCTGTCCATTTTTAGGAAACAATCTTGTATCTTGGTTCGGTAAAAAGCGAAATTCAGTTTCTACTTCTACAGCTGAAGCTGAATATATTGCTCTTGGTAATTGTTGTGCACAGATTTCATGGATGACAAACCAACTGTTGGACTATGGTCTACAAGTGGACAGAATTCCTATTTTCTGTGATAACACAAGTGCAATTGCCATCACTGAAAATCCAGTACAGCATTCAAGAACAAAGCACATAGACATCAAGTACCACTTCATTAGGGAGCATGTGATGAATGGTACTGTGGAACTTCATTTTATTCCAAGTGAAAAGCAGCTTGCAGATATCTTTACCAAGCCACTTGATGAATTCACCTTTACTAGGTTGGTAAGTGAGTTAGGTATGCTTAATTACTCTTAAATTATTTATGATAATTTTGCAAGTTATGATGTAGTCAGACACTTAATTGATTATTCTAGTTTAGATGAAATTTTGGCTAAGTCAAAATTTACATCTCGACGGATGCTCATTATCCATCGAGTTTGATCATCCGTCGAAATAGAATAGCTTGGTAAAAATCAATTACCTTTCTGGATTATTTTATACCCGACAGATAATTGCTTTATTCTCATCCGTCAAATTGTCTACATCTTAGCCGTTAAAAGTACTGAACATTATCCATCGGATATACTTACATTCTGTAAGGATATCACGACGGATAATTGACAGAATTTTGACAGTTTATTTTATTTTTAAACGGCTAATTTGGGCAATTTTGATTGGGTCTTTAATTTTTAACTTTAATTTTTATTCCATTTTAATCTGAGAATACATAAAAGCACCACTATCTCTACTATTTCTACCTCCCAAATTTCTTTGCCTTTGAGTGTGGTTATGGCATCTGTGTCAATGGCCCAACAGATGTCTACCCAAGCCACCAAAACAAAAATTTTCAAATCCAAAACAAAGAAAACCCCCTCTGGTTTCTCTCAAAAGAAATCAGTTGCAAAATCTACCAAAACCAAATAGGGGAGTGTGAAGGGTGGTAAGATAGGTGAGGGACAGAGTGAACATCAAAGAAATCCCAAGGATAAGGATGGAGAGGTGAGTGTACCCAAGCCTGGCCACACCACAGTTTCCTAACAAACCGTGGTGATTAATAAGGAAATAAACACAACTTCAGTTTCATCCTCCCAAAAGGATGTTACTATAATAACCCCAAAAATTTTGGACTTTTTGAAACCCTGATGAATAGTAACTTTTGCTGATGATGCTGATTAAGGAAAATTATCAGACCACGCTATATAGGAGTACTGTTATGGAAATTCTAAGATCGTATTAGTATTCCATAAAGTAAATAAGTGTATGTAAATATCGTCAGAATCCAAATTCGAACACTTTTATTTTTCCCGAAAATCCACCAGATACCGAAAGAATTGAGTATAAGGTAACATGATTAAAAGGATTTGAATTCAAGGATTATAAGAGAGGATCATAAAAAGAATATAAAATATTGAGAAAGGTTTAGGGGAACCCAAGTAATAAGATCCCGGATATGATCCCTCGAACGATAAACGCGAACGAAAGTTAAGCGAACCGTATAACAGATAAGCGGTCATTAGCCAAGAATTAAGGGTTAATCAAAGAGATTAGTGGATGATGATGTCATCACACCAACAAGAAGAAGACAAGTGTAACAAGATGACCTAAGCTTGATGACATAAGCATGACAAGTGGGAAGGATTGGTTGGTTGATTGTGAGCCACACATTTTTCACCATGGTAAATTCCATGTAACCAAGCTAAACACCACACAAATCATCAAAACACAAATCAAGAAGCTATTTCTTCTTCTTCTCCTTCATTGCCTCGGCTTTTCTTCTTTAAACAAGAAGGAAAATTTCAAAACTCAAGCTTCACTCCATCATAAATCAAGAGGTTAGTCTCTATAGCTCCTATATTTCATAACTAAGAAGAGCAAGTAGTTTGAGTGCTTGAATCCAAGGTTTGCTAGCTCAAATAAATCATTTTAGTTTAGGGTGAATAGTAACTTTCAAGAACAAACTTTTGATTCTTGATTTTATTTGTAAGGTCAAGGTAGCTTAAGCATAGATCAAGGCTTCCATGGACATTCTAAGGATCTTTCATTGATTAAAAGCTTCAAGAAGGTATAAAAAACTTCAAACCCTAAGCTTTACTTTGAATGTTTAGGAGTGGTTTTGATTGTTATAGTATATGAGAAGCATGATGCTTGTGTGTTTCAAGTTTGGTTGGGTTTGTAGTGATTTGGATGATTGAATCTTGTTTATAGTTAATGAAACTTAAGTATAGTTAGTAGTTCATGTTTAGGGTTGAATGAATTGGAAAATTTTGAGATGTTGGGACTGATGTTGTAAGGTTTGGATGAGGGTTGGTTGTATTGTTGATTGTGAGTTGGATTGTGGTTGTTTAGAATGGTTTAAAACTTTGGTAATCGCGTAAACATAGCCGTCGTAATGCCCGATTTACCTTAGACTGTTTTAGTTCTTAACTTCAGGACCCGTGAACTCACTGTTAGATAGTTCATTTTACGAGCTTCGTTTTGATATGTGGTTCGCTTGAATCCGATGTACGGTTTAGGAGAAACGACCAATTTAAGTAACGGCGTTTCGCGAACGAACCATTACCCCTCGCCTTACTTTGAAACCTTGGTTAAGTCCCTTAAATGACTAATTGGAGTATGAAACAATTATGTAAAGTGTATTAGGCAGTTGGTAGGGTACTCACGAAAGAATCGCCTTAAAATTCTTAATGGTTAATTTATTAAAAATGGTGGAGCCGAGGGTACTCGAACGATTTATGTGATTCGTTAAGCGCGGAAGTGACCATAAGTGAACGTTAGGGTTCAATTGGTTAAAGTCTATTTTCTTAAGCGACCGGGGTTTAATTCTGACTTATGTTGTTGTTCATAGGTTATCGGACCCACTCTAAGCTTAAGTCTATCCGGGAACACTCAGGCAAGTTTTCTACCCGTTATACTGTTGTTGTGATATAAATATATGTATATGCATTATCTTGTCATAAGTGCATGATTGTTATTAGCAAATTTTGCGATATATTGGAGCATGCTGATATGGTATATATGCATGTTTGTTTCGTAATCTTGATATCTAATTATTGATTCAAATGCTTATAAGTTGCATAATACCTATGCTAGAGATAAGCAGTAGTTGCATATACCCTTAGTATAGGGGACCCAAAGGTGAACATTTTCTAAACCGGGAGTCGATGTTCCCGAGTATAATATATATATATATATATTGATATAGTTTTCAAAACTATTAATCGAATAAGGTTTATTCGATAACTTTATTTTATTTAATGAATATTATTTTGAATATTCATTCGAGGACTTATGACTCCGCTTACTTTATTTAATGAATATTATTTTGAATATTCATTCGAGGACTTATGACTCCGTTTATTTTATTAAATAATATTCTTTACTTTATAAAAGAATAATGTTTCGATAATCAAACTTATTTTCAATTATTCAAATAAAGATCTTTGGTTATTTATTATTCATTTCAAGTATGAGTTGTAAAACTTCTACTTCAATTATTTTTATAAAGATTATCCTTTATGGGAATATTATTTAAGTAATAATATTCAGATATTTTCTAATAAACTGGGACTGATTTATTTTATTAAATCAGCATTACTCTAAACATTCTTTAAAATGTTTTCGAGTCTTCAAAATGATTTTAAAAGTTAGAGCGGATCCCAAAACTCGTTTTCAAATTTAAGATCTTCCTTTCGAAGGGGATTTAAATACTTGCTTAAAAATCTGAGGGATTTTGCTCTGTGGTGTATTTTATATTCGCAACGAGGTTACTGTTTTGAGAAAGCATTTTGATTACTTGCCCAACGTTCGGGAAGTAAGTCCATCTATTTGAGTCGGCATAAGCAACATGGGCTCGGTGGGCGTCCATGAAAGTGTAAGTGGCTCAGTGGGAGTCCATCAAATGCGTAAGTGGCTGAGTGGCAGTCCAGCATAAGGTCCTAATGTGGCCAGGGTGAAGACCAGTGGGGAATTCATCCATCTACTAGTAGAAAAGGTTACTTATTGGTATCTTTTCCTGATCAGCAAGATATCAGGTTTATGCCAAGGTTTTCTTCTTTCCAAATTCATTGGATATTGCAACTCTGTTTATAATTTTCATAACAGAGGTTTTCAAGGAGTGTATGAAATGTATATATATAGGTGTATATATATATATCGGGACTTAATGAAGTATCTCGTAACTTCATTATTTATAATGATATTTCAAAGATTGAATCTATTCAGGTCTTTTCTTGTAGTCTCATCTATGTGATGAACTTTTGAAACTGATTATACCTTGAACGGTGGTAGTTCAAGTAGTATTCGGAAAAGATATAAGTATATTGGAGTATCTTGTAACTTCATCTTTTCAACTTATATCTGGTTAATGATTGTCTTATGCATGACAAAGATTTTCACAAAAATGTTAAGACAAGGTTAGATATATGAGATCACCTTGCAACGATATTTTATACAGTTATAAACTGGAACTCTGTGTATATTATGCATGGAAGAGGACTTCCAAGATTTTGAAAAGTATATATACATATATACTGAATATTTTACGACTTGGTCGCGTTAAGATATCAAACTTGGTTCATATCTGCTTTACCAAGACTTTCATGAGTATTATGATGAGAATGCTCATATATTGTTAATCATTATACATATTATTTTGGTGGGCTTGTTTCTCACCCTTGCTTTCTTCTTTCATCACACAACAATAGATAGACAATATGAACAGGACTAAGTTCCCAATTCGCAAGCAGATAGGAAACGTTCCGCAGTTTCCTGTAGGCGTTGATGACGTTGTAGCTGAGGTAGGAACTACCAATAGGCCAGGCTTTCAACATTTGATGTACCAGACTTATGTATATTATGAATTATAATAATGACAAGGAATATGTAAATTATTCAGAAACCCTTTTAAGGTGTAATGGTTTATAATTGTGGAATAAAATGACTTGTGTTATTTTTGGTATTCATCTCTGAGACTATAACTTGTGGTGTGTGTGTATTGTGGGGTCACAGTACGCAGTAGTTGGTTGTTTATAAAGATTGAGTGTTATTAAGGGAAATGGAACTCGTGACAACCCGGATCCCCGACCCCGGATTTGGGGGTGTTACAGTTACTATTGAAACAAGCTCCCAACCAGGAGTACAGGCCAAGAGGTTAAGGGACACAAGCTCACCCCAAGCTTATTCCATAAAGAAGAGATCTAAAACCATTGGGGATGCACAGGGAACACACATATTGAAAACTGCAGCTAAAGACTCAGTCACTGCACTATCTCAAATTCAGTTTGATGTGGCTCCAATAAATATGGAGTCACAGCCAAAATCTTTAGTCATAGAAGCACTAAAAACACCTAACTCTCCCACAAATTATCTGGATGTGGATATGATCAACACATCAATCCCTGATTCTCCTTCTTTAACTCTGTTGGAGAAGCCAAAATCTAGTGCAAGTGAGCATCATCATTTAGATGATTTGTTGGCTCACATGCCAATTCTTTCAGAAACTGTTGAGACAACTGTGCCCAAATTATCATCAATCTGCACAGAGTCTACAATAGTTTCCACTCCAAACTCTATTATTTCTTCTTTTCCGGTGGATATTGTTCATCCGTCGGTTAATGATTGTATCCCTACGGATGTGCCTAACAGCAGTCATCCGTCGGCTAACCTAACTACTACCCTGATGGATGTTCCTCATCCATCGGTACTCACTACAAACACTGAAATTTCAAACAATTGTTACAAGTGTAGATGAGTTAGTAGTTGTACAATCACTCTTAGGACTGAGGGAAGGGAGTGAATTGAGTGAGAGGCTAAGCTGCTCTCAGGCAAAAGGAGAGGAAAATAGAGAAATTATGCAGGCTATTTCTTCCAGCCTGGCAAAAGAGAGTGAGAGGAGTTCCACCTTAGTAGGTGCAGGTGAGGGTGTGAGGCTGGTGAGCCAAGGGGGGCCCTTGATGCAAGAACAGAGAGAAAATGAGAGAAAAGAAGGAGCTGAATGGGAAGAGCCCATTGTAAGTGAGTTAATGGATGTCAATGAGGCTGACAAGAGACAGCTAATTCAGCAAGAATATCAAGCTGTTTTAGATTCTGTTTCTTTTGAAGCTGAGGCATTTACTCACCCTGTGTCAGCATATCAAGTTCTAGCTGAACAGGACAATGTGGCTGCAGAAAGGATGCTAAACATGGTGCATATGTTAGTCGCTAAACACGTGCTAAAATACACGCAAGTATACGCGTTCGCAAGTGATATATAATATCTTCTAGTTCATTCCCGCAGAGAATCAGTTTTGTAATTTCAGTCAATGTATCTATGCAACAATAGTGTGGTAATTATCCAATGCTAAGACGATTAACAAATTGAGATTGTTTTAACTAAACTTAAGTTATCAATTATAACTAAGAGAATAAGAATGGTTGAGTTAATATATGATAAACATGGGATTCTAACTTCATTAAGTACTTCATTCAATAGCCTTTTCATTCTTAACCTTAGCATGTAATGATGATGACACTAATCAGATAACACAAAACTGATAAACGCCAACTTTCGTTGCACGAATACCATACTACCAGACATCCATAAAAAAGATAGAAGCTGAATAGACACCAATTATATTGAGACCCTATATATCTATAGAATTTGACAACATAACGGATTAATGCACAAGTTATCTATCGTGATTACATAGGGCAAGTAAGATGGTTAAAATTACCTACGAATCATGCATACAATAACACATGAACCTATGCTAGCATGGCAAGTTCTAAATCCTTAAATTCACTTTCGCTTCATTAAGAATTAAGACGCTATCTTATAAGTTCATGACGCTCATAAGACGAATAAGCCCAACCAATACTAGGTTATCATACAATCACCACACATTAAGGCATCGAAATAAATCAACTAAAGAAATCCATAAATAAATCTGTTAGAACCCCACGATAACGATTAGCCCATGATTGGACTCATCATCAACGTGGGTTCCGATGAAAGCATGCTATAATAAACGTAGTATTTATACTTAATAAAACCAAGTACGAAGCACAAGTAAAGGTTGAAGAATAAGAAAACTTGCATCCAACGTTACAACTTAAACAAAGAAGCACAAGAATAAACTAGATCTTCTTTGCCTAGGTTGCATTGTGCTCTCCGGGCTTCTTTACTCCTTTTTCCATAGCTTCTGTATGTCCCTCATAAAAAACGAGCTTATTTATGTATATATAGCAGCCCCATGCAGAGTAGAAGTCTTCTACATCAAAATCAGAATAGAAACAGAATTTCTTTTCTCGACCCGGCGCGGTCGCGTGCTTCAACAGCGCGGGCGCGCTGAACTTCTGATCTTTGGGCGCGGCCTCGCGCTATCACAGGCGGGCGCGTCGACTCCTTAGATAAACTTCTGACTTCTTCTTTTCCTTGCTGATTTGAGTTGGTTTTCCTAGAGCTTTTATTCCAACACCATCCTAACACCCAATTAGCACTAAAACCATGCTAATTCACCTGATTACCTGGATAATGCCAGAAAATACAAAAACACTGGAAAACACATTAAAACACCAACAACTTGAGTACAAATACACCAATTCAAAGCTTTACGGAGCGTAATAAAGTGTCATAAATGCCACTCAACATACCCCCAAACTTGAATCGATGCTTGTCCTCAAACATAAAGAAACTCAAAGAACAAGAAATAAAAATGCATGAATGCAATTAAATGAATGCAAGGATCCCCATAGAATATCGCACAAAGGTTTAGAAATTTTTGAGAAGTCCTTGATGAAATGCTTCTAGAAGCCCGCATGACCAAGAAAACTGTGAACCCCTTCAACAGAAATTGGTGGGGAAAGATTTTCGATGACCCCCACTTTGGATTTGTCCACCTCAAGACCCTTACTAGAGACCTTGTGCCTAAGAATAATGCCATGTCGCACCATAAAGTGACATTTCTCCCAATTGAGAACCAAATTGGTCTCAACACACCTCTTGAGAATGTCGCTTAAATTCTGCAAGCACTCATCAAATAAATCACCAAACACAGAAAAATCGTCCATGAACACCTCCATATTCTGACCAATCATATCAGAGAAGATGGCCATCATGTATCTCTGAAATGTGGCTTGTGCTCCACATAGTCCAAAAAAAACTCTCTGAAAGGTGAAAGTACCAAATGGACAAGTAAAAGTAGTCTTCTCCTGATCTTCTGGAGCAATGCAGATTTGATTATAACCAGAATAACCATCTAGAAGACAGTAGTACTCATGCCCAGCCAATCTGTCAAGCATCTGATCAATAAATGGAAGAGGGAAGTGATCCTTTCTTATGGCCTTGTTCAGCTTCCTGTAATCCATGCAAACTCTCCACCCCGTGACTGTTCGAGAAGGAATGAACTCATTCTTCTCATTAGCAATGACTGTTATACCTCCTTTCTTAGGCACACACTGAACTGGGCTCACCCATAAATTGTCAGAAATAGGATAGATGATCCCTGCATCCAGCCACATAAGAATTTCCTTCTTCACAACCTCCTTCATGATCGGATTTAGCCTTCTCTATTGCTCAACAGTAGGCTTGCTTCCTTCCTCTAGCAGAATTTTTTGCAGGCAATACGAAGGGCTGATTTCTTGATATATATTATAGTCCAACCAATTTCCGATTTGAATTCTCTAAGAATTCTTAAAAGCTTCTCCTCGTCGCTACCTGAAAGGTCAGATGCAATAATAACAGGCAAAGTAGATGCATCACCTAAAAACGCATACCTCAAATGTTCAGGTAAAGGCTTAAGCTCAAGAGTAGGAGCTTTCTCAATAGATGGCTTGAGGCACTTAGTATCATTGTTCAACTCCTCCATTCCCAGAGATTCAAAAGGCATATCAATCTTCCTCTTCCAGGGAGATGCATTCAGAAATTGCAATTGTTCATCATTTAGAAGTTGCTTTTGTTGGGGCTGTGTGGATCAGACTTCTATATATAAATAGATATGCATTTTGAGAATGTAATCAATGCATGTAGGCTTGTATGCACAAAACATGTATCCATTATTAGAAAGTAGGGAAAAGTCTGTAAACATATGTTGGTTGTATTATTATGCTAGGTAGTAGCACAAGTCTGTAAGCATAATCGAGTTGTATCCTTATATTATTGGTCAATAGAAGGTTGGGCATTCAGGCTCATAATTTGTTGTGTCTTATATTTTCTTGGTAATTAGACTTACTTGCATACACAATTGGTTCATGTTGTGCATTGGTTCAATATTATATCCGATGTGCTTGGGTTTGCTGGGGTTGCTAGTGTTGTCGGGGCTGCTGGGCAACAACCTCTCGGAAGGATGACTGCTTGGGCGCCTAGGTCGGTGACTAAGTAGGCTGTACGGATCAGAGAATTCAGGGTTGAAAATCTGACCCCGTGACAAGTGCTATCAGAGCTGCGTTGATCATTTCGGGATTTGACATGATGGTTGGATCATGTGGTAGCAAAGTTGGTTTTGCTGGGTTTCAAAAAGTGTTGGGCGAGTCCATGGTCAAAAATTTGGTGCCATTGATAAGAAAATACAGGTCCATGAAGTATGATCTCGGTGACTTTAAAAATGCTCTTGGGGATCAGTTTGACGCCATAGAGAGAAGGTTCGAGGAGATCTCTTTTCGAGTTGGGATGTTGGTTGATCGTTGGTTAAGTGAAGTAGAACGAGTTGAGTTTTACTTGGAGTTATCAAGGCGGGATGCTGGAGACATTTCATTGGGTGATGATGGAGATCACTCTGGGATTGAAACTTCTGTTCAAGGTGGGGAAAGTGCAAGGATTGCTCAAAAGTCGTCTCTCTTTGGTGGAGGCGCATCTGATTTTTGAGGCAGTCATGGCGACTGTGGCGCAGCATGGGGGCGTTGGCGTCAAGGTTCAGCGACGGGGGCTGGACTATGTTACAGATTTGGTGATAAGTATTGGAAACACTATCCACGGTTATGTGGTGTGCAGATAGGTGGTGGCTGATTTGTTTATGGCGATTAGCGTGCATCATAGGTATATGATTCTTCCGGGGACAGGTCTTGTTAAGGAAGAGCGCTAATCTTGGGTTTTGGTTATGTTGCCTTTTGAATAGTTAGCATTGTTGGGCTATGTTCAGCCTATGGTCGCTCATATGGATTGAAGTGACTTGGAGGAACATGATCATGGTTGAAACATGTTCATGATTTGAGATGGCTGAGTTCCTATTGGTTTGACAAGGGTCAGAAGAAAATGCAGAAGTTGTGGGCTGTTCAAGAGTTGGTCGGCGACATGATTTGTGGGATCAGATTATTGTTGGTGACGCATCTTTACAAGGCAGCAAACTTGGTATTTTTCTGGAGGGGGCCTAAGTCAATGTCTCTAAGGGTGGGAGACGCTGCTGGAACTAAGTCAGAATGGTATTGGATGTGTAGGCGACGATGCGACTACACATGGTCATCTGAAATTTTGGTGACAAAAGGGGAGAAACCTTGGAGGTTAATCTAATCAACTAGTGATAACTGATTGGGTTGGGCAGTGGCAGAAACCGCAGACGGATTTGCAGCCTTGGTTCATGGGCGTTGGTTCTACTACTTGGAGAGACGGACTTCTCAGAGTTATTGCTGATTTGATGAGGACATCAAACTCAGGAGGTGTGGGAGGGTTTGTAAGACCCATAGGCTGGATTTCATTTTGGGATCGAGATTCACCTAGCGGTGACACGGACTAGTCGCCAGGCGGGGACAAGGATTGGGCGCCGGGCGGCGATACGGGCTAGTCGCTAGGCGGCAACACAAACTTGAGATGTTGTGTTTATGTGGGATTGCTGGTTGGTCTAAATATGGGTGACACTGAGCTTGGAGCTAAGTTGGGAGTCCAAAATGACTAAGGCATGGTCAAAACTGTAGGCACATGTATGGCACATGGGGGCTGAGATATATATGCATTATATATATGCATAAGTTCTGGAATATGCACTAGTGGGTGGCTGGAATAACTACCTTGCAGTTGGGGCTCAAGGAATTGGTGGGAATTTTGAATTGAGGGAATTTGAAATGCTGGAACCGCTTATAACCGTCGGCAATTGCTTTTGCTGGGGTTGTGTGGGCTGTGTGGGCAGTTGCTTTTATTAGGACTGTGTGGATCAGACTCCTATATATAAAAAGATAGGCATTGTGAAATGTAATCAATGCATATAGGCTTGTATGCACAAAACATGTATCCATATGTTAGGCAGTAGGGAAAAGTCTGTAAACATATGTTGGGTTGTATTAATATGCTAGGCAGTAGAACAAGTCTGTAAGCATAATCGAGTTGTATCCTTATATTATTGCTCAATAGAAGGTTGGGCATTCAGGCTCATAATTTGATGTATCTTACATTTGCTTGGTAATTAGACACACTTGCACACACGATTGGTTCCTATTTTGCGTTGGTTCAATATTATATCCGATGTGCTTGGGTTTGCTGAGGTTGCTGGTACTGTCGGGGCTGCTGGGCAACAACCTCTCGGAAGGATGACTGCCTGGGCGCCTAGGTCGACGACTAAGTAGGCCGCACATATAAGAGAATTCAGGGTTGAAAATATGACCCCGTGACAAGTCCCCAACAAGGCCTTCTCTAAGGCATCAGACCTCAGTAACTGATCAAGTTCTGAAGTAACCACAGAATCAACCAACTCTACTTTTAAGCACTCCTCATTTTCCGTAGGAAATTTCATAGCATTGAACACATTAAAAGTTAAATCCTGATCCAGCACTCGCATTGTAAGCTCACCCTTCTGCAATTCTATCAAGGTACGGCCAGTAGCCAAGAAAGGTCTTCCCAAGATTATGGGAATCTTCTTATCCTCCTCGAAATCAAGAATTACGAAATCAGCAGGGAAGATGAGTTTATCAACCTTGACCAAGACATCCTCCACAATAACTCGTGGATATGTAATAGAACGATCGGCCAACTGCAAAGTCATATAAGTCGGTTTTGGATCAGGCAAGTCCAATTGCTTGAAGAATGACAAGGGCGTCAGATTGATGCTAGCTCCTAAGTCACATAAGCATCTGTCGAAAAACACTTTTCCAATAGTACACGGAATAGTGAAGCTTCCTGGATCTTTTAGCTTTAGAGGCAACTTCTGTTGCAGCACAGCACTGCATTCCTCAGTGAGAGTGACAGTCTCTAAATCATCTAGCTTCACTTTTCGAGAGAGAATATCTTTCATAAACTTTGCGTAACTAGGCATCTGCTCAAGAGCCTCAGCGAAAGGTATGTTGATATGAAGTTTCTTGAACACCTCCAAAAACTTCTCAAATTGCTTATCCAGCTTTTTCTTCTGCAGCCTCTTAGGAAAAGGTGGTGGAGGAGAGATATGTTTCTCCCCTGTATTACCCTCAGGAGGAGTGTGCTCAACAGTAGTCTTACTCGGTTCCACTTCTGCTTCCTGATGCTCTACTTCTTCTTCAGCCCCAGCTACTTCATTCAAAACTTGAGTTTGGCCAGGATTTGCAACCTTCCCAAACCTCAAAGTGATTACCTTCACCTGCTCCTTAGCTTCCCTCTTTCCTGGTACTTCAGTGTCACTAGGTAGTGTACCAGCTTGACGATTTAGCAAGGCATTGGCAATTTGTCCAATTTGATTTTCCAAGGTCTTGATAGAAACAGCTTGGCTTTTGCACATAAGCTTCAACTCCTCTAATTCAGATTTTTTATTAGCTTGTTGCAGCTGAAGTTGCTGTCTTGGTGCATATTGCGGTTGCTGATAACCAGGGGGTTGTACTGTTTTGCTAGGTACTGCTAATAAGGCTGTTGAACCGCATTTTGAGTGTTGTTCCAGTTGAAATTAGGATGATTGCGGTTTTTAGGATGATAGGTGGTTGGCACAGGTTGTTGCGATCGCTGAAAGTTGCTCACGAACTGAGTTGATTCACTAGAAATAGCACACTGATCAGTCTCATGGGCACCAGCACAAAGCTCACAGACACTAGTGATTTGATTAACTCCATAATTAGCCAACGTGTCCACCTTCATCGTCAAAGCCTTAAGTTGGGAAGCTATAGCAGTTGCTGGATCCAACTCCAAAATTTCTGCTACTTTTCCCTGAGTCAGTCTTTGGGAAGGATTCTGGTATTCATTAGCATCCATCAGTTCAATCAATTCATAAGCTTCATTATAGCTCTTATCTGTGTAGCACCCAATCCATTGTATAAACAATTTATAATCATCCAATCAGGCATGCCATGGTGTGGGAACTTCCTTAGCATCTCCTTATATTGATTCCAAGCCTCACATAGAGATTCTCCAGTTTGCTGAGCAAACTGAGTAAGAGCATTCCTGATTGCAACAGTCTTTTCCATAGGGAAGAATTTAGTGAGAAACTTTTGAGCAAGATCTTCCCAAGTAGTGATAGACTCTGGTGGTGGAGAATGTAACCAGCACTTTGCTTCATCCCTCATAGATAATGGGAAGAGTCGCAGCTTGATAGCATCTTCAGTCACACCATTAAACTTGAAAGTGTCGCATATCTCGATGAAATCCCTGATGTGCATTTGGGGTCTTCTGTAGGAGAACCCCCAAACTGAACTGAGTTCTGTATCGTCTGAATCGTGCTCGACTTGATTTCAAAACTGTTAGCCGAGATGGCTGGTCTGATGATGCTCGACTGAATATCATTGATCTTAGGCTGAGAATAGTCCATCAGAGCCTTAGGATTTTCTTCTTGATTTCCCATCACTACTAAAGCTGGTTCCTCAACTTTCTTTTCTTCTTCTACATTATCTTCGTCATCAATAACTTCCCTTTGAACCACTACAGCTTCTTCCTCGGCTTGATCCAGATTTTTCTTACGAGACTGAGAACGCGTATGCATACATGCTCGCTAGAGTACCTGAAATAAGACAAGGAAATAGATAAGTAACAATGTCCCAGTCACTGAACTTTAACGATCACTGATGACAAAGACATAAACTAAAAATTAACACTGAATTCCCCAGAGGCGGCGCCAAAAACTTGTTAGTCGCTAAACACGCGATAAAATACATGCAAGTATATGCGTTCGCAAGTAATATAGAATATCTTCTAGTTCGTTCCCACAGAGAATCAGTTTTGTAATTTCAGTCAATGTATCTATGCAACAATGGTATGGGTATTATCCAATGCTAAGAGGATTAACAAATTGAGATTGTTTAACTAAACTTAAGCTAACAATTATAACTAGATGAATAAGAATGGTTGAGTTAATATATATGACAAACATGAGATTCTAACTTCATTAAGTACTTCATTCAATAGCCTTTTCGTTCTGAAACTTAGCATGTAATGGTAATGACACTAATCAGATAACACAAAACTGTTGAACGCCAACTTTTGTTGCACGAATACCATACTACCATACATCCACAAAAGATATAAAAGTTGAATAGAAACCAATTATATTTAGACCCTATATGTTTATAGAATTTTTGACAACATAACGATTTAATGCACAAGTTATCTATCGTGATTATACAGGGCAAGTAAGATTGTTAAAATTACCTACGAATCATGCATACAATGACACATGAACCTATGCTAGCATGGCAAGTTCTAAATCCTTAAATTCACTTTCGCTTCATTAAGAATTAACACGCTATCTTATAAGTTTGCGACGCTCATAAGACGAATAAGCCCAACCAATACTAGGTTATCATACAATCACCACACACTAATGCATCGAAATAAATTAACTAAAGAAATCCATAAATAAATCCTTTAGAACCCCACGATAATGATTAGCCCATGATTGGACTCATCATCAACGTGGGTTCCGTAGAAAGCATGGTATAATAAATATAGTTTTTATACTTAATAAAACCAAGTATGAAACATAAGTAAAGGTTCAAGAATAAGAAAACTAGCATCCAACGTTACAACTTAAATAAAGAATCACAAGAATAAACTAGATCTTCTTCGCCTTGGTTGAATTGTGCTCTCCGGTCTTCTTTACTCCTTTTTCCTTAGCTTCTATACGTCCCTCATAAAAAACGAGCGTATTTACGTATATATAGCATCCCCATGCAGAGTAGAAGCCTTCTAGATCAAAATTAGAATAGAAACAGAATTTCTTTTCTCAACAGCGCGGGCGCGCTGAACTTCTGATCTTTGGGCGCGGCCTCGCGCTATCACAGGCGAGCGCGCCGACTCCCTGGATAAACTTCTAACATCTTCTTTTCCTTGCTGGTTTGAGTTGGTTTTCCAAGAGCTTTTATTCCAACACCATCCTAACACCCAATTAGCACTAAAACCATGCTAATTCACCTGATTACCTGGATAATTCCTGAAAATGCAAAAACAC
Organism: Apium graveolens; assembly: GCF_009905375.1. NCBI lineage: Eukaryota > Viridiplantae > Streptophyta > Magnoliopsida > Apiales > Apiaceae > Apium > Apium graveolens. Next base: position 88,298,228 of record NC_133655.1, read on the forward strand.
TATAAAACACATTAAAACACCAATAACTTGAGTACAAATACACCAATTCAAAGCTTTACGGAGCGTAATAAAGCGTCATAAATGCCACTCAATAGTATACAACTGCTTCAATTCATAGAGCAAAGGATGCCATCACAGCCATGCCATCTACAGCTGGTGATGATGTTGATTATGGAACTGCTGGTTCTGAAGAGTTGTTTGGAGATTAAGATGATGATGAAGAAGAGCCAATGGACATAGGGGAGAAGAAGTCCCTAGCTCCAGATCTAGCATGCCATCTTGGGCATTTTTCAAAGATTGTGATGAACATCATTTCAAGTCCATTTTCTTTCATATAATTTAACACACACAGACTGCTCTTCAAGCCACCACTAATTCCAGCACCAAGAAGCTTCTACAGGAACACCTCAACTCTCTACAACTACATCAAATACAATCTTTTCAACACAATCTGGATGTCACTTCAATCAAAACAGAGATTGACCAAGTCAAGAAGGATGTCTCTGAAAGATTGGATGCTAAATTTCCAAATACAATAGTGCTTGACATCAATAGACAATTAAGGAAGAATTCTAATCTTGCAACCAAAGTGGATTCCCTGGATACAAGACTAAAAGTAGTAGAAGCCTCTCTCACTACCATTCATTTACATCAAGCTCAGTAAACTCAGCTGATTCAAAAGCCAGTGGCTGCATAAACTTTAACTTCCACTCAACTTGATGCTAACAAAAAGGGGGAGAAAGACTCACTTGTCCCAGTTAGTCAAGGAGATCCAATCAATGAGGGGGAGGATGTGCTTCACATTCAAATCAGTCAAGTAATGGTTCTAAAAATTACTTTATCAAAGCCACCAGTATTGGACAGCATTGCTCTGATCCAAATAGCAGCTGCTAAGCTGGATTCAAAGTCAAATATCAAGAAGCTTGATGTTGCAGCTGTTGAGAAGGAATTGGATGACAAGTGGAAAAAAATAGATGAAGAAATTACAAGGAAATTTGGGCCAATTGAGAAACCAGATAAGACTTTTCATCATCACTCTCAAGTCAAATAAATCTTTGTGAATGAAATGAGTCTAAGTAGCTTAGAAAAGGGCCAACCTTCATGCATAAAGTCTCCAAAGGCCAATCTGGTTTTGAAGCCTAAGAAGAACTATCCAAAGTCATCACACAAAAATCTTATGGATCTTATGTTTGAGACTCCAAGGCCAGATGAAAAGAAGTTGTTGGCAAGGTCCATTGCATTCTTCAAAGATCCAACTGATTCAGTGCTGAAAAGAAGAATTGCCAAGATCTACAGAAATGGTAAAGAAATTTTTGTGGTTGCTGGACACCCTCAGTTTGCAGAAGCCAAGAAGGAAGAAAAAGAAAGAATCAAGCAAGAAAAGAAGCAGGTTGCTTTAGATGCTAAAAAGCTCAAATAAAAGAAGAAGCAAGCTGCTATCTTGGCCAAACTTCAGGTTGTGAAAACAACTAAAATTTCTGAGAAACCACTTGTGATTACTGAAGCTCAAGATCAGAAAATACTCAATGAACCTCAACAGAAAAAGAAACCAAGACACAAGCAAAGAATCAAGAGAAAATTGGACTTCAATGATGAGGAATTGGAAGATTACATTCCCAACCAGTCTACTTCTACAACTCAAACATCCAGACCCTTAGTGGTGCATGAGGAATTCAAGGTGGATACAACAAAGAACTTTCATGGTGAGCCTATAATTCCCAAGAATGAGCAATAGACTGGGAAAGTTTGCCAATTCTTGAACTCAATTTACTTATCTTTAACAAGCCAAAGAAAACAAAGTCTAGACCAATCAAGAAGGTCAAGCCTGTGAGTTTCAGAACCAAAGCCCTATCCAAAGCTCAACCAACTGTCAACAAGGGAGATCTTCTATACATTTGTGATATCAAAGACTTTTCAGAGATTATTCTCTACATGGATGAACTAGAAGAAGTGAGAGAAATTGATGCTCACAGAAATCTTCCTGAAAGACTGATGTTCAAGTACAAGGGAGGGAAAGAAATCACGTGGCCTTTTCACAGGATTCTTCAAGAAAGCTGCTCTATACTGATAAAGGTCTTCTCATCCTTCAAGAAAAACTTTAGATTCAATATAAATGTAAGGAAATTGGTTCTGAAGAAGATAGAAGATCTAGGGAGTAATAAAGCCAATGATGCACTCCCAAAGACTCTATCAATTCCCTTCACAGGAAATAGAGTGCATTTGAGGCCTAATTGGCTGACGGAATTCATGGATGACAAGGGTGTTAGAAGATTCTTCAGAATGGATGACCAACTGAGTATCTCTAACAATGAGACTCTATTGGAAATGCAATAAAAGTTGGATCTATCAGATGCTAAAGAACTTGAATTCCACAGACAACTCCAAAATCAAATAGAAGAAAACAACAGGAAGCTTCGGAAGAAATCCAGACAATCAAGGAAATAGGAATCATCTGCTCAGACTAGAGGAGCACCTTGATAATGATTGTGAGAACTCTTGTACACTTTACTTTGTTTAATTTTTAATAAAATTGTAGCACTTACTAGTTTCATCTACTATCATTTCAATTTGTACATTTAGGGTGTTTTGTTATCATCAAGTTTCTCTTAATTTATGGCTACAATTCCAGTAGACATAAATTGGGGGAGATTGTTAGGAATATGTTGTGAACTTGATGATAAGTTAAACAAAACACCTTAGTAGATTTAACTTAGTGTTTTTATAGCTCTCGACAGATGTATTTATTATAGTCCTGATGGATGATCTTTATAGTCCCGACGGATGATAACTGAACATCCATTGAGAGTGTAGCTTATGTAACAATAAGTATTGTAGCACTTTTCTGTAAATAACAATGTTTTAGTCTAGTAGATTTTGTAGGATTCTCTAAGTCATGTTGAATACTAGATTGATATATTGAATAGGTTGGCTAATTATAAATATGAGATGTCTTGTAATTCTGTATAAGTGAAATGGAGTCAAGTGACAGATAGACTCCCGACGGATGATCAACATAATCTCGACGGATGTTCAACATAATCCCAACGGATGTTCATATTCAAAATAGTTGTTGATAGTGACAACACAGTCACATGCGTCGGGTGTTTGCAAAAGGAATGTGGCAGCCTGTTAAGCAGGATTTTGAGAACAAATTGAGAACAAAGAAGCATTACCATTTCCATGCAAATGCGAATATATTCAAATATGCTGGATAGAGTAATGTAGCAGCATGATATTAGACTAGATTCATTTTTGTTTTATTTTCTTGTCTTATTATCATGTAACTTGGCGATATATAAACCAAGAGTAATAAGTAGAACAAGTAACTGAGTAAGCTTATTTTTAAGAGAAATAAATAAGGCTGTATTTATTAAGAATTTCTCTCTAAGTTTGATTGTTCACTTGAAAGCAGCTGTGTGCTATTCAAAGTATCATAGAGTTCTCAATCTTATATATATATATATATGGTGGATAAATTCAAATCCACCAGAAAGTTTTAAAGCTTTGTGTTTTATTACTTAGTATTTTGATTTCAATTATTCTTCCATTCCGCATTATTGCAAATCAAACACTGTTATATATATTAAGTTAGAACATCTTTAAAATCTCGAAAAAGAAGCCAGAATTACATTCAACCCCCCTTCTATAATTCTTGTTGTATATTTTGGGAAAAACAACCCCCTTTTCCTAAGAGACTGCAGAAGAAAAAGTTGGATAAGCAGGTTGAGAAGTTTCTGGACGTGTTCAAAAAACTTCATATCAACATACCTTTCGCTGAAGCTCCTGAACAGATGCCTAGTTATGTGAAGTTTATGAAAGGTATTCTCTCTCGGAAAGTGAAGCTTGATGACTTAGAGACAGTTGCTCTCACGGAGGAATGCAGTGTTGTGCTACAACAGAAGTTGCCTCGGAAGCTTAAAGATCCTGGAAGCTTTACTATTCCGTTTACCATTGGAAAAGTGTCATTTGACAAATGCTTATGTGACTTGGGAGCTAGCATCAATCTGATGCCCTTGTCAATATTCAAGAAATTGGACTTACCTGATCCAAAGCCTACTTATATGACCTTGTAGTTGGCCGATCATTCTATTACATATCCACGAGGCATTGTGGAGGATTTCATGGTCAAAATTGATAAACTCATCTTTCCTTCTGATTATGTAATTCTTGATTTCAAGGAGGATAAGAAGATTCCCATTATCTTGGGAAGACTATTCATGGCTACTGGACGAACCTTGATAGATGTGCAGAAGGGTGAGCTTACTATGCGAGTGCTGGATCAGGATGTAATGTTCAATGTTTTTAATGCCATGAAATTCCTGACTGAAAACGAGGAGTGCTTAAAAGTTGAGTTGGTTGATTCTGTGGTTACTTCAGAACTTGATCAATTGTTGAGGTCTGATGCCTTAGAGAAGGCCTTGTTAGGGAATTCAGATAGTGAAGATGATGAAGGTGATGAACAGTTGCAGTATCTGAATGCTTCTCCCTGGAAGCGAAGACTGGATATGCCTTTTGAATCTCTTGGAATGGAGGAGCTAAACAAATCTCCCAAGCGCCTCAAGCCATCTATTGAGGAAGCTTCTTCACTTGAGCTTAAACCATTTCCTGAACATTTAAGGTATGCTTTTTGAGGTGATGCATCTACTTTGCTTATTATTATTGCATCTGACCTTTCAGGTAGTGATGAGGAAAATCTCTTAAGAATTCTGAGGGAGTTCAAGTCAATAATCGGATGGACTATAGCAGATATCAAGGGAATCAGACCTTCTTATTGCATGCATAAAATTTTGCTAGAGGAAGGTAGCAAGCCAACTGTTGAGCAACAGAGAAGGCTTAATCCAATCATGAAACAAGAAGTGAAGAAGGAAATTCTCAAATGGCTAGATGCAGGGATCATCTATCCTATTTCTGACAGTTCTTGGGTGAGTCCAGTGCAGTGTGTACCGAAGAAAGGAGGTATCACAGTTGTTGCTAATGAGAAGAATGAGTTCATCGATACTCGAACAATCACAGGGTGGAGAGTTCGCATGGATTACTGGAAGCTGAACAAGGCCACAAGGAAGGATCACTTCCCTCTTCTGTTTATTGACTAGATGCTTGACAGATTGGCTGGTCATGAGTACTACTATCTTCCGGATGGCTATTCGGGTTATAATCAGATTTGTATTGCTCCAGAAGATCAGGAAAAGACTACCTTCACTTGTCTGTTTGGTACTTTTGCCTTCAGAAGAGTTTCTTTTGGGTTGTGTGGAGCACCTGCCACATTTCAGAGATGCATGATGGCTATCTTCTCTGACATGATTGGTTAGAATGTGGAGGTGTTTATGGACAATTTCTCTGTGTTTGGTGATTCTTTTAACGAATACTTGCAAAATCTTGGAACCATTCTTAAAAGGTGTGTTGAGACCAATCTGGTTCTCAACTGGGAAAAATGTCATTTTATGATGCGACAGGGCATTATTCTTAGGCACAAGGTCTCTAGTAAAGGTCTTAAGGTGGACAAAGCCAAGGTGGGGGTTATTGAAAACCTTCATCCACCAATTTCTGTAAAGGGAATTCGCAGCTTTCTTGGACATGCGGGTTTCTATAGGCATTTCATCAAGGACTTCTCAAAAATCTCTAAACCCTTGTGCAATCTTCTAGAGAAAGATGTTTCGTTCAAGTTTGATGATGAGTGCCTAGCTGCTTTTTAGTTCTTGAAGAAGAGTTTGATTACGGCACCTGTCATAACTGCACCTAATTGGGATGAACCTTTTGAGATGATGTGCGATGCAAGTGACTATGCAGTTGGAACAGTTTTTGGGCAGAGAAAGAATAATATATTTCATGTGGTCTACTATGCTAGTAAGACCATAAATGGTGCTCAACTGAATTATACTACAATTGAGAAAGAACTCTTAGCCATTGTCTACGGTTTTGAGAAGTTTTGATCTTATATGCTTGGGACGAAGGTGACAGTTTTTACTGATCACGCTGCTATTCGCTATCTCGTCTCGAAGAAGGACTCGAAGCCTAGATTGATTCGATGGGTTCTTTTACTTCAGGAATTTGAGCTAGAGATCAAGGACATAAAGGGTACTGAGAATCAAGTCGCTGATCATCTCTCTCGTTTGGAAGATCCAAGTGCAAATTCACTTGATAAGACATTGATAAATGAGTCTTTTCCTGATGAGCAGTTGTTTGGGATGCAAGAAGAAGAACCATGGTTTGCAGACATTGTGAACTACCTTGTGAGTAATATCATGCCTCCAGATTTGTCTTATGCTCAAATGAAGAAGTTTCTTTATGAGGTAAAGTGGTACATGTGGGATGAGCCATATTTGTTTAGGCAAGGAGCTGACCTAATCATCAGGATATGTATTCTGTAAAGCAAAATAGGGGATCTTCCGAGATTGCCATTCGACTGCGTACAGAGGTCACTATAGTGGAGAAAAGACAGCAGCTCGTATCCTTCAAGCAGGATTATTCTGGCCTACATTATTTAAAGATGCACATCAGTTTATTTTGAAGTGTGATCGATGCCAGCGTGTGGGGAATATGTCTAAGAGGGATGAGATGCCTCTTAATGTGCTTCTCGAGGTTGAAGTCTTCGATGTTTGGGGAATTGACTTTATGGGGCCATTTGTCTCATCTTGCAATAATCAGTATATTTTGTTGGCAGTTTATTATGTCTCGAAATGGGTTGAAGTTAAGGCTTTGCTGACAAATAATGCAAAGGTAGTGCTTAATTTTCTTCATAACAAGATATTCACAAGGTTTGGGACTCTAAGAGTCATAATCAGTGATGAGGGATCCATTTCTGCAATCGCAAGTTCACTGCCATGATGCAAAGGTATAATGTGAATCATTGCATTGCTACAGAGTACCATCATCAGACAAATGGTCAAGCTGAGGTGTCTAATAGAGAGATCAAGTTAATTTTAGAGAAAGTTGTGTGTCCATCAAGGAAGGATTGGTCTTTGAAGCTTGATGAAGCTGTTTGGGCGTATCGAATAGCATACAAGACTCCGCTTGGCATGTCGCCTTTTCAGTTGGTTTATGGAAAGGGATGTCATTTTCCAGTGGAGCTAGAGCATAAAGCATATTGGGCTTTGAAGAAATTGAACCTTGATTTGGATGCAGCTGGTGAAAAAAGAATGTTTCAATTGAATGAAATCGATTAGTTTCGACTTCAAGCGTATGAGAATAACAAAATGTATAAAGAGAAAGTCAAGAGGTGGCATGATAGGGGTCTAGTGCTCAAATCATTTGTGTCGGGCAACAAGTTCTATTATTCAACTCTCGTCTCCGTCTTTTTCCTGGAAAGTTGAAGTCAAGGTGGTCAGGGTTGTTTATTATCAAAACTGTGTTTCCACATAGAGCGGTGGAGATTTTTGAAAATGATCCAGGCCAAGCATTCAAGGTGAATGGACAGAGGTTGAAGCATTACTATGGAGATACGGAAAATCGTGAGGTGGTTAGTTCTGTTTTATTGTCTACTTGATCTCGAGATTCTACGTCAAGCTAGCAATGTAAACCAAGCGCTTATTGGGAGGCAACCCAAGTTTGTTGTACAATAGTAGATGGAGGAAGAAAAAAACAAGGAGAAAAACACAAAAAAATCAGAAAAAGAAAAAAAATCAAGTTCAACTATAGAAGCATGGCGCGCCCGCGCTGAAGAGCGGGGCGGCCGTGCTGAAAAATCAGTAACTGTTAGCGCCCGCGCTGGCATGCGGGGCAGCCGCGCTAGAATTCCAGGGCGCACCCACGCTGCTATGTGGGGCGGTCGCGCTGAGTCCCTGTAGTAAAAAAAAATAAAGGCAGCAAAATAACAGAAAATCGGGGACTTTAATACAATATTAATTCAAACCCGAATTTTACTTTCCCAAATTTCCCTCTCCAAATCAATTACCATCACCCCATTATTCCCATTATTCCCATAATCAATTCCTACTTCTTTTCCATAACTAATTCTCTCTAAATTCCTATATATACATACACTTATACACAAACTTCTCCATCACTTCTCAAATTCTCAAACATAATTCTCTTTTATACACACATCTATTATTCCCTCTTATTCAATCTCAATGGCACCCAAACGACAACGAACCCAAGTTAGTAGCAGCACCACCGATTTTTCGAGTGTGGGTGGTGTGAGGCCTAGGTTTTCAACTCCAGAGGCTGAGGCAGAGTATACGAGGCTGCTTTCGAAGCCTATAGCCAAGGAGTGAGGTTTTCTGCCATCGGGGAGGGATGGTAAGTTATTGGAGATGATTGTGGAGATGGGGTGGATAGCTTTTTGTGAGGTACCTGCTGCGATACCTATGAGTGTGGTTTGTGAGTTCTACGTGAATGCAAAGGTGGAGAAGAACAGTTTCAGGGTGGTGAGGGGATTGACGATGGACTATAGTGCTGAAGCGATTCGGAGGGTGATTGAGCAGCCCGAGAGGAGGCCAGAGCAGGAGAACTGGAACGAGAAGACGGTGGATGATTTTAACTTGGATTTGATAGTTGTTACACAGTGTGTGCCTGAGACACGCTGAAAGTTCAAGAAGGGCACGAACGAGTATGTTATTTTCCCTGCCTCGTGCATGAACAGGTTTGCACGTGCATGAAACTCTTTTATTTGTGCAAACATCATGCCATCTTCTCACGTGCATGATGTTATTATGGAGCGTGCATATTTATTGTGGGGGATTCTTCAGGGAGACTATGTGGATCTCCGGATGGTGATTCATCAGGGGATTCTGAGGTTCTTGCAAAATAGTACTAGGTGACTATACCCTATGCGTCCATTGTGATGAAGCTGTGTATGGCGGTTGGAGTTTATTGGCCCGCACACGAGCAGCTGCAGCTTCCGAGTGCCCCGATTGATAGTTCGACGCTGTTGAGTATGCAGGAGTGGTACGGTATGAAGCCCGATCCTAAGGGGCTTGGTTATTCTTATGACCATCTTCCAGGTGGAAGGTCAGCTCCTCAGGCATATGCTAGTGGCACGACTGAGGCAAGCAGAGCAGCTTGGAGAGCTGAGTTGGGTGAGGAGGCCGGTCCTTCGGGTTCGCAGCAGCAGCAGGAAGCACAGGGAAGTGCTGGGATGAGTTCAGCACAGTATAGGCGCTTGATGAGGAGGATGGATGCGATGCATGACATCCATAGTTGGTTTGCACAGGACCTTACCCAGGCATTGGGGACTGCATTTAGATCCACGGGAGTTGACATCCAGTGGCCAGTTTTCGGTGAGGACTTTATGTATCCACCTCCAAACACTCCTGACACACCGCCCCATGAGGGTGATGTACCTGATTCTAAGTAGGTATGCCTGATTCCTTACTATTACCTTCACTGAGGACAGTGAATATTTTAAGTTTGGGGTAGTAATTAAGAATTATATGTTATGTGTGTAGTTTGCATATTCATGCTAGTTTAGTTTTTAGTTTATATAGTTGCATATTTACCATGTAGTAGTTTTTTTATTATTTTATTTTATTTTTATATTTACATGATAGTTTATTCATATAGTTCATGCATTTGCATTATAACATCATCCCTTAGATGATTTTTCCGACTAACTTTTTATATTGATACTAGTGTAGTGATGTCGTGTTTAGTGATGTTAAGTCCTATCGAGTTGATTTGTATGCTAGGGACAATTGTAATTTCACAAAGTCTTATAGGTTGCTTGAGGTCTAGATCATGATCATGGTTTGTTTATTTGTCGAGGTTTAATCACATGTTTAAATTAAAAATTTAGGACATTCTCTTAATGATAAAATAACATGGATATTTAAAAATTGGAGAAAATATTGGATTTTATTGCTAGTTGTTATGGCTAGGTGTCGAATGGCTAGTAGCCGGCTCATTTTATATGAGTAGTCTAGGGTTGAACGTGATAGAGTGAAACGCACTTGTTCGGAAATTTGTGAAAAAAAAGAGAAAAAAAAGAAAAAAATTGTGTTATGCATAATTGATCACAAGTGGGATCTTTAGTACTCGAGTTATTAAGTTTTTAGGGGACTTTGTGCCTAGTGACCTAAGGCTTGTATAGTTTGGGATCCAGTAACCTAACGCTCGCTACATGGGTATTATTGTATAAGTCTTTTATGGACCTCACTCATTGAACGGTCAAATAAGCATATTTGTGTTGTTTATGTGTTGTGAATAAAAGCATGAATCCATATAATAACTCTGATATAAGAATTGAAGTGTTGTCAGTCATTTTGAGTTTAGCTTTTTATTATATTTATAACCTTATGATTGCCTTGATGAGTAGTGAGTCATGATTGTTGATCTAGTTGTGATGGTATATCTGTAAGCAGTTGCACACAAGCACGTTTCTGGCTTGTAATTTGATTTGTGGGATTTGATTGATCTATGTGCGAATAACTGCATTTGTTGAGATGTTCCTTGTTGGTTGGTTTAAGTTAATCTGAGGGGATCGTTGCATTCATATAGTTTGCATTCATGCATTTTTATTTCTTGTTCTTTGAGTCTATTTATGCTTGAGGACAAGCATCGGTTCAAGTTTGGGGGTATGTTAAGTGGCATTTATGTCCACTTAGAATGCTCTATAAAGGCTTGAATTATTGTTTTGTACTCAAGTTATTTGTGTTTTTGATGTATTTTTGTAGTGTTTTGCATTTCAGGCATAAATAAAAGAATCAGGAAATTTAGCATTGTTTTGGTGCTAAATTGGTGTTAGGAAGATGTCTCGGGAGTTTGCTCATAGATCGCCAACTAAAACCAGCAAGAAAATAAAAAGTAGAAGTTTTTCCAGAGAGTCAGCGTGCCCGCGCTGTAGTAGCGCACAGGGCGCCGAGATGCTAATTTGCAGCATGGTCGCGCCAGGTCGGGTTTCAAGAATCCTGATTATACTATAATTTTGATCTGCTGGAGTTCTAATCTGCATGGGTTACTATATATTGATAACTTATGATCTTTTTTCATAACAAGACGTACCAGAGCTTAAGGGGAAGGCGTAAGAAGACCGTATAGCATAATTCAACCAAGATGAAAAGGATCTAGTTTATTCTTGTGATTATTTGTTTTAAGTTGTAATCTTGGATGCTAGTTTTCTTATTTGTAAACTTATACTCTTGTGTAACGTACTTGGTTTTATTATTTATTCAGTATAAACACTACGTTTATTATACCAAGCTTTCATCAGAACCCACGTTTATGATTAGTCCGATTATGGGATAATCGTTATCGTGGGGTTCTAGCGGATTTACTTATGGATTTCTTTAGTTAATTTGTTCGACATCTTAGTGTGTGGTGATTGTATGATATCCTAGTATTGGTTGTGCTTAATCGTCTTATGAGCGTCGCGAACTTATAAGATAGTGTGTTAATCTCTATTGAAGCGAAAGTGAATTTAGGGGTTTAGAACTTGCCATGCTAGCATAGTTTTATGTATTTGATATGCATGATTCGTAAGTAATTTTAACCATCTTACATGCCCTATGTAATCATGATAGATAACTTGTGTGTTAAACCGTTATGTTGTCAAATTCTATAGACATATAGGGTCTCAATATAATTGGTGTCTATTCAGCTTCTATATCTTTTGTGGATGTCTGGTAGTAGGGTATTCGTACAACAAAATTTGGCGTTTACTAGTTTCGTGTTATCTGATTAGTGTCATCACCATTGCATGCTAAGGTTAAGAACCAAAAAAGGCTATTGAATGAAGTAGTAATGAAGTTAGAATCCCATGTTTGTGTCATATAGTAATCAATCCCTTTTAATCTCTTAGTTAATGTTCTTTAGTATAATCTCTTAGTAAATCATAGCTATAAACAATCTCAATTTGTTAATCATCTTAGCATTGAATAATAACCATACCATTATTGCATAAGTACATTGATTAAAATTAACTTAAAAGAGTCTCTGTGGGAACGAACTAGAAATAATTATATATTACATGCGATCGCGTATACTTGCGTGAATATTATCACGTGTTTTCATCCTAACAAGTATACGCGATCGTAAGTAATATAGAATTATTTCTAGTTCGTTCCCACAGAGACTCTTTTAAGTTAATTTCAATCAATGTACTTATGCAAGTATAAGTACATTGATTGTTGATTTGTCGAGGTTTAATCACATGTTTACATTTAGATTTAGGATATTCTCTTAATGATAAAATAACATGGATATTTAAAAATTGGAGAAAAACATTGGATTTTATTGCTAGTTATTAAGGCTAGGTGTCAAATGTCTAGTAGATGGCTCATTTTATATGAGTAGTCTAGGGTGGAACGAGATAGAGCGAAACGCACTTGTTCAGAAATTTATGAAAAAAAAGAAAAAAATTGTGTTATGCATAATTGATCATGAGTGGGCTCTTTAGTACTCGAGTTATTAAGTTATTAGGGGACTTTGTGCCTAGTGACCTGAGGCTTGTATTGTCTGGGATCCACTAACCTAACGCTCGCTACATGAGTAGTATTGTAATAGTCTTTTGTGGACCTCACTCATTGCACGGTCAAATAAGCATATTTGTGTTGTTTAAGTGTTTTGAATAAAAGCATGAATCCATATAATAACTCTGATATAAGAATTGAAGTGTTGTCAGACATTTTGAGTTTAACTTTTTATTCTATTTATAACCTAGTGATTGCCTTGATGAGTAGTGAGTCATGATTGTTGATCTAGTTATGATAGTATAACTATAAGCAGTTGCACACACACATGTTTCTGGCTTGTAATTTGATTTGTGGGATTTGATTGATCTATGTGCGAATAACTACATTTATTGAGATGTTGCTTGTTGGTTGGTTTAAGTTAATCTGAGGGGATCTTTGCATTCATATAGTTTACATTCATGCATTTTTATTTCTTGTTCTTTGAGTCTGTTTATGCTTGAGGACAAGCATCGGTTCAAGTTTGGGGGTGTGTTAAGTGGCATTTATGTCCACTTAGAATGCTCTATAAAGGCTTGCATTGTTATTTTGTACTCAAGTTATTTATGTTTTTGATGTGTTTTTGTAGTGTTTTGCATTTCAGACATAAATAAAAGAATCAGGAGATTTAGCATTGTTTTGGTGCTAAATTGGTGTTAGGAAGATGTCTCGGGAGTTTGCTCATAGATCGCCAACTCAAACCAGCAAGAAAATAAAAAGTAGAAGTTTTTCCGAAGATTCAGCGCGCATGCGCTGTAGTAGCGCGCAGCCGCGCCGGGATGCAGATTTGCAGCGCGCTCGCGTTGGTGAAGCGAGCGCCCGTGCTAGGTCGGTTTCAAGAATCCTGATTTTACTACAATTTTGATCTGTTGGACTTCTAATCTGCATGGGCTGCTATATATTGATAAGTTATGATCATTTTTCATAACAAGACGTACCAGAGGTTAATGGGAAGACGTAAGAAGACCATTTAGCACAATTCAACCAAGGCGAAGAGGATCTAGTTTAATCTTGTGATTCTTTGTTTTAAGTTGTAATCTTGGATGCTAGTTTTCTTATTTGTGAACCTATACTCTTGTGTAATGTACTTGGTTTTATTATTTATTTAGTATAAAGACTACGTTTAAGCTTTCATCGGAACCCACGTTGATGATGAGTCCGATTATTGGCTAATCGTTATCGTGAGGTTCTAGCGGATTTACTTATGGATTTCTTTAGTTAATTTGTTCGATACCTTAGTGTGTGGTGATTGTATGATATCCTAGTATTGGTTGTGCTTAATCATCTTATGAGTGTCATGAACTTATAAGATAGCGTGTTAATCTCTAATGAATCGAAGGTTAATTTAGGGGTTTAGAACTTGTCATGCTAGCATAGGTTCATATATTTGATATGCATGATTCGTAGGTAATTTTGACCATCTTACTTGCCCTATGTAATCATGATAGATAACTTGCGCGTTAAACCGTTATGTTGTCAAATTCTATAGACATATAGGGTCTCAATATAATTGGTGTCTATTCAGCTTCTATCTCTTTTGTGGATGTCCGGTAGTAGGGTATTCGTACAACGAAAGTTGGTATTTACTAGTTTCGTGTTATCTGATTAGTGTCACCGCCATTACATGCTAAGGTTAAGAATGAAAAAGGCTATTGAATAAAGTAGTAATTAATTTAGAATCCCATGTGTGTGTCATATAATAATCAATCCCATTTAATCTCTTAGTTAATGTTCTTTAGTATAATCTCTTAGTTAATCATAGTTATAAACAATCTCAATTTGTTAATCGTCTTAGCATTGAATAATAACCTTACCATTGTTGTATAAGTACATTATCTGAAATTAACTTAAAAGAGTCTATGTGGGAACAAACTAGAAATAATTCTATATTACTTGTGATCGCGTATACTTGCGTGAATATTAGCGCGTGATTTCGTCCTAACAAGCCATGGAGAACACCAGCTTCTGAATAACACTTGAAATGTTATCATACCCTGTCTTCATGCAGGTGAAAGCCCTAACTTTTAAGTCAAATAGGAAATACCATTCCCTGCCACTATTTGTTCAGGCTTGCCAAGTTGATCCTCTCACAGTAGTTGATGAAGTCCATGAACTCAGCTAGCTCATCTTGAGTTGGAACCTCCACCAGATTGTCAATAGGGATGCCCAAAGGCAGATTGACATCATTCTCAGAAAACTCCACCTGTTGGACTTGAATGGGGCAATTAACCACCGTAGACATAGTTTGGTTCTCATGCACTATTATCCTCATCACAGTTGTGTTCCAGAAATCACATAGAACATCCAAATACATAATTGGATTAGCAGTTAGAGCACCTGCAAAGTATGTTTTAGAGAGAAACTTCACAAAGCTCTTGAAGCTATCAGGAGCTTGGTTAACATCTGTGAATTCAAGATAGTTGGTGCCCTCCTTTGGGATAAAAGGTCTAACTATGTTTGATGCCATTTTTGGTGTTTGAATTTTAGTGGGTAAGAAAAATTAGAGAGAAAGATTTTTAAATGAGAGAAAACATTTTGGATTTACAGAAATTAGGTCACTTAGAGATCTTGAAGGCGTAAAGAGGTGTATGCCAAGATGTCTGGGGTATTTATAGTAAAAGGTAAGTGACTTGTCGAGAAGTAGAAATAAACGTTTGGGATTTTCTTATCGAGAAGCCACGTGTGAGAATAGATACATATCGATATGTCACTTTCCTGACTCTTATCGAGAACTAGATAGTTACTTATCGAGATGTCAAATAAATACCCAATTTATCTTGAAATGGGCTGAATTTTCTAAATTTTATTTGAATAAATCAAAAATAAAATTAGAAATATTTTATATCAAAATTATTTTATTGGAATAATTTGTTGATTTAAATTATTCCTGTTCTGAGTTATCGAGAAGTTTAAGAATTATACTTGTAGAGAACTCAATCGAAAAGTCTTAAAGTAACTTATCGAGATCTCTATAATGATTTATCGAGAAATCATAATGAAGCTTGTCGAGAAGTCATTCGAGAAGTCTAGGGAAAGGCTTATCGAGAAGTCATTTAGACTTATCGAGAACTCAGTTCTTTATATACTTTTATTTGCTTTTGATTCTGCATATGCTAATTTTACATACTGAAAATGTAAATTAATAGTCAAGCAGTTTCCTTAGAATTTTTTTAAAATTTTGAAAAATAAATATACATAGAATTCTAAAATATTTATAACTCATATTCCAGTTAATTTTTAATTAAATCAAATTAATTTTGATTTATTAGAAATTAATTTGCTGCAACACATTTGCTGAGTTTTTGCCTTTAGGATGAAGAATTTAACATTCCGATTTCACCAACAAGTCTAGTGAAAGTTGCTTCATTCAAAGGTTTAGTAAAAATGTCAGCTAATTGTTTTATGTTGGAATAAAAATAAGCTCAATAGTACCATTTGCAGCATGTTCTTTAATAAAGTGGTACCTTACATCAATGTGCTTTGTTCTAGAATGATTAACTGGATTAGCCACAATAGAAATAGCACTAGTATTTTCACACATAATTAGAATTTTATGTAACACTGGGCCATAGTCCATTAGCTGATTTCTAATCCAAAGCACTTGAGCATAGCAACTTCCAACAGCTATATATTCAGCCTCAGCTGTGGAAGTTGACACAGACTGTTGTTTCTTGCTATACCGGGATACAAGTCTTTGTCCCAAGAAATTGACAGCTTCCACTTGTACTCTTCCTATCAACCCTGCATCCAGCAAAATTTGCATTTGTGTATCCAACAGCTTCAAATCCAGTTCCCTTAGGATAGCATAATCCCAAGTTTGGTGTCCCCTTTAAGTATCTGAAAATTCTTTTCACAACCATCAAATGTGATTCCTTTGGATTGAATTGAAATGTTTCACACGGACATGTTACAAACATAATGTCTGGTCTACTAGAAGTTGAATACAACAAAGATCCAATCATTCCTCTATAACCTGAAATGTCTACACTTTTCCCTTTCCATAATCTTCTTTTGTTCAAGCACATAAACTCTGTAGGCAGTTCTTTCCGATGAATATCCCGGAAAAATTGCTTCAAAAACTTTAGAGTCAAATTTTCCCACATATTCAGAGTTGTCTTTTAACACAAAACACTTGCTTCCAAACACATGCATATGCTTTACAGTAGGCTTCCTTTTTTACAAAATTGAGTAGGGTGACTTGCCAAGATTTTTGGTGATGAGATGTCTGTTTTGAGTGTAGCATGCAATGTTGACAGATTCTTCCCAAAAACATGTTAGCAACTTGGCATCTTGCAGCATTGTTCAAGCAGATTTTACTGGTGTTATATTCTTTCTCTCAACTACCCCATTTTGCTGAGGTGTTCTTGCAGCTGAGAACTCTTGAACAATGCCCTTATCCTTGCAGAATTCATACAGAGTTGTATTTCTGAATTCAGTCTCATTGTCACTCCTCAATCTTTTTACATAATTCTGATCTTCAACCTTCTTCTCAATTTTCTTGATGTGTTCAATTATGATGTATGGAGTTTCATCCTAAGAATGCATAAACTCTACCCATGTGTACCTTGAGTAATAATCCACCATCACAAGTGCATATTTCTTTTTAGAAATAGATAAGATATTAATCGGTCCAAATAGGTCCATGTGAATGAGTTGCAAAGGTGCACTTATAGAATTCACATATTTGCTCTTGTGGCTTGATCTCTTCATTTTTCCTTTTTGACAAGCCTCATAAACTTCATTCTGAGTAAACTCCAAGTTTGGCATATCTCTCACTTACTCCTTTTTCACCAAGGTATTAATTGCCTTGTAATTCAAGTGAGAGAGCTTTTTGTGCCATAGCTTGTTTTGCTCAACAGATGCCTTGGTGCAGAAGCAGCATATTACATCCTTATTTGCTGAGTGTAAGTCTGCAACAAATAAGCTTCCCTTTATTGCTCCTTTCAAAGCAATTTCACCAGTCTTTTTGCTGATTATTGAACAATCTCATTTGTCAAATAAAACATTAAATCCTTCATCTGTGAATTGACTGATACTCAGGAGATTCACTTCTAAACCATCCACTAGTGCTACATCTTCAATGACAATATTTCCAGAAACTAAATTGCCATATCCCATTGTGAATCCTTTGATGTTGTCTCCAAAGGTCACTAATGGGCCAGCCATCTCCTCAAACTGTGATAGCATGGCCTTATCACTTGTCATACGTCTTGAGCATCCACTGTCTATGATCCATATGACTCCCTTCAATTTGCCCTGCACATAGTGATTACTAAGTGTGTTTAGCTACCCAAGCAATGTTGGGTACTTTCTTCTTCTTAACATATTTAGTAAAAGTAGAATTTGATGATTCAGAAAGAACAGTGTTCATAGATTGATTTACATATTCCATTTTAGCTGCAGACCCAATGTTAACTTCTTTGAGGTCTACTCTCAGCTTATGGAAACTTGTCATCACTTTCATGTTACAAGGAATGCAATCAAACTTGTCACAGAATGAGTAGGGATCTTCATCCTTTGCTTCATTATACTTGCATGCTCCCACTACTGGCTTACTAACAACCTTTTTACAAAGGTGAGTTAGATGATTCGCAAAGCCACACCGTTGACATTATTTCCTGGGAGCATCTGCAATAAATGCAAAGTTATTTCTTTTGTTTACTCTAATATTCCCATTCATGTTCCTCTTTTTCTTTCCTACATTCTCAGTTTTAATTTCCTTGACAGGTTTCTTAGAACCTTGATTGACCATGGGCTTCTTTTCAGTTTTAGAAGTTGGATTTGTTTCTGTACATTTCTTTTCATTGTCCTCACCTGCAAGCTCCTGCTTGATAACCAATTCAACTTCACTGAAATTGACTTAATATGTTTTGAACAAAGGTGCATCAACTTTCCTCAACATAACTGGTACATCTTCATTTGCAATGTTTTACCTCTATCACCTTCAATTTTCTTGTTTATGTTCAAAGCATCATAGTCAATGCCAATGGCTATATTAGCACATGGCTTGTTCTAACTGAGACGCATTCCTGAAAGACTTTAACTATACTTCATTCTTCTCTATCTTTTACCTCAACACATCTTCTATTTCACTAGCACACTTCAGCTTGTTCGTCAAATATTCATTTTCTTGATTGTCTCAAGCTCCATAATCAACAGCTCAAATTTTTGTTTCTCATTCTCAAGCTTCTCATTAGCTTTTGACAGCCTACTAACCTCCTCAGTAGCTGCCACCATGCTAGTATGAATACGGAACATCTTTATGTTCATCTTTTCAACAGTCACTTTATATTGACTTGTATTTAAATCAATAGTGGTAAGAGTGGGTACCTCTGTTTTTTATGAGGATGACTCTCCTTGCTCTATGGCCATGAGTGCATAATTCCCAAACTCCTCATTGTCATCATCATCATCATCAGTGTCATCCCAACTCTTTCCTTCTATAATATAAGCTTTACCCTATTGCTTCTTTAAGAGAGCTTCATACTTTACCACCAACTCAATATAGGCTTTATCTTTCTTCATCTTCTTAGACTTCCTGCATTCAGTAGCAAAGTGGCCCAATTCATCACAATTGAAGCACCTAGTTTTGTTTTGTCAACAGATTCAGTCTTGTAGCCACTTTTACCACCAGGAGTGTATTGTCCCTTTCCTTTTCAACAATTGTCCTTGTTAGATGTTTGTCCTTTACTCTTGAAGAAATTTGTCTTTTTTACTCTAATATTAAATAATTTCCTTTCCAGATAAGCCATGGATTAATCTAACTCATCCAGTTCTTCCAATATATAGAACTCATCTTCTTCAAGTTCTAGAATAACTTGCTTCATTGGTTCCTTCTTCTTTTGCTCAATACTTGAGACAGTTGGAGTATAGATCTCTAGTTCATCATCAGATGACTTGTTGTCATTAACAACTAGTGCACTTGTTCCATCAACAATGTGCACTTGATCAGTTTTTAAGGATTTTCTTTGAATTATTTCCAGTTCATATATTTTCAAAATCCCATATAAAACCTCCAGTGTTATCCTGCCCAAGTCTCTTCCTTCTCTTATGGCTGATATTTTCTGTTCAAGATGGTCAGGAAGGATGAGCAAAAACTTCAAGTTAACCTCCTCAGCTTCATAGTACTTGTCATGAAGCTGCAAGTCATTAATCATCTTGTTGAATCTTTCAAACACATCAGTAACAATCTCCTTTGGTTTTGCCATAAAACCCTCATATTGAGACACCACTATTCTCTTTTGGTTTGACCTAACTTCCTTTGTACCTTCATACAGTATCTCAATCTTCTCCCAGATTTTCTTGGTTGTGTCATAGTTGACAATATTTTTGTACATGGCATTGTCAAATGACTCTATCAGAATTAATTGTAGGCCACTGTCAAGAGAGACTTTTTCCTTTTCAATTTCTTTGTATTTTGAAGTATCTTTAGGACCATATTGAGCTGGGATGATCATGTCTCCATCTGTAGATTCTTCAATCCTTTCCATAGGAGTAAAAGGTCCATTCTTCAGAATCTGGATGTACAAAGGGTTGGCCATTCTTAGAAACGGCATCATCTTTTTTCCATAGTGTAGTTAATTTGATCAAAGGCTGGTATCTTTATATTGATTATCTTTTGTGTATTCATTCTTCCAAGATCTTAATCTGTTTACTTTCAAATTTTGCTCTGATACCACTTGTTAGATATTGAATACAACATAGGGGGTGAATGTATTTTGGATATTTTTAAGCCTTTTTAGATTTGTTTGGTTGTGTGAAATGTAGTAAAGAAATGCAGTTATATTATGTTAGCAGAAATAAACTACCAAACACAATATTTCAAAACTCATTTAATTTTGCACTAAAATCAAGTTAGGACTTGCTACAAATCCTGGGTTATTTGTAAGTAAAGAACTCAGCTTCTATCTTGAGAGAATACAAGTATGTTGAATCTGTTTGTTACAACTAAACTAAGGACCAGTGCATGCTTTATGCACAAGCAGCACGGGTTTACAAAACTTGCACTAAAATGTACTAAACCCTTTTTGAAAGCAACCTATTTCTATTATTATTACTAGCTTAGCAAATCTGTGTAGAATCTTGCAGGTCTGTGACCATCCTTTGTCTAGTTAATCTTGGAACTTGATCTTATATTCTCCCGAGCTACTTTGTAGACTTTTCAATATAGTTGATAGATTGTTTGTTGACTGATAATCTTGAATCTTCATTTGTTTGCATTTTATATTTGAGAGACATGTCGAGATCTCCAGTTTGTTCTATAAATAAGTGACATCTTGATAAGTATAATGACTTATCGAGATCTCTGAGTTCTCTATAGGGTATAATTGACTTGTCGAGGTCTCTTGATATCTGTATTGCTAAATGACTCGTCGACATGTCTGAGATCTCTACATGTAGAATTGACTTATCGATATCTCAGAGACTTCTCTATAAGCCATTTTGGACTTCTCGATAAGTCATTCTGGAATTCTCGAATGACTTCTCTATATTACTTGATATGTGACTTGTCGATATTTTTACTTAGAACATTTTTTATAAAACAGATTTATTCAACTCCAAACTTCTGTATCATTTCTCTGAGGCATGATCTATCTTGATCATCTTCCAGAGTTTATTCCTTAGGCTTAAACTGTTTACAGAAAAATACTTCAGTCTAATCTTTTAACCATTTTTACAGATTTAAGTAATACAATATACAAAGTTGATTATCAACCAACTAAATCTTAGGGCTGTCAATTTGACTTATTCTTGTTATTGTATAGGCGTGTCTTGCACAACACGAGATGCCCTAAAATTATGATCTAGCTACGGGATACCAGTGCTATTTCGGGACTAATCATCAGGAATAACATAGTGTATCATTGATTTTAGTCTAAATTTGGTGTTAACACTTATATTGTTGTTGACTTCTAAACCTTCGTTGATAATCATAAAATAGATGATTTTTCATAAATTGTGTTGTGTGGTTTACATCAAAAAATGATATTGATATTAAATTTTCTATTAATATCAAAAATTGATATTAATATTTAAGTTGTTGTTGACTTTGGTATGGGATGTTGTTAGCATCAAAACTAGTATTGATATATAAGTGGAAATTGACATCAAAATGAATAATAATATCAGGATTGGGATTTTGAATAAATTTAATATAAAGTTTATGATTCAGTCCATAATCACTCTTTCGTATTGTTATTTACGATATTCCCATAAATACTTTTAGTAAAGTTCTGATCCTTAATGAAATTCAATTATTGCTGAAACAATTTTGCTCAAATATATCAAAATAGTTTTTGAATGTGATTCCTGGCAATTACTTTAGCCCAGTTATTGGAAACAATTATTGAATTACTTAACTAATTTTATGGTTCAATTATTGTTATTAATGTTATCCTTCATTGCAGATGTAGGTTTTATATCAAAAGATCGCAAATACATTATACTGAACTTGCTGAGCATTTCTTTCGCTTATACTTGCATGTTTTAAATCTAACCTTCTAGAGAGGAATAGACTGACGCTATTTAGGCAAGTAGTTCGAGAAAAGCATAGAAATAAGCTTTTATAAAGATGGTTAGTCCAGGATTTGTGGAACTAAAGTAAGTTCTATTATGTAAAGTTGTTTATATATATATATATATTATAGTCATGTTATCGTGTAGTTTTCTTAGTATACCTTTTTTAAAGTTATACTAGTGGGTTAAGTTTTGAGTTTGGTTATTGTTCAAAAAGAGTTTTAAAAGAAAGTGGAAAATTAATTTCTAGAGTTTGGAAATCTTATTTCTAGAACTGTAACCTGAAGATCTTGGTTTAGTTTGGGGTCGGAAACTATATATTTTAGTTGCGGAGCAGTTGTTGACATTTGTTTATTGAATAAACAGGTTGTTTTATATTGAGGTTTCATCGTGACGACCAAATTCTCTAACCCCAGATTTGGGGGTGTTTCATAAAACCCTTTATATATATACACACACACACTCTATCACTGACCATTAATAAGTCTAAAAAAATATAGCGGGGTATGACAAATGAATTCTATATATTGAAGTGATATCACATACCACAATAACTAAAACATGAATTAACTAATCAGGGTAGTGGTGATGTTCAATAGGGGTTTTTCAACTCCAAAGTTACACATAAAAATGGGTAGTATAAATTGGTTATTATAAAGGCTATAAACTAACGATTTCCAAATTTTTAACTACACCAGAACATCCTCAATCCAACCAACTCAAGAACCCGTCATCAATAATTTTTATATGTCAAAACCTCTCAACAATACTAACTTAAAAATAGCACAAATCATGGATCAACCAACAACAACCATCATTATACTAACTTAGATAATCAAAATTCTTAAACATGCTTTATACTTTCATCCATTAACAATCCTCAAAACAAATACTTAAAACTCATTCAAAACAACTTGAATACTAAGAGTTCAAGAGTGTTATACCTTTCTTGGAGCTTCTTAACACAAGACAAGAGCTTGTATATCTTAAATGAACCTTGATCTATGCTTAAACAACCTTAATCTTTCATGAAAATGAAGAAAACAAATGTTAGTTACTATTCATTTACTATTCATGTTCATTTTATTATGAACTTTTGACTAAGTTAACATCCATATAAAGCTATGAAACTTGGTGGTTACCTTTATCTATTCAAGAGAAATCTATTGAAAATTTTAAAATCCATGACTCTGAAATGTAAAGTTCGTCTCCCTTTTCCCCAAGTAGAAACTTGTTAATAGGACTCCACAAAGAAGTCATATCAGCTTGGAAAGGGGAGAGTCGCTAATATTTTCCAAGCGATGCTTGTTAATGGATTAACTTGTTCCAAGGCTTACTTCCCGAATGTTGGGTAAGTAAATAAAACACTCATTTTTTATCTTTTCAGCAACTTCGTTGCGAATATAAAACCCATCGTTGAGCAGGATCCCCTATATTTTGAGCGAATATTTAAATCTCCTTCATAAAGAAATATTTCAATTTGAAAACGGGGTTTGGGGTCCTCTCTTTACTTTTAAAATAATCTTGATAAAGTTCAAAAATATTCTTCGAAAATATTGAAGGTTAAAAATGATTTAAATAATATAAATCTTTTTCAATCTCATTTACAAATATTAAATGAATATTTAAATATCATTCCTTAAATAATTATTGAGTAAATAATATATTTAAATAAAATAATTAGAGTTAAATTTTTAAATGAATATTCAAAAAAATAATATTCATTTAATAAATAATATGAATATTTATAAGTAAAATCTTTACTTGAATAATTAAAATAATATTCACTAATAATAATTGATCGTAAATAAAATCTTAAATGAATATTCGAAATAATATTCACTTAGAATTTAAAACTATAACTTTATTTGATTATCAGTTATCGAAAACCATATGTAAAATACTCGGAAACATCGTCTTCCGGTTCAAAATACAATGTTTAGTTGTACGCCCTATACTCGGGGTGTTCGTAAAATATAGTTTATCATTAGCATAGGTATTATATAGCTCGTAAGCTCAATGTTAAACAATCGTATTTCAATATCAAAGTATCATGATTTAAAACATACATGCATATATATCGTAATATCACGTTTTCCACAATACACATGCATTTATATCACATTATATTGCATATACTTGTAATCATCACAACAACAGTAATCAGGGTTTGAAAACGTGCCTAATTATTCGTGGGTGGTAGTGGGTCTCCAATTGGTCCGATAATCAATAAACAATAACATAACTCGGGATTAGTCAATAATCGCTTATGAAACTAAGCCTTAACTCTCATATATATTAACGCTCATTTTCAAGTGATCGATTAACATTTCTCGTCTGCACACCCTCGGCTCCATTATTTTTATAAAATCGAAAAATAATCTTTTTAACGCTAAACCTTCGTGAGGGCCTTAATAAATGCATCTAACACTTTACATAAAAGTTTCATGATCCAACAAGTCTTTTAGGGGTCTCAATAACAGTTTCAGGGTTACATATACGGTAAGGGTGGTTTCGCGAAACATCATTACTTAAAACACTCGTTTCTCCTAAACCGTAAATCCGATAAACACGATCTATACATCAAAACAAAGCTTAAAACATGAACTAACTGATCATGACAGTGGTGATATTCAACAGAGGGTTTTTCAGCTCAAAATTTACACACAAACATGGGTAATATAAAATCGGGCATTACGACGACTATAAATTAACGATTTCTAAATTTTTAACTACACTTAAAGATCCTCAATCCAAAGAACAACTCAAGAACCCATCATGAAAAACGTTTATATGGCAAAACCTCTCAAGACCAAATTATAACTAGAACAAATCATGGATCAACCAACAACAACCATCATTACACTAACTTAGATAATCATAACCTTAAACATGCTTTATACGTTCATCCATTAATAATCCTCAGAAAATACTAAAAACATATTCAATACAACTTGAATACTAAGAGTTCAAGAGTTTTATACCTTTTTTAGAGCTTCTTAACACAATTCAAGAGCTTTTATATCTTAAATGAATCTTGATATATACTTAAACAACCTTAATCTTTCATGAAAATCAAGAAAACAAATATTAGTTACTATTCATTCATTATTCATGTTCATATTTTTATGAACTTTTGACTAAGTTAACAATACAAAGATATGAAACTTGGTGGTTACCTTTATCTACTCAAGAGAAAACTTTTGAACTATAGAATACTATATTAGGAGCTTGAATACTTGAGTTGACTTCTCCATTTTCTTCCTTGCAAAAAAAAGCTGATAGCTTTCTTGAAAAAGGGGGGGGGGTGTTTGCTTGGTTGATGAAAATGATAAAGGGAAGTGCTTGGTTAATATATTCCTTGGTTACTTTTAATAAAGTGCTTACATCACCTAGCTTACCTCATCTCCATGCCAAGTGTTATTAATCAAGTTGCTATTGATGTAATCAAACTTGATCCTTTGATTTGATTTCACATTAATGCTCCAAATATTGCACTCCTTGTTCTTCTAATTGTAACAAGTATTTCTTCCTCATTTGACTTCCCTTTATTACGTTATTCATCCGTCGTTTAATATCGTTTGATCGTTCGAGGGAACATATCGGTGATCTCATTGTTAGGGTTTCTTTGAAAACATCTTAATATCTTTTATTCATTTATTCATCCTCTTTTGTATTCCTTGAATTTAATTCCTTCAATCTTAACATTTTATACTTAATTCCTTCGATGTCCGGTAGATTTTTGGGAAAAATCAAAGTGCTCATTTTTTGAACTCTGACGACTTTTACATACACTGAAATTCATTACTGAACACTAATATGTACTCGGAACTTTCATAAAAGAATTTCTATATATGGTAGCCTGATAATAATTTAAAATCAGCAAAAAATTATTGTTCATCAGGGTTTTAAATAGTTACGCAAATTAGGTTTATACAATAGACCTATCATTTTATACTCCCTACGTCCCAATTTATTTGTCTTATTTGACTTTTGATGGTCAAATTGACTCAACTTTAACCATAAGTATAAACTCATTATTTTATTATATTGAAAAACTGAAAAATACATATTGAAGTAGATTGAACATACTTTCTAATGATATAATTTTATAAATATTTTTGATAATGTACTATGTCCAATTTTCAGTCAAAATTGGTCAATTTGACCTCAAAAAGTCAAACAGGACAGATAAATTGGGACGAATGGAGTACAAGTTATTACCAATTAAATATTATCATTTGTCATATGGTACCTATTTTTTGGGACCTTTATCATTTCTCAATTTATAATATATGTTGGAAGATAAAGATTCAGTAATTTAGTAGTAAGGTTGTAATCAAAAGTTTTGGGTCGTCTACCGATGCCATGATAATTACCATGGGAGATATCTTGTTGCAGAGATACGGAGAAAGAACTAGTTGGCTGAGTGATAGTACATGTAGCTCCTGCAAGAGCCAGGCCCGAACTCCTAATGCCATCCAGTCCCGCACACCACTAGTCCTAACCGGCCCAGTCCCGCAAGCTCAACCTTGAGAGGTCCCAGCACGTGAGGCACATGCCAAAAAGCATGATAGGGACAACTGTCACCCATCAATCATGGGAATAATCAAGGCACGTGTCAGAGGATCCTCATAACATTCCCCAACCATTCTCGTGCCGACACGTGTAAAGCATCAATTTCAGCCAGGTGTCCTCCGCTCCTAGAACCAACGACTACGATTAAAAGGTACCAACCCCAAAACCCTACCCTTGGGCTATTTAATTTTGGGGTTAATCACTTTTTTACACTCATATACACACAGTCACATTGCATTCCTTTCTATCTTCATCTTCCCTAAAAGTGAGTTCTTACTCTTACACCGGAGGCGCCGCACGACCCAAACCCCCTTCTGGTGTTGTTTTGTAGGAACCCCACGACAGCTACACCTCCACAGTGGCAAAGGGTCCAAGCACGGCGTCGAAGGAGCGGCCCCGCCACCAGGAGCTATCACTGAGAATATGTATAACGAAGCTTTGAGTTGAGTAACTGAGCTGCAAAAGCAAAAGGAAGAAAAGAATGAGCAAAATGTATCCTGGCA
Organism: Apium graveolens; assembly: GCF_009905375.1. NCBI lineage: Eukaryota > Viridiplantae > Streptophyta > Magnoliopsida > Apiales > Apiaceae > Apium > Apium graveolens. Next base: position 88,325,208 of record NC_133655.1, read on the forward strand.
TGCCATCCCAAGCGATTTCTTGTGTTTTTCCACTCCCTAATTATGCTGTATAACCCAACATATATTTTTTTGAGTTGCACTGGTTGTCTACCTTGCTGTATACACAAGCTTATTTGTTCGTTCTTGAAACTTGAGAGAACATTATTCATCCATATATACGTTTAGGGACAGGTAGCGGGGTTTGTCATTCAAACCACAACGAGACATATCTGGGTGTGGTTTTAAAAAGATCAAAAAAATAAAGCTAAACAATGTCGAGAATCAGTGTCTGAGCGGTTTGCCAAAGGCACTAATAGTGCTACAAGAGGGCTAGTGTTCAATTATTACCGAAACATATCCGGTGATTTAAAAAAAAGATGACCATTGCCTATGGTTTTCGAATCTCCTCCATATTTCCTGAATGTACTATGTGCATTTCTTCTTGTTCGTTTCTTATTCATCTCATTTGATTAACCACTTACCCTTTTTTTATTCAACTTGAAAGTCTTTTCTTTCAGAAATATCACAAAAAATTATACGACAAAGAAATGAATGAATGTACAAGTGTGATTACTCAACATGCTTAAAAAGCTACTACTTTTACTGGTCCAACCCCATTCATCGCAGGTATGTCTGTATTGTTTCAAATAATTTAAAAGATGGATGTTTTCTGCATCTCTCACTATTTATTGATGGTGTGTTTGATATATGTTTGTATGAATGTATTTTTAATCTTTTGAAACCGATAGTAAGGGGTGTTTGGATAGCATATTGGAATGGGAATCGGGAATGGGAATTGAGGAAATGGGAATGGGGGTAACGATAATGGGAATGACTTAACCAGAGGTGTTTGGATCGTCCTGGAATCGGAATGAGATAACTGAATCAAACTGTTTGAATTACCCTGGAATGGGAATGAGATTGCTTTTTTTAAAAATATTAATTTCAAAAATGAAAATCAAATGAAAAATTGAGATAAATACAAGAAAATATATTTTAATATGAAAACTGAATTGGAATTAGTTTTTAACTATATAACAGTATAAACTTGTAACCCACTGTAGGAACACCAATATAAACTTCTATTACAAAACTGAAACACAACAGAGTACCTAAATCACAAGAATTCAGAAGCATAAGCACATGGATATATGCAAGTCTACTCATCCTTTTAAATATAAATATATGGATATATCTTAAACCATATTCATCCAACAATACCATCTTTAAAGTAATGGTGAATAACAATAAAATCTCCTTATTACAGCTGTAGGACATACAAATAAAAAAAATGACTTTTTCTTCTTGGACAATATAAGGCCAAAAATATATTCTTTTCTCAACTCTGCATTGGCATGATAAAAAAACTTTCAATTTATGGGGCTCGGCCATAAGAATTTTAGAAGTCTCCAACACTTGACCGCTTGACAATCCTTCCATTTGAGTTAACGCATCCATCACTTTACATGTCATGTCATCACTCTCGTTAGCAACCAACTTACCAAGATGCATGTCAACATTATCCATAAATGATCCTAATTTGCTAGACACGTCATCAAACATGGCAACTAAATTTTTTTCGATGTTGTCCTTTGATCGTTTTCTTTTACCCAATTTGGAAACAGAAGGACACTCTTGGTCAGTTTCATCAATGGACGCACTAAACATTGATTCGGTTGTTTCATTACCCATGTTCTCAATTGCATCAGAGAATTGTTCAGGATGACTACCAGTTGCTCGATCGTTTACCCATCAATTGTCCAAGTGCATGAAAATGTGGAAACGAAATGCCCCACATTCCTCTAGCATCCTTGTGACTCTGATATTGTAAGATACAAAAAAAAGAATTTAGCAACCTAACTCCAGATTAGTGGAACATTAAAAACACATAGCCATAAAAGATACTGCTAGTTTACAGCCCTGATACTGTCATTTCTCAAGCATGTCTATTTATAAAATACAGCACTTGCATCATCACTTCTTGTCTTGACCATACTTGTATGTACATATTGCATGTACAGAAAGAGAAAACATCTTCAGCACCATTAATAAATTTTCACCATTTTTGATACAGATTTTTACTAGTATTGGTCAGTAGTTTACCTACTTAAGTTAATGAGACTCACGGGGTACAATGCATGAGAGTGACGACTTGTCGTACTAACTAAATTTTGTGTCACGAAAACTTGTAGACTATAGTACCACCTGTGATTTTTTTATTGTATTATCTTTTTATTGGACAATATGTTATAGGCATTCAAATTCATATATTCAACATTGAATAAACGTAATTCTCTGATCATTTTCACTTGAATCCGCTGCTATTCAAATTACAAAGTCACGAAGAAAGCACAAATAGATAAGCAAATAGAAGAATTTTCATTAGTGAGTATCCAAAGATTGAACTCGGTGCATCAAATCAGAACATTAAAGCAAAAAACAATGGGATATATTACAAGATTCCTTGTAATTAAAACCACGATAACAACAAATTGACATTCTCTTTCTTTATAAGAATTATATAAGAGAATACATTGCAAGAAGGAATCATACTAGCATACAATTATCAAACAACTAAAAGCAAATGGTACAAAATTACACATTCCAATCTTACAAGAATCATATTCTCATCAAGCTCAATATACATAGCGAGATGATCAAATCATGATATTCGTCTAAAATACAATTCTGCAATAGAAGCTCAAAGATATTAAAGGAAATGTGAAGGGCATATTTGTGGACATTTTCGTAGTGATTTATACCAAAGTTCTAAAAGCAAGCCACCCATTTGGCCACAATCTTCTTATAAACACTCAACGGAAAACACAAAGAAGAGCTTACCAGTTACCCCAAGATGACAATCATATCTATAGAATCCCAGGAATATACAGTTTACATATCAGACGAACTTGAAATAAAAAATACTGACCTGATTATATGTTTAATTATAGCCCCCAAACATGCATGCTAAAAGAGATTTTACAATTTAGACTCCTAACTAATATTAAAACTTCTGCTATTGAGATTATATGCTAATAACGCATAACTTCTATATTCATCTCAACATCTAATTATTTGCTAAATTAACAGTCATATAGCAACAAGAATTGCAAGTGCATAGCACCTACATGCAGAAAATTAATACAAGCACAAAAAATACTGTTGTAAATATTGTTGTAAACATTTCAATGACTTCGTAACTGTTTACAGCAATCAAAGTTTTCATTTATCTTGTTCCGGCTTATCCAGCCTTCCATGGATCCTCACTCAGCCATTCTCCTACTTCCACTAAAAAAATTAGTAATTCATTTCTCAGTTGCAATCACTCCAGTAGAATTAACAGTACACAGTGCTGATCTTACCCGATAATCATTTCTTTAGTCTACTCGGGTAAGTTCTTTACTTGCTCAGGGAATTAAAGAACTCTTTGAGTGATAACAATTGGTTCAAAATATATCTTGTTTAATAAACTTGCCATATACTTCTAAGATTTCAGCCATTCAAAAACTGGTCCTAAAAGTGTTGCTTAGTATTAATACACGATAATATATGAGTACTATAAATTAATAGTTAGTGCAAGACATCGTTCATTTCTAAAGTTAAAGTTCTCATATATAAAATCTCTATAAGATAAACAAGTATACATTAAAATAGGTAAACAAATAATAGTAGCATAAAATATATGCAGAGAGGCAGTGTTAGTCTGTAGAATAACTACGTACCTTACACCATTCGTCATAAATGCTTTTATCACATTGGCTTTTTTGTTCGTCTCATCCCAACCAAATCCAGAACTGCCCCGCATATCAGCTATAGCATTGTATTTTCTTTTCAAATATTTCCACCTTGACTCTATATGGGGATTTGCCTTCATGTCAGCCATGGGTAATTTTGCAGCCATTAACTCCTCAACTCGAACCAGGTAGCCATCCTCCATCCCTTCTCATTCTTCCAATTTGTATCAAATGCTACTTCTTGAAGAGTTTCAGTGAGAGCCCGATCCTCATCAATAGTCCAATTCCTCTTGTTTGGCCCTCTTCCTGAATTCATCCTATATATAAAACGACACGATAAGCATAACATTTCTTAGAATTAAGAATTACCCATGTTACGAAAATCATTTAGCAACACTGTATTCACTCACTTGGTCATTTTAACAAACACTTTTATGTCATTTTGCCAAATAATACATATAATAAGTAGTAAAATTGACTTCAAATCCATTAATACTACAATTGATCATAAAAATAATACATACACAGATACGGGTGTATGATATATAGCCTAAATATAATTTTAAATTTACCTTACCTTAAGAATAGATCTGAATAATGTAAATTCGAACTTGCAATTCGTTGTGAGTACACACTCGCTGAAATCGGAGACGTAAAAGAAGAGGGGAGAGAAGAATACAAGAACGAAGGGGAGAGAGAGAGAGAGAGAGAGAGAGAGAGAGAGAGAGAGAGTATTTCAGAGATGGAAGGAGATACAACGAGAGAGAGGATTGAGGGAGAGATAACGAGAGAGGGAGAGAGAGAGAGGAGCGCAGAAACAAAAGAGGCAGAGAGAAATAGAAGGAGAAAATAGCGAGAGATTAGAGAAATCGACAGAGAAGAGAAGAAAGAAATATCGAAGTAAAAAATAGAAGAAGATAGTCGGGAATGAATTTGAAATCCCGGGGGTATGGATAAGGTTTGGGTTCCCATTCCTCGACTTCTAAAATTTAATCCAAACAACATAGTTAGGAAGTAGGGTTCCCATTCCCATTAATCAAGCCCATTAACCCCCGACCAAACAACCCCTTACAAGAAGTTTGTTACAAACCTACAATTTATCCCGAAGACTTGTTAGCAATTTATCCTGTACCGGGAATCAATGTCGTTTATACCAAAGCTTAACATATCCCAGCAGGAATAGTCTATAGATGCTACAGGTTATCTCCACATTACAATACACAGAGCAAGAAATGGTTAGCAACAAGCTTCACAAGTATGTCTAGAAACTTTCTAATCTCGGTAGTTGTGTGCATTGTTCAACTGTAATCGCATTGCAATACAGCAAAAATATGCTGTGCTAGCACATCTCTGTTTCTATGAAATACTGTATGTACTCTCTTCTAGGTTAAAAGAATTATGTTATCTGTTCCTCGTTTTTTGTTTTTTATTTGATGAATTGGTATCTCTAAGAACGTGTGCTCCACAAAAACAAAAATCAAAAGGGATGGAAAGTTGAATAAAACAGGCCCAGCAAGAGAACTATCTGTTCAACAAATAGATATAAAAATGATCAAAGAGTAAAAGAATTAATAGAGTAGAGTAGAGTATAGTATAGTATAGTCTACCTTCATTTCATAAACTAAAAGAGAAAAAATGTTTACATGAGTACTTAAATTTTATCATTAAATAACGATTAGCGGAATTAGTAAATAAAAATCTGGATGTAACTTAAAATTCCCTTGCTGGAGATTATTAAGATGACTAAAAAAAGATAATTTGGTATCTTCATGATTGTGTATTAGTAGGTACAGCCTGTTACTGATATAAAGTTCTCATTTAAACTTTTCGTAGCCAACTTTGCAGTTTAGACAGCTCATTTATTCACTTGTTTTCTTGTTTTGATTATACAAAAGCATAAATTAGGCTTTGTAATCAATGATCTAACCTAACAAAACTTACAAAACTAGGCACAAATAATCATTTGTCCAATGACTTGCAAGCAAAACTTAACAGAAAGTGCATTCGAGTACTAGCATTTGAACTATACCACAGATAAATGATAATTATGAAGCAACAAAAGAGATGGTACAAGTAGTAAAAAAATTAAAATTTTACTTTAAACGCAAAGAGCAGAAAAAATAACAATGAATTTGAAAGGATTTATCATACAAAAGAACAAGCCACTAAACACATACATTGAATATATATTCATCACACTCAACAACTAAATTTGTACTTGAATATTACATGTTTCCCGAAAGGAAATTGAACACACTAACTATCTAGGGGGATCAACAGGTGATGAATTTTTTGAATGCACTCTGAACCACATGCATTTATCTTTCATTGCATCAGACTCAGTTGCATACTCTTTGAATCTGTATTCTTCCTGCTTGGAGTTTGGAGGAACTTTCCCTTCGCTGTAACACTGACTACACAGACTAAATTGAGACTTCATTTCCCTGAAACGAGAACCAATAATTGGGTAGCGACAAATGCAACAAGCGTGTCTACCATGACGATTTCTATCTCCACTCTCAAGTTTCAGTAGAGTGGACATAATTCCAAAACCCCAGTCAGAATCATCAAACATTACAAGAAACTCTGTCAAAGAAATTAACGATACATCCGTTTCTCCATGTATTTCCAACATTTCACTAATCCCGTAAGAAGGAATATAGATTGATCTTAACACCTTAATGTACTTTAAAGCATCAACTTTCCTTATCTGTGTTGCATCTGCATTAACAGAACGCCAAGCAAGGGCATCAAATGCAACTCGTTTTCTTCTTTCTGGTGGACCACTGCATATGGGGGCAATAATAGCAAAAAACATGCCCAAATCCACCCTTCCTGATTCTGATTCATCCAAAACAGACAGGATTTTCTGGTTAATCATTTTGACAGCTCCCACAAAGGTTTCGGGCTTCAAGAAACTGAGTAACCTGTGAAGAATCCCTTCCAAAGAAGCCTTGCGAATAGACTTCTCTGGAACACCACCACCAGAGTAGGACACCGGTGCATTACCTTCATTCATCTCCTTCTTCAGCAAGTCAACATCACAGCGGCTCAACCTGGTAATCCTCTGAAAAGCTCTTACATCAATAGCATTGGCTAACTCCTGCCTTGATGTCGTCTTTTCACCAACCATTTTAAACTTCGAAGCCTCCACAATAACAAAGCTCTCCTCCCCGTTGCCTGACCCATTCCCTTTCAACTTCTTCTTCTGTAGCTGCTTCAAGTGGGCAATTGCATCATGCAACTCCACCCTGTTTGTCATCTTCAAAGCTTCTTTCAAAGCTTTCTTGGCATCTTCTGTTTCCCCGGCTCCTAACAACGAGACTGCCTTATTAAGTTGAGCCCTCCAATGATTTGGCCACACACCCAAAACCCTAGTATACATCTCAGAAGCTCTTTGATACCGACCCATATCCATATACAGCCCGCCCAAATTATACAAAGCATCCACATGACCTGGCTTCAGATCAATAGCTTTCTGAAACTCCTTAATTGCATTATCATCATCACCCAAAGCATGCAATGCGGAAGCCAAATCACAATGTGCATCTGCATAATCATGTTTCATATATATAGCCTCTTCTAAAGCTTTAATAGCTGCTTTATACTCACCTACACCAAAAAGAGCACTACCCAAAAGCTTCAAAGCCCTAAAATGAGTCGGACACAAAATCGCAGCCTCTCTATAATGTTCACAAGCACTAATAACCATACCTTCACCTTCCAGTGCAATCCCCAAATTGACATGAATCTGAGGAAGCAAATAACTCCACTCATTTCCACTAGCCTCCGCAGCATCCAATGCAAGCACAAACTCCTCTTTCGACTCCCTCTCCTTCCCTAGAACATACAAACAATTCCCCGCCCTAAAATGTGCTCTCACATCAGCAGGCTGCAACTCACACGCCCTCTTAAAACTCACAAAACCCTCCTTAAACAACTGATGCTCATACAAAACCCTCCCAATCGCCATATGTCCATCAAACGCCTCAGACCTCGACCTAGCCCCATCCGCCCTTCCTCTCAAAACCCCTAACTCCTTAACAAACACATTATACACACTCGAATTATCCTCCCACACAACTCTCTTATCACTAATCTCCGTCGACGCCCCTAACTCCCTCGACCACCCTGCATCTGAATACGCATCAAAATTAGTCTCTCCTCCCTTCCCCTTGCCGTCCTTAACCCCTTTGGCCTTCAATTTCTTAATCAAAACCTCCAAATCATCGACAATTCTCCACGTATCATCATAAACAATCCCGTGATTAGGCGACGTAGCCCACGCAGCTGTCCTGAGCTTTTTCGCAGGCTCAACGACAACTCTCTCATCCACCAACGACGTCGAAGCTTCCTCAATTCTCTCCGCCTTCAACTCCAATCCTAACGCATCGAAATCACGGTCAACATCACCAGCACCATCATCATAAGTTCTAAGAAGACCATCATGTGTAAGCCCTTTTTCTCCATCTATAAACTCACTATACGTCTTAAACACCTCATCGAGAATCGCATTTATTTGCTCATCACTAAACTTAACTCTTGGATTAACGGCGACAACAAGCGCCGCCATTTCTTCACGGTTCAGACCACCGTCAACGTTTACATCGAATTGCTCGAATATTGTCTTCACTTTCTCCGATCTGCTGCCTCTTGTCGTCATTTCGAATTGGGGATATATTTTCAATTAATTGTGTAATTGAACATGGAATTTGAAACCCTAGAAATTAAATAAAGAGGGGGGAATTTGGGAATTAGGGTTTGTTTGGTGGGTTAGATTGAAGGAGGTTTCATTATTAGGATAGATCTCAACGAAAAATAAAGCAGGAGAAGATAAATAAATTAATTTGAGTTTTTTCTTTTGAAAATAAACTAAATTTGTTTCAGCTTTTATTAAAGGGTGGGGTAATGGTCCAGCCCACTATGATTATGAATCTTTCCTGTCATATTCAAAAATGGTGTGCTTTGTTTTTTTTTAAATTAAGTTATGAAATATATTGTTTTATTAACAAGATTAATTTTAAAAATATATATTAAAAAAATAAATTGACAATTAATTCACTTAAAGATAAAACTTGTATGCAAGTCAAGTGCGGGATTCTGAACGAGGAGTAAAATTTATCGGAGTACAATTATTTAACAACAAAAATTCATGTTTTTATGCGTTGAAGCCTACATTTTATTGTGTGATGGTGTTATCATCACTAAAACCTATTACAGATCATAACTGAATTCTCTGAGTTTGCATATGCTGATAACGTTACAGATTTGTTATCCCACTCGTAAATCATAGCCTTCTCGTATATCCGTGATAGTTTCATTCAGTCTTTTATCCCCCAATATCTGATTACACAAATCATTATTCGCATTTTCTCGCATTTTCAATTGCTGAAAATACTCTTTCAATATTAGTTGACGTGATTGGCAAAACAAAATTTCAACAATTAATTAATAAACAAGAGGATGAGGTGTATATTTACGAGTCTTCTTCATTTTAATTACAAACTCTCCTGTATTCTTAAGATCTGAAATATTTTTATCACTTAGGACATCAAACTTGAAGTTGTTTGACTGATTGTCCAACACTTCTTGATCCGTAAACAAGCAATTCTTAACATTTTTAAAAAAAATCTTCCATTTGTCTTATCTTAATGATATTAGTACCACTTTTATAGATCGAGTCATAATCATAACATTGATAATATGTTCAGTCTTCTGTAAAGATTTAAATACACCAAACTATTTTTTTACTAGACTATAAAATAGAACAATTATCTAAGTCCAGTAAATAAGCTTCTGTATTCTTGTTCCTATTTAATTCTTTCAGATTTTGACAGATTTGTCTTTTGACAGAATGCTTTGTATAATCATCTAAATTTCTTGTAAGAAAATAGAATATTTTTTCTTTTTCAAAATTTTCAAGTCAAAACATTTGTCTTGGCTTCCAATTTCGTCCGAGAATCCTGTCAACACATGTGCTATGTCATATTTGTCTTTTGTGTTATTGTTAAGTCACTATCAATGGCTATTGAATGTTTTGTTGTTGATTTAGTTTCCTCGACATTTGTTGAGTAGAATTTCCTTTAGTCGTTGATAGTCTACAGTAACAGTCACAGTCACAATCACAGTCGTTGATGTTTACTTCACTTAGATAAAATTACATGCTATATAATATTTATAATTGGTTATCATATTCTACCTATCCATTGAGTATGCATGATTTATATGATCTATACTATCAACTGCTAAATCTGGAATCCCATGAAATGTGTTATACAAAGTCTTATTCATTGATAAGCTTCTTATTTGATGGATACTTCTTAATAATATTATCCATTGAGTGGTTACAAAAAATACTTATACAAAATATATTAAGTATTGAGGTATCATTAAAAATATAATTCCTAACAAAATTTATCCCCAATATCAAAAAATATGGTTAATCTTGTCTCATTCGCACAAGAACTTATGAACTCTCTTTGCAACTTTAGGGATATAAGTTGACAATTTCCAATACCACTCTTTATACCTTTCTCCTTGCAAGGTCATTCAAAAATCCAAAAAAGCTTCCCATGTCCAAAGAATTTACAAGCTCATCATGATCTCAGAAAGGTGTTAGGTCCCGAATTATCGTAGAAGGGGGGTTGAATACGATAATCACTAAATTAGCGAATTCTTTCGAATCTTTTACGGATATAAAATTTAGTGCTTAGTTAGTGGTTCTGTGTTCTTGAGGTGAATAGTGTTTGAAACAATAAAACGAGGAACACAAGATATTCAGCGAAGTATATATTCGTATATAAATCCTCCGGGGTGTTGCTACACTCCAATAAATAAATTAACCGGCTACAATCTAAGAACAACAAAGTTCCTAACTTCTACAAAGATCAATAAATTAAATCATATACAATGATCTAGCTTTTGTTTGTCTAAGGATTTAATTACCAGGTAACGATTATATTGCCCCTATGAATATACAAGAGTTAAATCGGGCATTATAACGTTACTCCGGTGAGAAAATTAATGGATATAGATTTGGGTGTATATCTCATTTGTCTCTCTTTGCTTCAATTCTTCAGCTCTCTTGGGAGAGAAGATGAACAGAACAATTTTGATTGCTTAATGCTTCTACTGCTATAGTGTAGACTTTATATTCAATTAAAATGCGTGGCTGAAATTGAACCACGTAAATTAATTGAATTTTCAAGAAAGATGTGGCTGAGGAGTAAGTGGCGACCGAGAATATTCATTTGTAACTTGCGACGTTTATTGGTAATCTGCGACTCAGGAGGGGGAGTTAACCTACGACTAATAAAACGAACTGGCGACTGACTTGGTTTCTTTATATACTCCACAACCTACGACCAACCAAATGATCACATTTGATGGTTTCTAACCTGCGATCTTTTTGGTTGCTTTTTTCTTGTATTTTGTTTTTGTTTTTCTTTTCTTTTCTTTTTTGTTTTCTTTTTTTGTTTTTTCTTTTTCCTTTTCTTTTCTTTTTTTATTTCTTTTTGTTTTCTTTTTGTTTTCTTTTTGTTTCTCTTTTATTTAAGTTTAAATTGTAACTAAATTAATTTATAAAATAAACTTAAATATAACTTATATAAATAAACTAATTTAGATTTATAAAATAAACTTATTTTAAAGTTTATAAAATAAATTATTTTAAGTTTATTAAATAAATTATATTAAAGTCCATTAAATAAATTTATTTAATTTAACAATTAAACTTTGAGTTTCTCCAATCCCTCGAGCAGTTTAGTTGTATACCCCGCGCACCTCTTCTCGTACTTTAACAGATAAACGTTCAATCCAAGTACGTTCCTCAACTTAACAATTCTTCTAAAATTAATACCCAGATTCTTTTTATGAGCTAATGACGCCTAGTGCAACTGGTCTGGTTCACAGACGACTAACCCCGATTAAGGTCTTAATATTATTGCCTTGATTACATTGTTAAGCTTGCAACAACTTTATCGCTTCGAACACTGACTGTCAATAAAAAATATACTTTCAATGGAATCCTTTATGATACTTTAGACAACGTCTTCATTACTACTACAATCTTGAATACTTCATTCACTGTTCTTCACTGACGCTTGAACATATAAATGAACTCCTGTCAGTGAGTATAAGTTCAAGACTGCAGTTGTCTTCTTCAACCTCTGTCTATACCCTGTCTTCAATTCTTCATATTCTTATGCTTCGAACAATGTCTATCTTCAATCAATACCAATACACTGAAATATTCTTGTGGCACTTATACACTGAATATTCATCATTTCTGAAACCTTGAAAGTCTTTAATCTTTATTTTCACTGAGGCATGAACATATTAATGAACTTCTTTCAGTGACTTGTAAACAGACTTCAAGCTTTCTTCTAATATTTTGATTCTTTGTATTTACCTTTTCTTAATTTCTTATGATTTCTCGTGTAGTCGTGATATTATTAACCTGTCATGTTCTAGTGTTGTTCTCATGTTGAGTTATCACGTAACTGTTCATACAGCTACGCAGTCTCGCCAACAATCTCCCCCTATTTGATTGTTAAACCTAACAAATAAATTAAATAGAGAGGATAACTCAACTAGCAATTATAAAAATCAAAGTACCAGGACTTGTAAATAATGCTACTGGTTTTCTGGATCAAATACTGCATTTCCAGATTTTTTGAGTAACTGAAATCAAATATGCTTGTTCCTCTAGCACTGAACTGATCTTCAAGTAGTTTCATCTTCATTTCCTTGGTTCTTCAAATCTCTGCCAGATAACATTTTTCAGTCTTGAAGTAATTGTTAGGACGAAAACACGCAAGTATACGCGTTCGCAAGTAATATAGAATTCTTTCTAGTTCGTTCACACAGAGACTGGTTTAGGTTAAGTTCAATTTATGCACTTATGAAACAATGGTATGGTTATTATTCAATGCTAAGATGATAACAAGTTGGGTTTGTTTATAACTACGTTTAACTAAAAGATTATACTAAATATCATTAACTAAGAGAATAAGAGGATTGAATAACTTATACGAGATAAACATGAGATTCTAACTTCATTACTACTTCATTCAAATTCATTGTTCTTAACCTTAGCATGCAATGGTGATGACAACTAATCAGATAACACGAAACTAGTAAACTCCAACTTTCGTTGCACGAATACCCTACTACCAGACATCCACAAAAAAGATAGAAGCTGAATAAACACCAATTATGTTGAGACCCTATATATCTATAGAATTTGAAAACATAACGGTTTAATGCACAAGTTATATATCGTGATTATATAGGGCAAGTAAGATGGTTAAAATTACCTACGAATCATGCATAACAAATACATGAACCTATGCTAGCATGGCAAGTTCTAAACCCCAATATTCACTTTTGCTTCAATAGAGATTAACACGCTTTCTTATACGTTCGTGACGCTCATAAGACGAATAAGCACAACCAGTACTAGGATATCATATAATCACCACACACTAAGATACTGAAATAAATTAACTAATAAAATCCATAAGTAAATCCGCTAAAACACCCCACGATAACGATTAGTTCATAACCGAATTCATCATCACCATGGGTTTCGATGAAAGCATGGTTTAATAAACTAAGTCTTTATAAACTGAATAAATAATTAAAGTACGATCACAAGAGTAATAGGTTCAATAAACAAGAAAACTAGCATCCAAGATTACAACTCAATCAAAGAATCACAAGTGAAAACAAGCTTTTCTTCTTCTTCATTGTATTTGTGCTCCTAGGTCTTCTCGTCGTCTTCTCCTTAGTCTCCGTTATGAAAATCGTCTTTAAAGAGTCTTATAAAGCTGCCCAATCAGAAGAGAAGTCCAGAAAATCAATCTTCTACTTGAATCAGGAATCTTCATAATCGACCCGGTGCGGCCGCGCGCTATCCCAGCGCGGGAGCGCTGTACTTCTGCTACTCTGGCACGGGCGCGCGCTAACACAGCGCAGGCGCGCTGACCTTCTGGAAAAAACTTCTAACTTCTATTTATTAGCTAGTTTTTGATGGCGAACAATGAGTAATCATCCGAGGCACCTTCCTAACACTCTTCAAGCATAAATTCATGTAAGATCCATCCCCGTCTCCGATTATGCCCTGAAATGCCAAACACTAAAAAAACACATCAAATACAGAAATAACTTGAGTACAAAATACTAATTCGAGCCTTTATAGAGCATTCTAAGTGGATATAAATGTCACTTAATAGTAATCATCAGCAGCTTCCTTTATACAATCACATTTCCTCTTGAGAAGCGCATATCTCTCTTGTTTCTCCCCCTATGAGAATCAACTGCTTAAAAGAGATCACCTTCGTTTACCACCTCTCCCGTATAATAGGATCCGCAGATAAAAACCAATGGTACTCATTTTGGAAAATAGCTTATCCCCTTATGAAGAATAGTGATGAACCAATTCACTTCTTCTGATAGTTTATGGTGTACATATGTTTTACCTTTTTCCTCCTCCCTGCTATTTCTCCCCCTTTGTTGAGGAATCCTCCAAACTATTACTTAAGCTTTTATCTCCCCCTTAGAGAAGGAATGTATGCTATCGTCTGAAGGAGTTCTCATATTTTACTTGGTTGGAAAAGAAATAACAAGTCATAGTCTGATCAACCATGTCCCTTTAAATGCTGCAAGAATGACTTCACTGTTGATTATCATGTTCATTAATCTTACCAACCCCTTATACCTCCCAAATGTGAGATCACCAATTGTTACCAATTGTTATGTCCCGAACTTGTTAGGTCCCGAAGTATTCTAATCCAATCTGTAAATGTTAGGTCCCTAAGAGTTAGGTTCCAATCAAAAACAGATTCGAGACCAGAAGTATCAAGAACCATGTTTAGGGATAGTGAATGGGATATGCTGTTTCTCTTTCCTCCTCACTGTAAATGTATGATTCTATTTCGTGTACCTCACAAGTGTTTCACTTTTCTCTCCACTCGTGTTTACACTAATTCTCATAAGTGTATCACTCCTTTCATAGCTCCAAAATCCAGTTGTACCTGCAAGGAAAATCACCTTAGCCATCCTTAAGGAGGTCACAAATGGTGCAATGGGAGTTCAAAAATCCCAATCCTTGTTAGACTCGTCAGATGAATCTGAGTTATAATCTGCAAGTTGCTAGTTTCCCGTTTCCGGTTCCAGATTTGAACTCTGCTAAGGTAAAGAATGATCCAAAGAATTTAGCATAAAGATCAAAGTTTCCTTCTAATGTATGTGAAGACATTTCTATATGGCTCATCAGGTAAATCTAAATCATTATCAACAAGTTGTCGATCTGCACCTATGTCAGATCCACTATCCACATATGCATCCAGGAGATTTAAGCCTGGGGAGGTAGACACTGACCACTGACATATGGCTATTGGATCAGTATCCTCTCCTAACACTTGTAAAGGCAGTTGGTCCATTGAAGAACCTTGAACAATCGAATCTGACCTAAAATGGTCAAAACTCTTGTTTTTGTTAACTCATCCTTTGTGTGTGTAACCATTCCTTGTGCATAAAGAATTGTTTATGTTTGAGGTGGTGACACTACATCGGATACCCTGGCCGACAGGCGAATTTTAATAGACGCACCCTGTTGAGAAGATGAATCTAGTAACTATTTTTGTGCCTTTTCAGTCATTACATCTTTTTGAGAAGATGTATGGGGGCTAGCAGTTGCCTCGTTTAAATACTATTCATCTTTATAGGAGACAAAGTTGTTGGGTTGACTTCAGAACCTTCCTTATGTGGTGCACTAAGGCACTTTCTCCCTCACGCTCATTCATACTTCATTTTAGTGGTAAGAAAGTGTTGGTTGCTTCTGTTTCTGTGTTTGTCTTTACAGTCTAGGATAGAAGTTGTGGCTTTTCAACCTCATGACTATTAAATGAAAGAATGCCATTGGAGGCTGAAACTGCATCACAGAACATATGGCAATATAGAGATTAAATGCACTTAAGATCTATAATGAATGAAAATTATGCATTTAATCTTTTGAGAGAAATGATGTACAATAGTGATTTCAAACGATTTTAATGAAATAAGCAATCACCACTGTAAAAAGAAGTTTGATTTTCTCCTAAAATTGTTCGAGTGCACAAGTCTGTTTTTATGCTTATAAAGATAAATGATTTGATAAGACACAGACTGATGACCTAGAAGTATTATAAAGAGAAAGAAAGATTGTGTCTTTTAATATGAATGAGTTTTTGTAAGATCATTGATCACTTAGGGTAAAGTCTAAGTAATTCTCACTCATATCAAAAGCTCTATAATCTATCTTTATAAAATTGTAATCAACAACATTGTTTGTTGATAAAAAAAATCTTAATAAGAATGATTATGCTACTGATTTCAAATCTGTCAGCTATAGCAACTCATATAAATTCACTAGAACTTAAAATCTCACAATTATCTGCAACAAAATATTAACAATATATCATTGACTAATACTTGTCAAGTACTTTAGATACCAATAATTATGTTGCATCCTACTTTAATATAATGTAAATTATAAAACTGATATGACATGGAATTGTCTAACATTATAATTCAATTATATTAAAATAAGATATCAATGAATAAATACCAATTATTTATCAAATAGACATTAGCATTCAATTTCATATATCAGACAATTGTTAACTCCTAACAACTGTAATATCTCAAACAATACTGGTTCGATAAATAAAGCAACATTAACCAATATTATCTTGTTCGCAATATTAGAAAAATATTCTAAGTTCCATATACTTTGGTCCATTGAGTATGGCATTTATTATCAAAGTGTTTAGGAATTTGCAAGTAAGTATAAATATTATTCTAACTTGAAACATATAGTTACTTCTAATAAAGCATCAAACACAATAACCATAGTTGTACTTTAAGAAAGATTTCCACACTTTTTATATTAGTATAAGTGACTGAGGATAAGCATTGATTACTTAGAGGAGTTGTAAATAATGCCATAAATACTAATACTTCACAATTAGTTCATAGTTAAACTCTTAACTAAATATCATTAACTGATATAAGTCAAAAATTAGTACACAACTAATCATGCTACAATCACGATTCTGATTTCGGTGAATTCTTGAGATACAAGCATTTCTAAATTCACTAGAACCAAAATCTCATAATAAATTTATAACACATAAGTTACAATCAATATACTAGATATCAACTGTTGACAAATTTAGTTATAATCAATCATGCTGCTTATTTATTTTTAATTAGTTTGAATTATGGAGCAAATAAAATCATTGAATTGCCTCAATTTCCATAATCCAAACTATCCAAAATAAATACTAAATAAATAAATAAATACTAAATATCTATAAGTTAGATACTTGCACTTAAATATTTATAATTATCCTTGAATAATCACCAATATGATATATGACTTCTACTATTTTGGATCAAAAACTAAGGTATAATAATTGTTGTGTTTAATACTAGGGAACGTGAGCTTCGAGGCTCGATTTGACTGCTCTTGTGTTTCGTGACTCAATCTGCCTTAACAAGATGCCTACGTACCTTACTGATTGCTAAGGATCAAGTCCAAAAATATAGTTCTGATTTGTGGGGTGAGGCCCCTTATATAGATGTTAGGAGTCCTTGAATTGGACTTGGGTTAGGAGACTTGGTGGTCAAGTCTCAGAATTAGAATGGACTTTGGAGTCCTAAGAAGTAGGAAGCTGATTCCTTATCCCACCAGGTTCCTGGGAGGTCAATCTACAAGGATTTATTTCTCCACTAGGACTCATCTTATCAGCTGACTTATCCCTTATTAATTAATTACAAAATTAATTAATATTCAGGGTTTTGGGCCTTCTCAAATGGGCCTAGCTGTTGGCCCAATTCTGATATGATTAATGCAACATTAATTACATATCCAAGCCTTATTTTCTTTCCTATGACACTCTGTTTGAACTAGCATGACTTTCGGTATGACAATCTATTTGTCATACTAGCATGACTTTCTGTATGACAATCTGTTTGTCATACTAGTTCAATTGATTGCTGAATTAATATCTGGTCGAATTAGGCTCCTAATTGCCCTGATCGAAGCTCTTTCGAGCAAGACCAATTCGAGCAGGAATCCTGGTCGAATTTCGACCAGGATTTTCACCCTATATAATTCATTTTTTTTTGCGATCAGGATTTTGCCTTTTTTCGGTCAAGATGCCTATTTTCTGACCGAATTAGCCTGTTTTAAGCCCAGGTCGAAAACAATTTCGAGGAGAAGTGTTCGACCTCAATTCCTGGTCGATTTTTTGATCAGGATATTTTTTTTTAGCAGGAATTTTTTGTCAGAATTTTTGTTTTGACCGAATTATACTCCCCTTCTAGCCCTGGTTGTGACGGCCTCAACATTGGGGTCAAGAGTTGACGTCACTAACAACAATAATAACAATCATAATTCTGTCCAGCTCATTAGTAATACATAACTACGACCCCTTTACCAAGACCTTTTCCAGGTTTAAGTATGATTTAGGTTGCAACTAGTACAAACCAACTTACAACAATCTTTCTGACGCAGCTAACTTAACACAGCAACTCAACAGACCATCTTTGGTCCAGCACAACTACCTCAGAGGAGCCTGACACGAAAGGAGCTGGAACTCTGCCCTGACTACCGCGCAAGAATCTCCTAGGCATTTGTAATACATGTAAAATATTCTGCAAGGGTGAGCAATCGCTTGCTCAGCAGCACCACTATATGAATAACAAGTAAAACAGTTTAAAGTAAAGCAGTTATAGGAACAGAATTCATATCTTGCCAGAAACGTGTAAAACAAGTATAAACTGGATATCAAAACTAGCATGCTCTATAAAACAATATCATCAGTAGTGTGCTGTGCATAAAAAAACATAGTTCAATTTTAGCATGCTATTTCCATTTTTAAACCTTTCGTTCCATTATAGGAACCATAAAACTTGTCCCATCACAAGACCTATAAAACTTGTTCCTCTCCAGGAACCTCAAAATCACTTGTTCCATTACTGGAACCACAACATCATATATTTCAAACACATTGATTTGTTAAATAATTTCAAAACTGAATCAATCAAATCTATTGGGCGTTAACGGGTGAAGATAGCTGATCAGTTTACCCTCATCGGACAGCGACTAGCGGCCGTCCAGAAATGGAATGTGTTCCGGAACTTGGGAAAAGACTAGCTAGGTCTTTCCCCCATGCTGGACTATTTGGTTAAACAGAATGCACAACCCAATTAGCCACTTACGCAACCTCATGCTGGGCCGTTACCGAATAACGGGCCTCTTACGCAACTCCAATAGATTAATCAAATTCCCTTTTTGCCTTTTTCCAAAGTTCCACGACATAGGTGGATCAAAACATTCTCTTTATCCAGTTTCCAAAATCACCGCCACCTATCTCTTGTTAAAACCATTTTATCACAGCACACTATTCAAAACTCTTTTCATTTAAATCAAGTTGAGAGATAGGTGTTTTCAGAAGTTACTTTCCCCAAAATATAATTTTAAACAACATTTTCAAGTACAGGGGAATACGTAACTTAAAACGTTTCTGTTCCATTACGAGATTAAAACATTAGCTATTCACATATACTGAATCATAAAAGAATGGTCAGGGGTACTTGCCTTGCAGAGCGTTACAACTATCTCTGATTGACCTTGAACCGATTCGGGACACTCGGCTTTACCGCTTTTTTATTTGACTATCCTGAATCTGACTTCAACGCTCAGGTCCTTCGATTGGGGGAACCTTGCTGCACTCGTCGACTGATCACTAGGTTATCTTAGATCGATATCATTTCTTGAGTCCTTTGACTAGAACCTACAGAGTGGAAATACCCTACGTTAGACGTCTAGGTATGCTTGACATATCCTCGATACTAATTCTACCAAATGATACTCAAACCCGACTCGTAATTATGTAGATTATAATAACACACGCAACAATTAGGGTTCACAATCTCGGAAATCGGTTCGGTGTTCATTTTCAGAAAATACGTATACTCTTCATTTTACGAAATTAGGGTTATTGAGTTTTAACAGAACATTCACCACAGCATACAATCACGTTCCACACATAATATATGTGTATACTTATTTATACTCATTCGATGTTCCGATAATTACAGGGTATGTCCCGAATTTCTGAATTTAATTCCCAAAAATTCGGGCAGCACCTCCACTGTTTATCGGCCTACCCGTCGAACAACTCGACGTCAAATCACAATAACAAACAATCCAACAATTCATTCCACCAATACAACCAAAATCCATTTCACAAATCCCAAACAACGATTTAACCAACTAATTATTATTATCACATCTTATATTTATACTCGTATTTATTTATTAATTTTATTCGAATTTTTATATTTATTTATTTATTTGTAGGACTCAGAACAACGTCATCACCGTCGACTCGCCAAGGCTCATCATCGACGGCGGTAAAAATCGTCGGTGCCCGATTAATTCGGGTTTCCACACGAATCTCACCGATTATAATAATAATTTTCTACACGCAATATTTATATATCAAGAAGTTTACTCAAATAATTTCATGCACAAAATATTATTTTCATTAAACCAACATAATCAATCAATTACTGCAGAAAATTAATTAAAATTAATAAAAATAATTCCCACAAAACAGTCGAACCAAAACAACCAACACAAAACAAATACGCGTCTACGCGCTGCTCAACCCACCGGCCGCCTTATCGGAAAATCGGCGGCAACCGCAAAATCAGACGGGAACAACAGTAAGAATGCAAAGAATCTCAACCGGACTGCGCATATACACACAAAACGTGTATGTACATACACAACCCAGCCAATCAGAATAACAACCGAGAACAACAAGGAGCCGAAAAAAGTAACAGGCAACACAATACTCAGTAACATACACACATATGCGTATACGTATATGTATATACCATTCAATCAGAAGAAGGGAACTGAAACCACCAAGACTCGCCGGAGTTACACGGCGGCTCACCGGAAACGGGAGTCAAGGAAACAGCCGTGAATCAAAGCAAAGAGAACAGGAGTGAAGGCGCTCAACAGATGGAAGAGATTAAGAGCAGAGAGAGAGACACCCACAATCGATCCCCCCCCCCCCCCTCTTTCTGCCCTCTCTCCCATGTTCTCTTTGACCAGTCTCTCCCATTTTTTTCTTTCTAAACTGAAAAAAACCCAGCGTCTTACACGTGTATACGAAAGTATAAGGTTTTGACACGTAGCAGTACAATTTTTGTAGTTCAAACACGTATACTACTGGATAGTTATAAGGATTCTAAGACCTGGTTTCATCCCGAAATTCGAAATTAACGGACCGAGGTACACGCAAAACAGTTTCAGAAAATTACGAAAATAGTCTTAAAATGTCACAAATATCCCGAAGTTTATAAAAACATAAATTTCGTAATTTTAAAACAATTTCTGAAACGCAACTTACACCCGCTTTTATCAATTAAACGAAACAACGCGCGGGTGAAATCAATCCCGAAAATTTCCAAAATAATTTTAAAATTCTCAGAATATTCCAAACTTAAATAAATATGAGTTTCATAATTTTTGAAGAATTCTAGAATTAAATACGGATTTTACAAATAAAGGCATTCATAAAATCATACAGGGCTAAATAATTGATGAAATATTGATTTTCTAGATTTTATAAAATCCCAAAAATAATTATTGTAATTATGAAACCATAAAAACAATTTTAGAGATATTCCAAATATTTATGCAAATAAATTTACACTAAATTCATTTTTAAAAGTGAAAACGATTCAATACAACTCAATAGTTAATTACGCACATAACCCGGTACACCCTAATTCACACAGAGATCATAATAAAACAACACATAGCGATCGAAACCAATACACATATTTTATTTAACTATTTATTTAATAATTACACTTTTAAATAATATAAAAGTATACGAGTCGTTATACTGGTCGAAGGTAATTTCGACCTAGACCATTAGACCAAAAACATAGTATTAATCCTGGTCGAACTAGGTCAGAAAATGACAATTTTTTGTCCCTATTTTCCTGGGCCTCTTTTTTTTGTTGGGCCAACCCTTTACTGGGCTTTGTCTCTTTGGGCCTTTAATTTCAATTTCCTGGGCCCCTTTTTTTGGGCTTTGTTTATTTCCAAGCCCAACAAGATTTAATTTCACTACTTTTCTTGAGCTGGGCTTTTATTACCCCTAGGCCCAATAAAGTTTGGGTTGGGTCTTCTTTTTAGGCCCAAACTCCATATTTTTCTAGAATCTTCTATTTGTTTCTAGGATTTACTTGGATTTTTCTAAAATCTACTAGAGCTTTCCAGAGTATTCTTTTCTTGGGCCAAAATGGGCTTTCCTAGGCCCAATTAGCCTTCTTTGTGCCTATATAAGAGTGTGATGGGAGAGTGTTTTCCTCACACTTCTCACTTCACTCATTTTTCAAACACCTTCCTCTTCTCTCAACACTCTCAACATTCTTCTTTCTCTAAGAGTTTTCCAGCCATTTCCAAGCCTTTTCAGGCCTCCTTCCTTCCATCCAAAGTTTCAAGGTTTCCTTCAACCTCCATCAATGGCAGACAAAGGTGCTGAGAGAGCGGCCAAGATTGTCTCGGCTTCAAAATGAGGTAAAGATGTCGAAATCCGCTCTTCTTACATGTCTTTGATAGATATGATTAATACTAGGGGGACAAATATCCTTCCACTGCACATCTCGACTCTTTTAATCATTGCAACACATGGCACAATATAGATTATGATAAGTTAAATGCACGTTACAATGTTCGTCCTCCCCTTAGCCTAGTTCCAGTTTCTGGTGGCGACCGTACCTACCACTGGAAACCCGATAATCTTTTTGTTTACACAGATGCCCTTGATGTTGGGCTTAGGTTTCCTTTTCACCCCTTTATTCCTCACCTCCTAGCTGATTTGCAAATAAACCCCTGTCAGCTTCCTCCAAACGCCTGGAGGAATATTTTATGTTTCATGGTTTGTTGTCTTCGGGGAGGTTTTCCCTTATCTGTAGCTGTTTTTAGTAAGGTTTTTCAATGTTACAACATTTCTTCTGGTAATTGTGGTTGGGTCTACATTAAACAAAGGCCCAAGTGTAAGCACATTTTTAACAGCGCCTCAATTCCCGACAATAACCAAAATTGGAGGAATAGTTTTGTCGGGTTAAGGCGGGAGAATGGTGACTGGGGCACCCTCTTCAGATCTTCCTTCGGGAAGGTTAGTGATGGTAGCCTCAAATTCATTTACTTAACCCCCGAGGAAACTATCATTTATGATGAGCTTACTCGGGATGACGGTGCCACTATCAGCTGGACTCTTTTAGAGGAGTTCTGCCTCATCTACGTGGGGCTATCCTCTGTTTCTCAACATGGTATTTTTCTTTCCTTCTCATTTTTATTTTGTTTCATGCATTATTGACACCACTTTTTTTGTTTTTTCTCTTGTTTTGCAGCTGCTAAGGAGATCAACGAGGATAATGTGCCTCTCGTTGATGAGACTGCTAGGATGAAAAAGGCTCGCCTTGCGGGTCTGGATACTCGAGGAAAGGCTACGGAGCCTAGCTTCCTACGAAAGCATAAGGAGCCCATGGTGGAGGTTCCGGCTGAGGGAGCTGAGGTCCACAATGCCCCTATCACTACTGATGCTCCTGTCTCTGCTGCTACGGGTGCCTTTCAACCTCTCTAGGGTTTAGTGTTTGCTCCCGCGCTTCACTCCGTCCAGCATGTCCACTTCCTCCAACCTCGGGGTAAAGGGGCATCCCATAAGGGGGGTTAGTGGTTACAACAGTTGAATATTCGTACCCAATGGGTCGAGAATTCACAGGTGTATATAGTTGTTGAAGTTGGGGATTCGTACCTTGAGGAGCCGTGGGAATCGTCCCTTGAGGTTGAGGTTCAGTTGCCCCTACCTGGGCTCCTCCTTGGGTGACGGCATAGGTTGAATGCGGAGGCACCTCCACGGTTGACGAAATCATTTGGGTTGTCCCCGCGGGTGTCCCTCCTTCAAGGACGCTGCTTATTCTCCTTGTTCTCGCCATGGTTGTTGTTGTGCTTTCCCACAGACAGCGCCAAATGTTATGGATCAAAAACTAAGGTATAATAATTGCTGTGTTTATTACTAGGGAATGTGAGCTTCGAGGCTCGATTTGACTGCTCTTGTGTTTCGTGACTCAATCTGCCTTAACAAGATGCCTACGTACCTTGCTGATTGCTAAGGATCAAGTCAAAAAATATAGTTCTGATTTGTGGGGTGAAGCCCCTTATATAGATGTTGGGAGTCCTTGAATTGGACTTGGGTTAAGAGACTTGGTGGTCAAGTCTCAGAATTAGAATGGACTTTGGAGTCCTAAGAAGTAGGAAGCTGATTATTTATCCCACCAGGTTCCTTGGAGGTCAATCTACAAGGATTTATTTCTCCACTAGGACTCATCTTATCAGCTGACTTATCCCTTATTAATTAATTACGAAATTAATTAATATTCAGGGTTTTGGGCCTTCTCAAATGGGCCTAGCTGTTAGCCCGATTCTGATTTGATTAATGCAACATTAATTACGTACACAAGCCTTATTTTCTTCCCTATCATATATACATGGCAATCACTCTCTGGATAATTAGTAATTTTAGAAATACTTTCTAAGCATATAAAATATTGAGAGTTTTATACACATAACTTAGAAAATACTTCAACTTTCAATATTAGTGATTTTAGAAATAAGTATTGATTACTTAGGATAAAAATTCTAAATAATATCACTAATACCAAATGTATCACAATTATTCGTACATGATACAAATAACTATGCTGCATATTATTTTAATATAATATAAATTATGAGATTGATACAGAATGTAATTGTCTACCATCATAATTTAAATCAATTAAAATAATATTCAGACTTAATGCTATAATACTTAACTATCACAAATATATATGACATTGTAATAATGATAATCAAGATGGTAGCACTAAGTACGAGGTACTGGATTACTGATAAATTCACAAGTCCTTTAAATATTGAAGATTTAATACTTGCAAACTTATGTTAAGAATTCCTTACAGATGGGATTTCCAACTAATGTGAAATAAATGATATCCCACACTTACAAACCAGTCGTAAAATATTAATTTTAACAAGTGATTTAATAAGTGGTTCTACAAGTGATTCTTTGACTAAAAGACATGCTCTCGAAATAAATGATACCTGGTGTGAAGGTGCCTTTTCATAGAGTGTTCCACAGAGTTGTTGGATTTGAGGTTGTTTCTTATCAAAACAAGAAATCAATCTTCTTCCACGAAGTTGACAGCTTTAAAGATGCTTCTCCTGTCTTTCTTACAACCTGCGTAATCTATATATATATAGCCAAACATGTTAAGTACAATATCTTTAGGGTACTCTACTCCAAGAGTTGATAGTCCCTTAAGATATCTAATAATCTTGTTAATAGCTATAAGATTGGATTATCTAGGATCCACTTGGAACCTTGCACATTGGCATCTTGAGAACATTACATGTTGTCTGTTAGCATTTGAGTAAAAGAATGAGCTTGTCATACCTCTATAGTTTGTCATTATACCTGAGTTTCATTGATCAAGCTTTGGTGGTTTCATTTGGTAAGTAGTCTTGGCATGTTCAGAATCTTCCAAATTTTGCATCTTCAAAAGATCCTTAACTTACTTGTATTGCCATTAACTTTTCCAACATGCTCCTCCATACCTACTCTGCAATTACTTAGCAAACAATCTCGCACATATTTTTGTTAGTAGACCAACATATAACATTATCATGATATCACTACACATAAATATTATTATGTTTGTGCCTAGTGATAAGAGAATTATTAATATGACGACTCTACTAGTTCATATTTGACTGTAATTTCAGTTAGAGTGCCATACCATGTCTTTGACGATTTCTTGAGTAGTAAACTAGTTCATACCAACCTGAAGTGAGCTTATGAAGAAGAGATATACATAGTCCAATTGATCTGCTACTGCAAAGTCCATGAACTATTTTGCATTGACTTCTTCTTTTGTCTCACCAACCAGGAGTACACTTGTACACATCTACTAGAGTCCAATTCCAAGTTTGAATGTGCATCAGGTGCTTGATATGTTATAATATCCTCAAGTCTCGTCACTGGTGCTTTTTGTTAGATATTGCTTCCAGATAATAACTGAGCATCCAGTTTGGCCTTGTCCCTCGTAACAATGCCATCGTCATCCAGTTTTGACTTCTGGTTATCCTTGTACCAATTACAAAGTTGTCATTTGGTTTGGATACCAGCTTCCCTACAATCTGCTTGCTGACTGATTGAGTTCATCTTTCTTTACAATCACACAATCAATCCGGACCTATCAGAGCTTCTGTCACTTTCTTAGTTTCTTCTTCAGATAGAAAACTAGAGAATTAATCATTCACACTCAGTAGCCCTGCTAATCATTACTCCACCATCTGGATCACTTAAGAACTAGACTCTGGGAATATTATTGACATCAAACCCTTTGTCTCAATAGATATGTTCTTTAGTGTCCTCTGATTTTCAATGTGGTGTTGTATCTGACTAATTGATCCTTATATTGCCCCCCCTAAGCTGTTGCTGGGATTTCCTGAAAATCCTTACCCTTGTTGACTAGCTTTATTGAAATAATGAGTTGTTTTATACACTGTCATTCCACTGCTTGGATATGAATCATCAATACCACAAATGGAGCATGGAGTTGTTAAACTGTGCATTTAGACTTTCAATAATCTTATGTTGATCAACCACAAATGCCCTATAGGTTGTACATTCCACTGAGTAGCAATGAAGAATATCCTTACAAGTCTTAGCTACAAATGCTAAGATCTTCAAACAATAGAAAACATTTCATTGTTTGCTCCTGTAGAACATTCTCTCCAAACACTTTCAGGTTATCTAGTGTTTGCTTCTATTGGCCATTAACTCATTAGTGGTATTCATGTATACATCCTGATCAAGGCTTGATCTTACTTGTTGTAAACTGTTTTGACTGCTCTAGCCCTTGGGTATTTAGAAAGTCTTGATTAGATTGACATAGTCCTTGTTGCTTAATCAAGTTCCGGTTCTTCCCTTGTACCGTTCCATCATGACGCGGAGCTCCTAGTGTTGAATATGTCTCAGAATATTCTTAATGTTATAGATATTAGTCAGAACTGCTTCTTGAATTCAGTCCCATTACCTGACCACAAGATCATTTCTTTTACAGTTGCTTCCAGCTTGATATGTTGATATGATCAATCACCATCTATGATGTCTTGTCTTGAGAATGCACGAATAACAACTTTGTGTTAAGAGTAGCCATCAATCATCACTAAGGTATATCTTTACTTTGATATGATGTTGTCTTTGATTTCTCTTCCCGATATGCCTCACATTTATCATCCTTCTGAATTCCAGATGAGGCATTCCTCTCACTAACCCCTTTTTACAAAAGAGTTCCTTGAGTTGATGTTCAAGGGTGAGAGGTTCCAATGCCATATCTAAACTTTTGTCAGATAAAGCTTTATAGTAGAAACCATTGACTTCACCTTTCCTGAGAGTCTAGCCACGAGCATATCCTTTCCTTACTCTAAGAAGAGCAAGCTTCTCAACCTTCCTGCTTCGAATGAGACATTAATTCTTCGTTGAATTGACAATTTGTCCTTTGATACAGAACCGTCTGATAAGAGCATTTGTGTCTTAATTCTTCAGCAAGAAAGATGCTTCAACTGTTATCAGTGACACCAATGATTAGTTGTTATCAATGATAGCAATTGTTGAATCCATGATGATTCCTTTTTTTCTGTATAGCTTGTCCCTTCATGAAAATATTTGCTGTCATCTCCAAAGATTATTGACGGAATAGCTTTTATCAACCACATTTCTTTGTGAGACTCTTTCCTTGATCATATGTCTTGAGTATGAATTACCAAGAACACATAAGAATCAATTGACTTGTTATGTCCTACACTTACAAATGGATTAATAGTTCTTGGTACCCAACTTATTAGTTTGGGTCCAGATGGATTAGAGATTTTATTATAAATAGAGATAACAACAGCTGCAACCTTAACATGCTAATTCTTATCTTTGACTGATCATTTTCTCCATTTTGATACCCTTGATAAAATTGTCTCTAGGCTAGGAGAAAAATGATTCCAACCTTACATAAGGAGGACTAGCAGTATTTGCCCTATTATAATTCTAAACATGCTTTTTCTATAATTAATGAAATTACTAAGAGATGAATTCATGGCATAAAAATAAGCAAGCATTGTATTAGGAATACATGGCATTCATTCAAAAGTATTACATATAAAAATTAAGCAAGACAACATGATATGGAGTAAACATAATTAACATATAAATCACTAATTCTATCTAGTCCAATCATGTTGAAGAATCTCATCTAGCTATCTCAATCCAATTATAAACTAATACATCTTAACAAATAATTCAGATTAAATGAATAAATCACATTGTAATAGGATACTGAGAGTAAGCATAAACAAAGGTCTTATATGTTGTAAAATATATATCTCACTAAAGCAATTAATAATGTTCAACAAATATTCAAACACATATTTAAGATCACCTAAAGTAACATGCACAAGTTAAACATCAATCATAGTTACCAGAAAAATATTCGAGTGAACTAGTTCAGCATTATCTATGTATGATGCTATCATGCTTGTGCGAGTGTTAAACATTTAAACACTACGATCTTATCATGCATTGAATATTGAAAACAAAATATTGCAGTGGTTCAAGAAATTAAAACCTGAGATATGTGAGTTGGACCATCTTCAAAGATTGCTATGAAAGCAAAATATTCATGATTCTCGTCATCTGATCCATCCCAACTCTTTCCCGTGCACTACAAGTTTTGACTGGCTGCTTCCCTAAGAAAACATTCCACCTTTGTCACAGCTCTTCAACTGAATCCCTACTCATCCTTGTTTGCCAAGCTTCTTGTTCTGTTGTAAAAAACCCCTGATAGTTACTTGATACATATATCTTGTCATAACTGTAGCTATCAAATCTTGTTTATGTCCCAATCTCAGTCTTGTAATCACCCCTTGAACTGAATCTATAAGAATTTCTACTTCGGAATAGATAGGCTTGATCCTTGGATATAACATAAGTACTCCTTGTGAATCTGATGCGACTAAACTTCCCTGACATGTGAAACACTGCCCTGACGTCCATTCCCTCAAGTACTTCTACCTGAGCTTCCTTTGATTCATCTATCAGTAACCCTTACATTCTGTTCTGAGGTTCCAACTATAATGTCTGTAACTGAGATGTTTGTGTCTCCCCACTATTCTCTCTGACCTCCACAATTCCTGCCTTTCTGATTTATGTGATTCCCATATAAATGAAGCATTGGTACAAACCATTGTGTGACTGTATAATCTGGAATCATTAGAGTTGTCTTAAAATCTTCGAGAAAATATATACGCGTAGAAATTTCATTCCTTTCCTGCGTCTGAAAACCTAGTGGTATCCTATGGAGTAAGCCTTTGAGAAAATTCCACAATTTTCTTCTGTAGGTCTTGAAATCATTTTCATTGGAATAAGAAAATCATTATCTTCAAAATCCGTGTTCGGGAATTTTCCATCTGAATAGCACATGGTCTTTGTTTTCTTCGAGAGATTTAAAATAATCTTTAAAAGCTCGGAGGAATCTTGAGTCTACCAATACTTGAGTACCCTTAATTTAATATTAAAGAAAAAAATTTAAATTTCCAAAATTTTTAATTTTCTTAGAAAATAAATTAATCAAAAATAAATATTAACGTAAAATCTAATTTTCAAAAATTTTAAATTTTCTTAAAAATAAAATAAAACGTAAATAATTATCTAAGAAAAATTTAAATTTAAAAATTTTAAATTTTATGAAAAATTAAATAAATTATAAATAACCATTTTTTTTGGGTTACAGAATTTATACAAGGGCCAACCTGCGACTTGTATCTAACCTGCGACTCGTTATTAACCTACGACGTTGTAATGATTAACTAACTTGCGACTCAGTTTAACGTCGCAGGTTGACACTTTTTTTTGTTTTGTCAAAGCGTGAACCAGCCAGACAATCAGCGTGTGTCTTCTAACTGGCGACCTTTCCAAATCGCAAGTTGCGGTGCGTGTCTCCAAAACCTTCTGTTTGTTTCTATGCGCGTGAATTCCTGGAACTTCTCGAGAATTGGCAACTTTTAGAATTAAAACAAAAGAACCCTTCAAATAGCTGCCAACTAACTTGTTTTTTGATTAACTAAAACCAAGACCAGGAGATGCATTCCTTGCGTACACAAACAAAGGAAATGAGGTGCCAAGAAGCTGCCAAAGTGAACCACCAAAATTGGCAGCTAAATTAACCATAAAATAAATCTAAATTAAAAATCCTATTTACTAAAATTTAAAAATTAAATCTAATTAAGCCAAATTTATAAAAAAAAAATCATCTAAATTAAGTTCATAAAATAAACTTATTTAAATTAAATTTATGAAATAAATTTGCTAAATCAAATTTAAGAAATAAATTTATGTAAATACAAATTGTTGTGCAAGACATGCATGTACTTTAACAAGACTAAGTCAAATTGACAACCCTAAGTAAGTTGTATTGTTATCTTAATTTGTATTTTGTACTGTAACATTTAAAGTCTGTAAAAATGTCAAAAGAGCAGACTGGAGTCTTTTTCTATAAACAGTGTCAAGCCTAAGAATTCTATCTGGAAGAAGATCAAGAAGATCATGCCTCAGAAGAATTATGAAGAAGCTTGGGGTTGAATAAATTTGTTTTAGGAAAAATGTTCTAAGTTAAGATCTCCACAAGTCACATATTTAGTGTTATAGAGAAGTCATTCGAGAACTCCAAATGACTTATCGAGATGTCAAGAAAGGTACTAGAGAACTCACAGAGATATCGACAAGCCAAATTGAAGATATGGAGATTGGAGATATCGACAAGTCATTTCTTCACTTGAGAACTCAGAGTTATCGACAAGTCAACATTTATTAGAGAACTCTGAGTTATCGATAAGTTAAATTCCGCTAGAGAACTCAGAGATATCGATAATTCAAAATTCACTAGAGAACTCTAAGTTGTCGACAAGTCAAAGTGAAGACATGAAGCTGAGAGATCTCGACAAGCCAAAGTCTCATTCGAGAACTCTGAGACCTCTATAAGTAAAATTCACTATGGAGTATTAGAGATCTCGATAAGCCAATATACTTATCGAGATGTCAAGTTCTCTATAGACCAAATGGAGATCTCGAGGTAAAATCTAAAAGTACAAAATTGCAGATCAGTTCAATATCCAAGATTAACAATCAACAAACAATCCAAACAGCTGGATTGACAAGTCTACAAAAATCAGCTTAAAGGATGTGCAAGATCAATGGTGAAGATTAACTGACAAAGGAAGATCAAGATAATCACAGGATGCTAAAGATATGCTAAGCCAGAAATAAAAGATATACTTTTTTATAAATGGAAATGATAAGTGACTGTTTATTAAAGCTAATAGCATGTCTTATTCTACACTGTATAAGCCAGCAGTTAACTAAATTATAAAGTTAACACTGGTCCTTAAGTCAGGAAAAACAACTGAGATAGAAAATCTTCTAACACTCTCAAGAAGAAGCTAAGCTCTTTATCAACAAAGAGCCTAGAAATTTTGTAGCAAAACATTCATAATTTTAATATAAAATTAAGTGAGTTTTGAAGATCTGTGTTCTTTATTCTTGTAAATTTATTTTTTGCATGAACATACTTTCACTACAAGATTTAATTTACTTTGTTCAACCATAAAAGATTCAAGAAAAGCCTAAAAACAGTAAAACATATTCACCCCCCCCCTTGTGTGTTATTCATTTCCTAACAAGTGGTATCAGAGCAAAATCTGAAAGTAAAAAAATTCAAGATCTTAGAAGAATGAATACACAGAAAATCAGTAGCATCAAAATTCCTACCTTTGACAAATCTAACTACACTCTTTGGAAAAAGAAAATGTTGTTGTTTATCAGAATGGCCAATCCACTCTATATTCAGATACTCAAAAATGGGCCCTTCATTCCTATGGTTAGAGTTGAAGAATCAACAGATGGTGATATGGTCATTCCAGCTCATTATGCTCCAAAAGATCCTTCTGAGTATTATGAGCCTGAAAAAGAGAAAGTTTCCCTGGATGGTGGTTTGTAATTGATACTGATTGAGTCACCTGGCAATGTGATGTACAAAAACATTGTTAACTGTGACACTACCAAGCAAATATGGGAAAATATTGAAATACTCTATGAGGGAACTGACGAAGTTAGATCAAATCAAAGAAGGATACTGATTTCACAGTATGAGGGTTTCATGGCCAAGCCAAAGGAAAGTATAACAGATGTGTTTGAAAGGTTCATCAAGCTAATAAATGACTTGCAGCTCCATGATAAATTCTATGAAGCTGAAGAGGTTAACTTGAAGTTATTGCTTACTCTCCCTGATCATTTGGAACAGAAAATCTCAACAATCAGGGAAGGGAGAGATCTGAGCAGAATAACACTGGAAGTTCTATATGGAATTCTTAAAATATATGAACTAGAAATGATTCAAAGGAAATCATTGAGATCTGGTGAGGGATATGTTGTAGATGGCTCAAGTGCTTTTCAATAAAATCCAAACATCTATTGATGAGCCAAGATCTCAAACTCCAGTTGGCTCAACAAGTGAGCAAAGAACAAATGATTCACAGGAACAAGTCATTCTAGAATTGGAAGAAGATAAGTTCTACACTCTTGATGAACTGGATGAGCTAGATCAGTCAATGGCTTATTTGGCTAGAAAATTCTCCAACATTAGAGTAAAGAAGCTAAGATTTTTCAAGGGTAAAGGACAGTCTTTCAAAAAAGACAACAGCTGGAAAGGAAAAGGGAAGTACACTCCTGATAGCAAGAATGGTTACAAAACTGGGTCTGTTGACAGATCTAAGATAAGGTGCTACAACTGTGATGAGTTGGGTCATTTTGCTACAGAATGCAGGAAACCCAAGAAAGCAAAGAAGGATAAAACTTATCTTGAATTGGAAGCAAAGTATGAATCTCTTCTGAAGAAATAGCAAATCAAAGCTTATATTACAGAGGGTAAAAGTTGGGATGACTATGAAAATGATGAAGATGAAGAATTTGGAAATTATGCACTCATGGCCTTGGAGCAAGGAGAATCATCCTCATCTAAATCATAGGTACCAACTCTTACCACCACTGATTTAAATGTGAGTCAATATAAGGAAACTGTAGAGAAGATGAGCACAGAAATGTTTCACATTCACACAAGCATGGTTGCTGCTAATGAAGAAGTTAGCAGATTAACAAAGATAAATGAGAAGCTTGAAAGTGAAAAGCAAGAAACTGAATTGTTGTTGGTGGAGCTTGAAGTTGTAAAGCAATAGAATGCTTATCTCAAGAACAAGCTCAAGTGTGCAAATGAAATTGAATCAGTGCTAAGGGAGAAGCTGGAAAAGAATGAGGTGAAGTTGAAGTCTTTCAGAAATACATCTGAGCTGGTTGGACAATACCATGAGAAAAACAAACCATGTGCAAATATTGCTATTGGTCTTGACTATGATGCCTTGAACAACAAGAAGAAAGAGATAGGTGACAAAGGAAAAGCAAAAGCCAATGAAAATGTTCTAGCTATGCTGAAAAAGGTTGAATCACCTATGTTCAAGGCATTTGAAGTCAACTTCAGTGAAGAAGAATTGATTATCAAGCAAGAAATTGCTGATGAGGACAAAGAGAAGAAAACTGCAGAATCAACTCAGTCTTCCAATACTGAAGAGAATTCATGTACAAACAAAGTCCGAAGACACCTGTTAAAGAAACCAAAACTAAAGATGCAAGAAAAAAAAAGAAAAATAGAAATGGGAAAATAGGGATAAACAAAAGCAACAATTTTGCTTATATTGCAGATGCTCCAAGAAAGAAATGTGAAAAATGTGGCTCTGTGAATCATCTAACTCACCTTTGTAAAAAGGCAGTTAGCAAGCCAACTAAAGGAGCATGCAGATACAATGAAGCAAATGCAAATGATCCCTACTCCTTCTGTGACAAGTTTGACTGTATTCCTTGTAACTTGAAAGTGATGAAAAGTTGCCACAAACTGCGAGTAGACCTCAAAGAAACAAGAATTGGGTCTACAACCAAATGGGAAAATGCTCAACAGTCAATGAACTCTATTTTATCTAAAACTACTCATTCTACTTCTGCTAAATCAGTTAACAAGAAGAAAGTACCCAACACTGCTTGGGTTGCTAAACATATTTAAAACTCATTGTGTGCAGGGCAAAGTGAAGAAAGTCATCTGGATCATAGATAGTGGATGTTCCAGGCATATGACATGTGATAAAGCCCTCCTATCACAGTTTGAGGAGAAAGCTGACCCTTTGGTGACCTTTGGAGACAACAGCAAAGGATTCACAATGGGATATGGCAAGATTATTTCTGAAAATGTTGTCATTGATGATGTGGCACTTGTAGCTAGTCTTAAGTGAATCTTCTCATTGTTAGCCAATTTGCAGACAAAGGCTTTTAAGTTTTATTCAACAAAGAAGAATGCACTTTTATCAGCAAGAAAACTGGTGAAGCTGCTCTGAAAGGAGCAAGGAAAGGAAGCTTGTTTGTTGCAGACTTAGACTCAATAAATAAGGATGTAATATGTTGCTTCTATACCAAGGCTTCAGAAGAACAAAGTAAGCTATGGCATAAGAAGCTGTCTCACTTGAATTTCAAGGAAATTAACGCCTTGGTCAAAAAGGAGTTAGTAAGAGACATGCCTAAACTGGAGTTTACTCAAGTTGAAGTTTGTGAAGCTTGTTAGAAAGGAAAAATGAAGAGATCAAGTCATAAGTCAAAAACTGTGAATTTCAAAAACTGTGAAGAGATCAAGGCATAAGAAGCTTTTTATATGTCAAAAATAGAGTTCAATAACATAGAGAAAATGATGTTTGATTCTACAAAACTGAAACTAGGGTTTATGTTCTTGAATGTTTTTAATTCGAATTGAAGACTTCATTTCTGTTGATTCTGGGTTGAATTAAGTGGTGTCAGTCGACAGATCGTGTAAAAACAAGACGATTCATGTAATCATCTGCCTTTATGGATGCCTGAATCGGTTGATCGGAAAACCTTCGAACTCGCTGGCGTTAATGGCGAGTTAGTTGGGGATTTCGTTCCAGGGGTTGTAAACCCGAATTGAAACCATATTTGAACTGTTGCTATGTTAGGAAATCGATTTGAGTACAGATTCGAATCAAACGATTCATTAGTCGCCTGAATAAGCCTCGCCGGAGTACGTTACCTGTCGCAGTGTTCTTGATAAGCTGGTTGACCCATTTGGGTCAATTTTGACCCGGGTTTTGACCCGGTTTCGATCCAAAATTTCCAGAAATAATTCTCAAAATTCTGTTTTTGCAAATCAGTCACTGAAGTTTCAATATTTTGCAAATATTAGATTCTGTTTATCAAACTTACAAAAAATAATATTGTTGCTTATAATTTATTTTCAAAAATTGTTTTATTTATTTAAAATTCATTATTTATTATCCTGAAAATTATTTTTAGTTCAAAAAAAATCTTGATGATTTAATTAATTTATTTTAGTTGATAATTAATTATTTAATTAGTCAATTAATTTAAATATTAATTGATTAATTAATTTAATTAATTATTAATTAATTGTAATTGATTTAATAATGAGATTTAATTATTTGTTTTTGATTTAAAAAATTTTGAAAAATAGTTTCAAGCTTTAAAATATTATTTTAAATTATTTTCAAGGCTCGATAATTATTATAAAATTATTTTAAAGCTAGATTTGTTAGGTCATACAACACTGTAGAAGGGGTTTGAATATAGTGTTTTCACAATCAAATCGATTTAACACAAGTATGTAACAAAGATCAAGTATATTGAATAAACTCTATTACAATAAGAACCGTTATTCTCTCTCAGTGATGAACAAACATCACTAAGAGCTGCTAGGTTACAATGTATAATCTTCTCGATAATGATAACACATATAGTGTAAACCCTAAGTCTGTGTTTATATAGTACACAGTTACAAGATAACTTCTAATGGATATGGAATATAATTCTGTCTCCTAAAATATATCAATCAGATATCTTATACAAGTCTTCTAGTCTTCTAACTCTTTCCATGCATATCTTCTTTTGCTTTAGTCTCGATCTTCTACTGTAAATCAGCTTCCTTCCTTAACTGTAAGTCCTCCCGCACTTAAGTTCTGATATGACCTTAAGTTCTGATATTAAGTTCTGACTTCCAGTAAGTCCTGAATTTAGTAAGTCCTGATATGTCCTGTTTGTTAAGATCTGAAAACTAAACATGAATCATATTAGACATGATATCTCAAATATATCTAACAATCTCCCCTAACTTGTAACTTAAGCAAAATATACAAGTTAATAGATTTGATGATGTCAAAAACATTTAAGTACAAATGCAATAAGAGTTTAACTAGATAACTAACTACAACTTACAGTCCTTGTAGCTTTCACCAATCTTACTGAGTCAATCTGAATCTATAATGATTATTGACAAAGCTTGATATCAGCTTTTCTTCTTTAATCCTCAGGACTTGAGACATTGTAGTCTTGACTTGCTTCATCTCTTCATTCTGAATTCTAATATGGTAGATTGCAGTCCTTAAAATAGAGATATGATTTCTTTCTAAACCATCATTCAGTCTTATTACCCTGGGATGAGAAGAATCTTCATTGTAGCACAAAAATTTCTCTTTCAGTATCACTTCAAGCTTAGAAGAATTCTTCTTCATTGGAATTTCACTTCCATCATCTTCAACAATACTAGGAATGAATTCTGTAATCCTTAAACCAGAAATTCTTGCTTTATCTCTGATGGTCTTCAATATGAAGTTTGACCATCTCCTGGTAATATCAGACCTTACCTCTAAAAGGTAATGAAAGAATTGAAGTTCTTTTACTGATTTGTTTAGCACATCTGATTCTGACATTTGATATGTCCTTCCATCTTCAAGAAATAGAATTAGATTTTCCTTAAAATTGTGTTTGTTATGAACATCCAGTACCACTTGAACAGATATAACTTTATCAAGGTGTTTCTGTGTAACATCTTCAAGAGGTTTGTCAGTTAATAGAAATGGATATCTAGTAGCAACTTCAACTCCTGTTTTGATTTTTGCTTCATCAGAACCTAGTCCAGCCCTGTCTCTTGGTTCTCTAGCATTTAACCCAATAGTCATGAAAGTAGACAGTAATTGGCTTTTCTTTGGATCTGATGGTTTGACATTTTTCCACAGAAGTTTCTTTTTATCAGTTACTTCCATCTTATCTAAATCAACTTGAGCACTGTCAGAGGTTGACTTGATGACTTTATCAGAACTTGTTGTTTCAGTTATAGCTTGATGTTCTTCACTCTGAACAACTTGAGCCTTGTCAGAGGTTGTCTTTGATTCTTCAGAAATCTTCTTTCTTTTCAGAGTTTGAACATCTTTATCTTTAGTAAGAATATCATCAGTAACTTGAACCATTTTGCACACTGGTTTCATCAGAATTTGAGGAATTTTCATCTCCAGTGGCTTGGTTGGTTCATCAACTTTTCCTTTCCCTTTGTCTTTGGGATCAATCTCAGATTGTGATCTTGTCTTGGCTTTAGATGCCTCAGAAATTGACTTCTCCTTGATCACTGTTATGGATAAAAAACTAAGGTTATTACTTGTTGTATTTATTACTAAGATTTGGGAGCTCAAGGCTTTTAATGGCTGCTCTCGTGTTTCGTGGCTCGATCTACCTTTACGAGATGCCTACGTATCTCTGTGAATTAGAGAATCAAGCCAAAAAACGTAGTTCTGATCTGTGGGGTGAGGCCCCTTATATAGATGTTGGGAGTCCTTGAATTGGACTTGGTATAGGAGACTTGGTGGGCAAGTCTCATAATTAGAATGGACTTTGGAGTCCTAGATAGTAGGAAACTGATTCCTTATCCTTTTAGGTCCCCTTGTGGCTAATCTCCAAGGATTTATATCCTTATCGGGACTCTTCTCAACATCTGATTTTTCCCTTATTAATTAATTATGAAATTAATTAATAATCAGGGCTTTTGGGCCTTTTTATTCCACCAGGCCTGATCTGGTCCATCAGGCTTAACCTTTCTGGTCTGAGTATCATATATCTTTTTATTGGGCCTAGCAGCCCACAGTTTGTACAATTAATGCAGTATTTAATTATACAATCATAATTTATTTATCCCTATCATTTGCCCCCCAACTTTTGGGAAACATTGATTAGGTTTCGCAGAAGTTAAGTCTATTCGTTCCCTTACAGGGTTTCGTTTTTCCGTAAAGTGTGGAGCGACCTACACATTTACAATGAATTTTTCCTTTTATTCAGGAATTATCTTAATTTCCAGGAATTTTTCCCTTATTTCCGGGATTTTTCCCTTATTTTCTGGATTTTTCCCTAATTTTCTGGGATTTTCCCTAATTTTCTGGAATTTTTCCCTAATTTTCTGGGATTTTCCCTAATTTTCTGGGATTTTTCCTAATTTTCTGGGATTTTTTTCCTAATTTTCTGATTTCCAGCCCTATTTCGACCTGGATCCTAGTCGAAATTTCGACCTGGATCCTAGTCGAAAATAGGGGTCAGCCTTGCCATCCTGGTCGAAGGAATTCGACTAGGATCCACAACCTGGAATTCGACCAGGATCCTAGTCGAAATTTTGACCTGGATCTAGGACCTGGAATTCGACCAGGATCCTAGTCGAAAATTCGACCTGGATCTAGGTCGAAAATTCCACCTTTTTTTAGCTTCTTGTCATGAGCCTATCGACTAGGATTTCGACTAGGATTCTAGTCGATATTTCGACCTGAATCCTGTTCGAAAATTCTTTGGTTTTCTTGCTTCCTGGTCGAAGGATTTCGACTAGGATCCACGACCTGGAATTCGACCAGGATCCTAGTCGAACTTCGACCTGGGTTTTTAATCCCCATTTTTTGAAAGATGTTTGGTTTATTCGACCTCATTCCTGGTCGAAGCTTCGACCTCAATTCAGTCCCGTTATTCCAGCTATTTTCGGGTGTCTGCTCGAAAGATTTCGGGCAGGATTCACGACCTGGAATTCGACCTGGATTCTGGTCTTTTTTACCCGTTATTTTCGGGTGTCTGCTCGAAAGATTTCGGGCAGGATTCACGACCTGGAATTCGACCTGGATTCTGGTCTTTTTTACCCGTTATTTTCGGGTGTCTGCCTGAAAGATTTCGGGCAGGATTAACGACCTGGATTTCGACCTGGTTCCTGGTCTTCCACTAGCCTTCTTTATTTAGCTTTAATTTAGGGTATTGTATTTTCCAAATCCTAATTGGATTTGGGCCTGGCCTTTTTTGTTGGGCCTTATTAAATTTTACTGAGCCTCTATTATTGGGCTTTTCCAAATCTTATTGGGCCTCTTTTATTGGGCCTTTTCAAATCTTGTTGGGCCTCTTTTCAAACCTTATTGGGCCTCTTTTATTGATCTGGGCTTAATACACCCTGTTAAGAATGCTCTAGAATTCCTTGGAATATTCTGGAATATTCTTTTTTCTGGGCTTTTTCCTATGGGCTTTTGTTCTCAATGGGCTTTTCGTCCCTTTAACTTCCTTTTCCTCTTATATAAAGGAATGAGGAAAGGCTATTACTCCTCACTTTCTCATTTCTTAGTTTTCTTCTTTATCTTCCTGCTAAGATTCTCAGAGGAATAACAGCAAGTCGGAGCTCAAAGCCTTTTTCAAGAGCGTTTCTTCAGGTAAGATTCCTCCCTTTGCTTTTCGTGTCTATTTCTCCTTTGTGTGCCATTTTAAGATAGCCTATTTACATGCCCCTTACTTTTTTCAGATGGCTGACAAAAGAATGACTCGCTTGGCCAAGATAAACGTGGCTAGAAAGTCCAACGATTTTCCTATTCGATCGAGGTATACTTCCTTAATCGACATGATCAACACTCGAGGGGACGAGTATCCGTCTGATGTGCATCTGGACGCGCACGATCATATTAGTGTTTACGGGATCCCAAAGAGCTGGAAAAGTTGAGCAGCTGCTTCAAAATCAAGGAGCCTTTTAAGCTGGTTCTTGCGGGTCCGGCCGACAGGGCCTGTCAGTGGAAGAAGGACGCGCTATGCGTCTATAGGGACACTCTAAGGGCAGGTATTAGACTCCCTTTTCATCCATTCATTCCTTTGCTACTGGATGATGTGGGCATCAACCCTTTCCAACTTCCCCCTAATTCCTGGAGGTTGATTCTGTGCTATCTGTCGCAATGCGCCAAGCACAACGTCCCCACTTCTGTTGCTGTCTTCAGGAAGATTTTTCAGTTCAAAAACAGCCCTGATAAAAGTCCGGGTTGGATTTCTATCAACCAGCGCCCCACTATCCCCCATATCGTGAATGGGAAGTCCATCCCTGACAACAACTTGGGGTGGAAGAAAGATTTTTTGTTTGTTATTTGGGAAGGTGGAGATTGGGGCTCCCTGTTTCGATCATCCTTTGGGCTGGCCGTGGACGGGAGCCCAAATGACATAACTTTGTCTGGCGACGGTACGTCCTTTACTTATGCCCTTCTTACTTATTTTTCCATGTTTCTTTTCTGAACTTTCGCTGTTTCTCTTGCAGGCTAACGCCCATTTCCAGGGGGCAATTCACCAAGCTAAAGCTTGGAAGGTTGGCCTGGAGGATGCCAACAAGAAGTTGAAAGAGGCCAACCAAAAAATAGAGGCCCTTGAAGCTCAACTGGCCTCTTCCACTTCTGACCTAGAGACGGCCCGGGCCAAAAATGTCATTCTAAAGGCGCAGAAGGACAAAGCCTTTGATGGCTGGATGGACACCCAAGAATTCAAGGACTTGATGGTGGAGCATGATGCCCTTCTTCACCCAGTTAGCTATAAAGAGGGCTGGGATGCTGCTGTGGAGGCCATCCAGGATGAGTTTCCAGAGGTCCTTGAGCAGTCCCCCTTTCCTTTCCCTGTGCGGGTTCCAGAGCTTGGAGGTGTTACTGAGAAGCTTGCTGTTATGATCAAGGATGGAGAGGAGGAAGATTCTTCCGAAGAGGAGTTTGAGCCTGTCGCTAAGAAGGCCAGGGTGGAAGAGCCTCCAAAAGCAGCGCCTCAACAGCCAGCATCTCCTACAGAGGGAACTTCTACAGGGACTTCGGAGGGGACAACCGAGACGTCCGAAGAAACGACTGAGACTTCCGAGGAGACTTCGGATAGTGGTTCTGAGGAATCTCAGCCTTCCAAGGCCTAACTTTTTGTATATCTTATTTTTGAACTTTATTCATATCTAAACTTGTTACCCTTCAGGGTTATATTTTATATGTTGTTTTTCTTGCCTCTTTCTGTTTAACTTTATAATCTTAATACGCATTTGAACTTTAAACATCCTTAGATAGAAATAATTTCAAACTCTTTAATATGAAGTCTGGTTTTCCAAAACCTTACATAGCATGGGTTCGACCCTAATCAACAATAACTAGATAATGTAAATTCTACTGGAATATAAAATCCTATGCAAGCAAAGCTTCAAGGTGCTTTTAAACCTACTTGTCAATGACAAGTGAGAATCGTACTTCACCTATCTTACACGTAGTAAACCTTCAGGTTTTGTGCATGCCAGGTCCTTGGGACTTCAAAACCTTCCATAGTTTCCAGCTTGTAGGTTCCTCTACCCTGAACGCTCTTGACTCTGTACGGCCCTTCCCAATTCGGGGCAAGCTTTCCTTTCTGTCCAACACCAGAAGCCTCTATTTTTCTCAAGACTAGATTTCCTTGTTTAAAAAATCTCTCTTTAACCCTAAGGTTGTAATAGAATGAAGCCTTTTTCTGATATTCTACTATCTTTGCATGTGCCTCATCTCGCACTTCATCAATTAGATCCAGGGCTAACCTCTGCCCTTCCTCATTTTCTACAGCATTGAAAGTCTGAATCCTCGGAGAGGAATGCGATATCTCCACGGGAACTACTGCTTCTGCCCCATATGCCAACATGAAAGGAGTTGCTCCTGTCATGACTCTACAGGTAGTCCTATAGGCCCATAATATTGGAAGTATCTCATCCACCCAATTATTTCTTGACTTCTCGATCCTCTTCTTTAGTCCATCCAGGATTATCCGATTTGCTACCTCTGCTTGCCCATTGGCTTGCGGGTGAGCCACAGAGGTGAATCGTAACTCAATTTCATTTTCTTCACAATACTTCTTGAATTCCTCATTGTTGAATTGTGTTCCATTGTCAGTGACGAGGATACGGGGAATTCCATATCGGCACATAATGTTTTCCCACAGGAATTGTGCAACCTGCTTAGTTGTGATTTTGGCCAAGGGTTTGGCTTCGATCCACTTGGTGAAATAATCAATGGCTACAATCAGAAATTTCCTTTGTGCCGTGGCCATAGGAAAAGGCCCTAAAATATCCATCCCCCACATGGCAAAGGGAATAGGCGAGTTGATAGAGGTCAGCATCTCGGGGGGTTGTCTAACAACTGGTGCATGCTTCTGACAGCGATCACACTTCTTCACATATTCTTTGGCATCAGCCATCATTTCTGGCCAATAGAAGCCTAAACGAGTTAACTTATGAGCCAAGGCCCTGCCCCCCAAGTGTTGTCCACAAATACCTTCATGCACTTCTTCAAGAGCCAAGCGTGCCTCATCGGGCCTGAGACACCTCAAGTAGGGAACCACGAAAGATCTTTTGTAAAGAATCCCATCTATCAAAGAGTACCTTAGTGCCCGAACAGTTAATTCCGTGCTTCAGTTGCATCACTTGGCAACCAACCGGTCTGAATGTGAGCCTTGATGGGATCAATCCATGACGTCCCCAAGCCTATGGGAGCTACTAGCTTAACATCTATGCTTCGTGTCTTCAAAACACGGAAGTACACACTTCCTGAACTTTCTTCAATCTCAGACGAAGCGAACTTTGATAGCGCATCTGCCTTAACATTTTCTTCCCTTGGAATGTGTTCAACATGGCATTCATTAAATTGGGTCATCACAGCCCTTACTAGGCGGACATACTTAGCCATCGTATCATCCCTTGCCTCAAATTCTCCCTTTACCTGGGATATGATCAGCTTCGAGTCTCCACGGACCTTTAAGTTTTTGACTCTAAGTGTCCCAGCTAGACCAAGGCCAGCTATCAGGGCTTCATACTCTGCCTCATTGTTTGTGGTTGGAAAATCTAGCTTCATAGCATACTCAATTAAGAACCCATCAGGGCTTTGCAAAACCAACCCTGCTCCACTGGAATTTGTTTTTGATGCTCCATCAAAATAGAGAACCCAATATTCTTTCTCCTTATCATCCTTCTCCCTGTCCCCATTGTCGAGTCCCTTGTCTTGAGGTATGGTATCTTCCTGCCCCCCGACTTCTTGGTTGGGTATGGTACATTCCACCACGAAGTCAGCTAATGCCTGGGCTTTTATAGCCGTACGTGGCTTATACTTGAGATCAAACTCTCCCAACTCTATTGCCCACTTAATCAGTCTCCCACTTGCCTTGGGACTGTGAATGATATTTCTCAGTGGCTGATTTGTTAGCACTTCAATC
The DNA here is from genome assembly GCF_009905375.1 of Apium graveolens. Classification (NCBI taxonomy): domain Eukaryota; kingdom Viridiplantae; phylum Streptophyta; class Magnoliopsida; order Apiales; family Apiaceae; genus Apium; species Apium graveolens. Next base: position 88,368,586 of record NC_133655.1, read on the forward strand.
TGGTGAGCTTGAAAATAAGGACGCAGCTTTCTTGAAGCCATTACCAAGGCTAAAGTGAATTTCTCTATAGTTGAATAATTCAACTCAGCGCCATGCAAAATTTTGCTGACATAGTATACGGGTTTCTGGACTTTCAGTTCTTCCTTAACCAACACCGCGCTCAAGGCGCTCTCTGAAACAGCCAAGTACAAGAATAAAATTTCACTCAGAACTGGCTTGGCCAACAACGGGGCCTGGGCCATATACTTCTTTAACTCTTCAAATGCCTTCTGGTTTTCCTCACTCCATACAAAGTCTTTGATGCTCTTTAGCGATTTGAAGAATGACAAACACTTGTCCCCCGACTTGGAGATGAATCGTCCTAGCGCAGCAACCCTTCCTGTAAGCTTCTGAACATCCTTAACAGTTTTTGGTGGTTCCATGTCCAGGATTGCCTTTATCTTATCCGGGTTAGCCTCAATTCCCCTCTTTGAGACCATCAGTCCCAAGAATTTTCCAGATCCTACTCCGAAAGCACACTTCATCGGATTCAACATCATCTTGTGGTACCTCAGGACCTCAAAAGCTTCCCTTAAATGGGCTATATGATCAGTCTTTACTAGACTCTTGACTAACATGTCATCAACATAGACTTCCATAGTCTTACCAATAAGATCCTTAAAAATTCTATTCACCAACCTTTGGTAGGTGGCTCTTGCATTCTTGAGACCAAACGCCATAACAAGATAACAATAAACACCAAAGTCAGTGATAAATGATACCTTTGGAATGTCATCCTTATACATTTTGATCTGGTTATATCCGCTAAACCCATCCATGAAACTCAGCATCTCATGTCCAGCAGTGGCATCAATCAAAGTATCAATTCTAGGCAGCGGAAAACAGTCTTTGGGGCATGCATCATTCAGATCAGTGAAGTCTATACACATCATCCACTTTCCATTAGCCTTCTTCACCATTACAAGGTTTGCTAACCACTCCGGAAATTGAATCTCCTCAATGAAACCAGCCTCTAAGAGCTTTTCCACTTCTTGCTTTATAGCCTCTTGTCTTTCCGGGGCAAAATTTCTTTTCTTTTGTTTCACTGTCTTCCGGCTTGGATCTACGTTTAGCTTATGAGTAATTAACTCCGGGTCTATGCCTGGCATATCAGCTGCTGACCATGCAAACACGTCACTATTTTCTTGCAAAAATTTCACTAACTTCCCTCTAAAGGGCTCCTCTAATGTGGCTCCAATGAAAGTCGTCCTCTCCGGATTCTCAGGGTCTAAAGGAACCGAAACCAATTCTTCTGCTGGCCTTCCTCTATTCTCATCATTTTCTCGAACATCCATCTCTTCAATAGGAAGAACCTGCCCCCCGACTCCATCTGCCCTCAAAGAGGCCACATAACAGCTTCTAGCCATTTTTTGATCTCCTCTCTCTTCTCCAATCCCGTTTCGGGTGGGAAACTTCATAACTGAATGGTAGGAAGAGGGGACTGCCTTGAAGGCATGTATCCCTGTTCTCCCCATGATAGCATTATAAGTTGAACTAGCCTTTACCACCACGAAATCCAGCATCTGCGTTGCTTGCCTTGGCTCCGTACCTATGGTGGTTGGCAATTTGATTATCCCTTCTACAGGACATTCTACTCCAGCAAATCCATATATCGGCATGTCGGTTGGTGTCAACTGGGAGTCGTTATACCCCATCCTTAGAAAGGTGTCGTGGAGCAAGATATCCACAGAAGCACCATTATCCACAAGGACCCTCTTAACCGGGCTATTTCCTATTATTGGTGTTATGACCAGCGGGTCGTCATGGGGAAACTTCACACCCTCTAGGTCGGAATCATCAAAAGCCAATGTTACTTCTGTCCTGGCCCTCTTCGGGGCTTCTCCAACAATATGCATAACCTCTCTAGTATATGCCTTTCTGGAATTTTTGGACAATCCAGCAGCAGTTGGACCTCCAAAGATCGTTTTTATCACAGGCCCTCAAGGTCTCGGCCCTCTATAAATGGTGTTTATAACTGGTCCTCTAGGCTGGGGGTTTCGCCCCTGATCGTCTTGGTCCCTCCTACGATCCTCAAAGTTCTTCCTTCCATTATTATTCCTATCCCCTCCTTCTCCAGTATATTTATTCAATCTTCCTTTCCGAATGAGGAACTCAATTTCATCTTTCAATTGCCTACACTCATCGGTGTCATGGCCAACATCTTTGTGAAACCTGCAATACTTGCTCTTATCTAGCTTGGCGGGATCAACCTTCAAGGGCTTAGGCCAGCGAACATCTCTGTCTTTCTCAATCTCCATCAAAATCTGACTTCTAGGAGCATTAAGCTTAGCGTATTCAGTGAACTTTTGCCCAGGTCCTCCCTTCTTGGGGGTTGAATCAGGGTTTTGTTCGGTTCTAGGATATTTTCCTTTGCAATATATTCTAAATCAGTTTTTCGCTTCTTGCCTCCAGTGGGCTCATTACTTACTACGGTCTTCCTCATGCTTTCTTCAACCTTGATATATTTCCCTGCCCTCTCTTGGAGTTGCAACATGTTTTCAGGGGGACGTTTGGCCAAGGACATCTTGAAAAACTCATCCCTGGTTCCTTGTTGTAGTGCTATCATGGCTACCTTATCATCAAGGTCTGGGACTTTTAAAGCCTCCTTTGTAAAACGATTCAGGTAATCTCTGAAGGATTCCTTAGCTCCCTGTACAAGACTCATAAGGGATGCTAAACTTTTCTCATGGACTCTTCCACTGATGAATTGCTTAATAAAAGCCTGACTTAATTCTCTGAACGATCCAATAGAATTTGGGGGCAGGCGACTGTACCATCTTTGAGCCATACCCGACAGGGTTTGAGGGAAGGCCCGACACTTTATAGCATCATTCACGGGTTGCAGCAGCAGTGCATTAGAGAATGTCCTAACATGATTAGCGGGGTCTCCCGTGCCATCATAGGCTTTGATAGTGGGCATCTTGAATTTCCTTGAGATATGGGCATTCATTATCTCTTCTGTGAAGGGTGGAGTTGGATCATCAGGATCTCCAAGGGGAAGGAGATTGCTTGGATCAGTTCTTGGGACAACAGCCCTTCTTCTTACCGGACCATCCAGGTCCATGACAGGAGGAGGATTTCTCCCCCTAGGAGGTATCTGGAGTCTGGTGGCCTGGTGAGCCTCCAAATCACGCCTCAGCCTTTGGATTTCAGCCTCATGAGCCCTGATCCTTTCCTGCACTTCTTGGGGATTCGCCCCTGGGGTGCTTTGGGGGCGTTGCCTTCCATCGGCCATTGGCTCTTTTCCAGGACACCTCCTTCTCGGGGCCACTTCATCATCCGAAGATTCGGAGTCTCTCTCAGTATAAGGACCAGAAAATTCCCGATCCTCAGGAATAGGACCCAAACCTCATATATAGGGGGGTGACTGCCCTCGTGCTTCGCCTCGCCCAGCATATCCGCTTCCTCCAACCTCAGGGCGAAGGGGCATCCCATAAGGGGGGTTAGTAGTAACAACAGTTGAATATTCATACCCGACGGGTCGAGAATTCACAGGTATATGTACTTGTTGAACTTGAGGATTCGTACCTTGAATAGTCGGGGGAGTTGTCCCTTGTGGCTGAGGTTGAGTTGCCCCTGTCTGGGCTTCCCCCTGAGTAGATGCATAAGTTGAATGGGGAGGAACCTCCATGGTTGATGAAATCACCTGGGTTGTCTCTGATGGGGTTCCTTCCTCTAGAGCTCCAATTGTTCTCCGTGTTCTCGCCATGGTTGTTGTTGCGTTGTTCCCACAGACGGCGCCAAATGTTATGGATAAAAAACTAAGGTTATTACTTGCTGTATTTATTACTAAGATTCGGGAGCTCAAGGCTTTTAATGGCTGCTCTCGTGTTTCGTGGCTCGATCTACCTTTACGAGATGCCTACGTATCTCTGTGAATTAGAGAATCAAGCCAAAAAACGTAGTTCTGATCTGTGGGGTGAGGCCCCTTATATAGATGTTGGGAGTCCTTGAATTGGACTTGATATAGGAGACTTGGTGGGCAAGTCTCATAATTAGAATGAACTTTGGAGTCCTAGATAGTAGGAAACTGATTCCTTATCCTTTTAGGTCCCCTTGTGGCTAATCTCCAAGGATTTATATCCTTATCGGGACTCTTCTCAACATCTGATTTTTCCCTTATTAATTAATTACGAAATTAATTAATAATCAGGGCTTTTGGGCCTTTTTATTCCATCAGGCCTGATCTGGTCCATCAGGCTTAACCTTTCTGGTCTGAGTATCATATATCTTTTTATTGGGCCTAGCAGCCCACAGTTTGTACAATTAATGCAGTATTTAATTATACAATCATAATTTATTTATCCCTATCAATCACAATGCATTTTTCCTTAGGCCTTGGAGATTTCTTTGTAACAGAAACTTTTGGCTTTAGATTTTTCTTTTCAGCTTTAAATCTAGCTTCTTCCTCCTTGAGATTTTCTAAAACCATTCCAGGATTATGTCTCAGAAATAATCTTTTAGCAATTTCCTCATCAAGTGTCTGAATCTTAGGATCCTTGTAGTAGACAGTAGTCTGCTTTCCCTTGAGCTTCAGAGTTTGCATGAACTTTTGAGAATCTTGACTTCCACCTTGTATCAGAACATCAGGCGTTTTCAGACTTTGCTCATCAGAACTTGATATCAGATTTTGAGTTTCAATTTTTGCTATCAGATTTTGAGTTTGAGCAGCTTCAGAACTTATCTTCTTTTGAGTAGAAGATTTGCTTACTTCAGTAATTAGTTTCCTTGAAGAAACCTTGTTGCTCTGCCCTTTACTTTAAACATGACCTCTACCCTTGCTAGGGTTTCCCTGGTCATCAGCTTCATCATCTTTCTTCTTCAGTATTTGATCATTAGAGCATTTGGACTTAACTATCTTCTCCCCCTTTTTGGCATCATCTGATAGTAGGAGTGAGAGAAGAAGTTCCACTGAAGATTGAATATCATTCAATTGAGCCTGTTGAGAAGTTTGATTAGCCAAGACCTCAGACATTTGGGCCTGTTGCTTCTCTTGAGCTTTCTCAATTACTTCTACCTTTTCAGAAATAGGTCTGATAAACCTCTTTTTGTCAAGTTTGGACTCCATATCTAGCTTTTTAGTTTTTTCAAGAAGCTTATCAACCTTTTCTTGAGTTTGTGAGTGTAGACCTTGAAGGTTCTTGGTAGATAGAGCAGTGATTTTGAGCTGTGTCTTAATATCAGAATTTATCACAAGCTCATCAGCTTTAACAATGTGCTTTGTCAAAACTTTAGAGATTGGAATGAAATCAGTTTCATTCCACTTCTTGGTCCACTCTACTCCTCTATGAGTTTCATCCCAAGGTACAAGAGCATCCTGTTCAACAAATTTCTTGACCAATGCTTCCTTTTCAAGTACAGGAGCTGGAGTATGTACTGAGACACTGTCTCCAGAACTTGATGAAGACTCATTATCCTCTGATAACACTACAATGTTTGAGGCTATAGGAGTTTCTGATTCAATTTCATCTAAATTCTGATCTTCAGGTTCTTGATCCAGAATTGGTGTAGATGGTATCTCAGCATTCGCATTTAAAATTGGAGAATGAGTTGGAGATGTCTGAGCTGCTATAGGAGCTTCCAAATACAGAATAGTAGGAATGTGCAGCCTATTGATGTCAATTTCAGGACTTAAGCCTGAATCTTCAACTGTAATATCGTCATGAAAAGGAGATACTGGAGGTGTAACCATTGTATCAGGAACAGTGTCTTTGTCTTTAGCCGGAGGTGACAGAGATTCAATGATAATTGGCTCTTTTGAGATCAGATCATCTCCTTCCTCAGCTTCTTCAGTATCTTCTGATGGAGGCTTAGCATTATACCACTTTTCCCTCATTTTCTTCAATCTCCTTGCCAATGAAGGAGTTGCTTTATCATCAGAGTTTAAAGTTCTTTTCCTCTTCAAGGTATCAGAACCTTCAGCTAGAGTTTCTTTCTGAGAAGTGACATTCTCAGCTTTAACTGTCACAGATTGATGCATGAACCTGTGCTTCCTCTTCACTATCAGATTCATCTCTGAGAATCATTTTCCTTCTCTTTTGTGGAGGCTGAGGAACAGACTTTGTCCTTTTTGGCCTGGAAGGTGAAGGTCTGATTGTATGTGCTGATGGTTGAGGTTGAGATGACTGTGTTAGTTTGAAATATGTCCTGATGGTAGGTTGTGGTTGTGGTTGAGAAGTTGTTGGTTATGTAGTGGTTGGAGGTTCTGATGGAGGTTGGGATGGTTGAACATCAGGATATAAGGCAGTGTAGGTGGTTGGAACATAATTTACCAAAAACTGTTTGACTGATATGGGAATTTGGAGGGGTCTCAAAACAGTTTTATTATTATCAACAGATAATAAGTCAGTAAAAGATCCCTTATCTAGCTTAAATGGTTCAATTAACTCACTAGCTAATTGGGGTGCATCAGAACAAGAAGAGCTATAAATAAGCTAACAGAATCTAGCAAAATATACAGTGTTTCTATCTTCTGTCATCCTATCCCCAATAAAGCCTAAAACATCATTTGCATAATCAAAATGAGTTTGATTTATGAGAGCATACCCGATTTGTTGACTGAGAATTGGGATCGTATCAAAATTTGAACACTTATTTGCAAAAGTCCTGGTGATGCAGTCGAAAAAGAAACTCAATTCCTTCCTTATGTGAGGTCTCTTCAACTGTCCCAGCTTCGCCAGAGTCTTCTCATAGCCCAGATTGGCCATTAGCTATTGAAGAACTGGCTCTTCAACTGTTGAATATGTGCAGTTTTCTGGCAGATGGAGTGCTTGTCGAACTGTGGCCAAAGTCACCACATGGGCGTCCTCCCCTGTAGTAAAGACAATACTTGAAAAACCAGCAAGCTTACGGCTTCAAAGCGGACCGGCACCACCATCATCATACACACCTGACCTTCAGAACTCCAGCACTTGAGTTCCTGAGAATGTGTCCGGTTGGGTCAGTGCATAACCTATCTCAGAGTTAGCGAGAAAGTCCTGAACGAAATGAAGATCTGACGGGGCTTCACTCTTGCTAAGAATAGCCAAGTAATTGTTGGGGACAAACTTTGCTCCATTGAAAATAATATCTTTTGGTGCCATTTCTATAAGAAATAAGTGAGAAAATATATTGTGCACAAGGTGTTTGATAAAAGTCCTGTATGAAAAAGCTTCAGAGAATATTAGAGAGAGAGAATAAGAGAGTTTAAGAATATAAAAGTAGGTAAAAGATTAGAAAATCTTTTAACTCCCATATATATACTCTCTCCACTCAACAGTCCTTTTTAGAAGTAAAACTGACACTTGTACACCTGTCAGCCAGTAAATAGTTAAAGCAGAGTTAGTGGGCACGAGAAATAAGCAATAATTAACGTGCACATGCAGTTTTTTAAGAAAAACACGTTTACCACTAACCCAAATGATTATGACTATTTTTATCTCACCTAAATATATTCTGATTAATTATGACCGTTACAATATTTACCACAAATAAGTCAAGTAAAAATAATGCCATGTAAGCATCAGAGTTTCCATCAGGATTTAATATCAGAACTTGACTATTATCAAATTTTAACAGTCATCAGAACATGGCTTATTAACTCAAAAAGTGAATGTTTGTATCTGTGATTCTTCATACAAATACTGACTTGTTTCTTCAGAGTTTAATCATCAGAACTTCCAGCAGAACTTGTCCTCAGAATTTATGCAAATGACACTTAACTGTTTATCTGAAACAACTTAATCGCCACAGTAATTTTCATCATTCATATGTAGTGAGAGTGTGTGCATTTAACAGAATACCAGATAAAGATTAAAGTCTGATAAACTTCAGTACATCTTAGAAATAAGGCATAACTAAGAAAAGTGCTTAAAATTTATCATTAATAATGAAGTCTACTATAGGATAAATTTGTGCATGAGTCCACCTCAACTGTTTGTGCTCATTTTATGCATCTTTCAGAATTCTTTTTCACAGTGGCTTCTCAGTGTAAATGAGTCACAACTGCTATCATAATTTATGCTATTATCAGAGTATTTCTCCAATAATCAGAGAATGTGAAAAGTCACCAAGAAAAATTTATTTGCTTTTCTAATGCATATTACTTAATACCAGCAATGCACTTGGGTCTTCCCTTCCACATGTTTACTCTAGATCTCAAAGGAGTACCTGACTTTAATTTTCTTTTCTTTTCTTTTCTTTTGATAAGTGAGACTTATCAGCATTTAGTTCATCCTTAAGATTTACTGACATCAGAAGTTGACAGATAAGAAGCAAGAATCTAGTTTGTGACTTAGTAATAAGATACATAAAGTAAATTTAACTAAGCTCAAAATCAGAATTTGCTTGTGTTAATGACTTTTCACATAAACAACTAATTCAAATATGAGATTTCTAGTATATTAAAGACTACTAGGTCAGCATCTAGCACAGTTATCCCCATTGGATTGAATAGTCATAAAACATTCAAATCACTATCAGAGTATATAGTGAAGGGTTTTTTAGCACATAAACGCAGCGAAAACGTAAATTTAAATCTTAAAAAAAAAACCGAAACCCTCCGTAGGATTCATGCGAAAAATAATATTTAATTCGTAGTTCAGTATGTTTACCTTAAGAAGTTTTACGTTAATGGAAAGATGGAGGTCTTTAATGGCAATCCAAAAAGGATGAACGGAAATCCCTAGTAGCTGTTCCTCAAGTGTGAAGCACTCCACCGGTATCCACCAAGAGTACAATGTGATGGAGGAGAAAGAGGTTGAGAGAATTAGTTGTCTCCCTCTTGTTCTACTTTAGAATTAGGGTTAATTATTTTGGGTTGAGGTGTAACACCCCCAAATCCGGGGTCGTGGATCCGGGTTGTTACGAGTTCTATGTTTTTGATAAAACCAAACTCTTTGATTGTCTCATCAAAATGGATGTTCCATCTACGAGAAGCTTGCTTTAAACCATATATGGTTCGCAGCAGCTTACACACTAGGTGTTTATTTCCCTTGGAAAGAAAACCATCTGGTTGTGTCATATACACTTCCTCTTCAAGTTTCCCATTGAGGAAGGCCGTTTCCACGTCCATTTGCCAGATCTCATAGTCGTAGTAAGCAGCAATCGCAAGCAAAATCCGAATTGATTTTAACAGGGCTACAGGCAAAAAAGTTCCATCAAAGTCAATCCATTGCCTTTGTCTGAATCCTTTTACCACGAGCCTGGCCTTATAGGTCTCCACCAGGCCATCTGCTCCAATCTTTCTTTTGTATACCCACTTGCACCCAATAGGCTTAACACTTTCAGGCGCCTCAACCAAAGTCCATACTTGGTTGGTATACATAGATTCCATTTCAGATTTCATGGCACTATGCCATTTCTCTGAGTCAACACTACTCATAGCCTCATTATAGGTCACAGGGTCGTCATCATCAATGATTGACAACTCATTGTCATTCTCAATGACAAGGCCATAATACCTCTCAGGTTGGCGAGACACTCTCCCTGTCCTACGAATGGGCTGTTCCACAGAAGGTTGTTCAGTCTGAACAGGTGTTTCCACTTGATCCGTAGTAGTTTGTGCTTCTTGAATTTCATCAAGTTCAATTTTGCTCCCACTGTTTCCTTCAAGGATAAACTCCTTTTCCAAGAAGGTAGCATGTCTGGAGACAAACACCCGATGATCGGTGTAAAAGTAATACCCCAAAGTCTCTTTAGGATATCCCACAAAATTACATTTTACGGATCGAGATTCCAGCTTATCTGGGTCAACTTTCTTGACATAAGCTGGACATCCCCAAATCTTAACGTGTTTAAGACTCGGTTTCCTTTCTTTCCATATCTCATATGGTGTTTGAGGAACAGATTTGGAAGGTACCTTATTCAGTAAATATGCTGAGGTATCCAATGTATAACCCCATAGGAATACCGGAAGATTCACATAGCTCATCATGGACCGAACCATGTCTAACAAAGTTCAATTTCTCCTTTCAGATACCCCATTCAACTGTGGTGTATATGGAGGAGTCCACTGGGAGACTATACCATTTTCTTTGAGATAATCTAGAAACTCTCCATAAGTATTCACTACCTCGATCTGATCGAAGAGTTATAATACTGTGTTTGGTTTGTTTCTCCACTTCATGTTTATATTCTTTGAACTTTTCAAAGGCTTCAGACTTGTGTTTCATCAAATACACATATCTGAATCTAGATCGATCATCTATGAAAGCAATGAAGTATGAAAATCCACCCATGGCTTGCGTAGACATTGGTCCACATACATCTGTGTGTACCAATCCTAGCATATCTGCAGCCCTCTCTCCATGTCCACTAAATGGAGATTTGGTCATTTTACCCAATAGACAAGACTTGCATGTAGGATATGATTCAAAATCAAAGGGGTCAAGTAACCCTTCCTTATGCAATGTCCGCAGTCTATTTTCACTAATATGACCAAGTCTGCAGTGCCACAAGAAAGTGAGATTTTCATCATCCCTTTTTCTTTTATTAGTATGTTCAATTTGTAGTAAATTATGCTCTATGTCACATACATACAGACCATTGTTTAAAATACCACTTCCATAAAAAACGTTATCTCTAAGAATTGAACATTTATTATTCTGAATAACAAACGAAAATCCAGCCAAGTCTAACATGGAATAGAAATAATATTCCTTACAATCGAGGGAACAAAATAACAATTATTTAGAACAATAGTCTTGCATGTAGGCATATGTAAATGAAATGATCATACAGTTTCAGCAGCAACTCTTGCTCTATTTCCCATCCGTAGAATCACCTCTTCTTCTTCAAGAGTCCTACTTCCCTTTAGTCCTTACAACGAATTGCAAATATGAGAACCACAGGCGGTATCTAATACCCAAGTAGAAATTTGACCTAGTGACATATTAACTTCGATCATGAACATGCCTGAATCAGAAGCGGTAGTCTCACTACCCTTCTTCTTCAATTTTGCAAGGTAAACCTTGCAGTTCCTCTTCCAGTGCCCCACCTTGTTACAGTGAAAGCAAACAGTTTTGCTCTTGGGGTCTTCAACTTTTGGTGGAAGCGGCTTTTTCTCACCTACTTTCTTCTTCTTAGAAGGGTTCTTCTTCCTTTTCTTAGGATTGGAACCTTCACCAATTAGAAGAACAGAACTCTTCTTAGGGGGAAAATTCGATTCCGCAGTCTTCAACATGTTGTGGAGTTCAGGCAGGCTGACATCCAGCTTATTCATGTGAAAGTTCACAACAAACTGCGAGAACGAACTCGGAAGTGATTGCAAGACCAAGTCTTGGCTCAGCTCCTCATCCATGGCAAAACCAAGTTATCCAAGATGTTCAATCAAATTGATCATCTTAAGTACATTGTCATTCACAGATGATCCCTCAGACATCCTACAACCGAATAGCTCCTTCGATATCTCATATCGAGCTGTCCTCCCTGCCACATCATACAACTCTTGTAGATACATAAGGATAGTGTGAGCATCCATATGCTCATGTTGCTTCTGTAGCTCAATGTTCATGGAAGCTAGCATGATGCATTGAGCAACATTTGCATCATCTATCCACTTACGATACACAACATGTTCATCATTATGTGCATCGCTAGCAGGTTCAGTAGGCTTAGGTGAGTCAAGCACATATTCCAGCTTCTCAACCCTGAGAACAATTCTCATGTTTCGAAGCTAGTCAGAAAAATTAGGACCAGTCAACTTGTGAGCATCTAGTATACTCCGGAGTGATAGTGCAGAAGACATAACGAATATAGTAAATCTGTAAATGATGAACACATAACAACACTTAGAAAATATTCAATTTCATTTCAAAACACTATATGAATCGGGTCTTTATTCATAAGTGTCTCCCACTAGTTTATCTAATTTATTCAACCCCCTAAGTGAAAATCAAGCATTCATAATGCTAGTGGGAATAGGGATCCTACATTCCATCACACAACCTCGGCTGTGGCACGAAACGTCTTATGATGTTCAATAGGCAGACAACTCTTGTCAATTACATCTTATGTTATTCCCTAATATAACTTTAGCCTCTTGAATAATTGAGTCACATCTGTGGCACGACAAACTCAATATTCTAAGTCAAGTCTAACCCAACATTTCGTACAATTGAATCAGTCTCCAACGGCCCACGGCTGTAGCACGTACCGACCTTTTGATTCTAATTCAATGTACACATCTCTATGTAATAGACAAGTATTTCTTATTTCAAAATCAAAGCCTTCGGCTGTAGCACGAAACGACAATGATTTAAAAATAAGAACCACTTTCTACCATGTTGGAAGGCTATGACCGACACAAGCCCGTTGTGTCATTGGCCAATTACTACTTGATATTATTTAATTTTAAAGGGATTATATTATGTTACAATCATAATCATATTATAAAGAGATTCTTCCTATTAAATTAAATATTTCAAATCAATAATCGATAATCAGATGATTCCCAGATCGGGGGGAGCATTGTCAAGAGGCGTCACTTAATACCCCTTTCTTACAGATAGAAATCTGCTTTTGACAAAATTATCCTTTCTCTCAATATTGAAAATTCATATTTAATTACGTGTTTCATAAACACAAGAATCTCATGATTGTATTCGTAATATTACTGTTAAGGCAAGAAACGATTCATATTCTAGATTTGCTAGAGCACGCCTTATATTGATTTAAGTTCACCTAAATCTATCATCGCATGGTAAACATAGGCATATATCTCATATATAAAATTAAATAAACAAGTAAATGTAAAGTGCAATAAAGTAAATGTGTTTGGTTATGGCCCCATCCTATGTGATTTTTATCAAGCTCATGATAAAGATCAAGGTCAATCTAATATGGTGATCGAAATAAATACAACTACTTATTACATAAGTCTTCTTCTTTGTTTAGACTTCTTGTATACCTCGTCTTCTTCTTTGTATCACCTCCATTGGATAGCCTTCTTGAGTCTTCAATTACATTACATGATTGAAAGTAAAACTAATCTAATGAACTTACAAGAATAACTCGAGTTACATTCGAGATTTATGATTACAAAGATTGACGACATGCAAGTCGTATTTAAAACCAAAACCAAAACCATTACACTAAGGTCGAAAGGCCATAACATCCACCATGCTCATACAACACATAAAAGCATGTTAAAACACATAATCTGATATTAACATATCATATTATCTATGATCTAATCATAAAAAGAAAATATGACAAAAATCAGAAAAATCAGAATAAAATCAGAAAAACAAGAATCACTGTTTACGGGCAGTAAACGACATCAAACTCCTTACAGACAAGTCGTTGATAGCTTTTGCTATCAGTTTTGTTCAGACACTCGTTTACCTATGGAATAGGGTATTCGTTTGCGTAAATCGGACACCAAACCCAGATTTCAGCAAATCTGCAACAGCCAATTCAGAATCCGTATCTAATATGATTCTCATAATTAGAACAAACATAAATCATGTATATATCAATATATATACAGATTACATAATCATCTTATGATTATACAACTCACATGAATATCATATATTCAAAACCATACATATATAAACATATTATATCAACATCAAATCATGCCGAATCACGTACATGCTCATATATCGAAAACAGTTAAACACATAAACGAATTAAAAACTTTTCGCAAGTAGCTCTGATACCATTGAAGGGTTTTTTAGCACATAAACGCAGCGAAAACGTAAATGTAAATCTTAAAAAAAAACCGAAACCCTCCGCAGGATCCATGCGAAAAATAATATTTAATTCGTAGTTCAGTATGTTTACCTTAAGAAGTTTTACGTTAATGGAAAGATGGAGGTCTTTAATGGCGATGCAAAAACGATGAACGGAAATCCCTAGCAGCTGCTCCTCAAGTGTGAAGCACTCCACCGGTATCCACCAAGAGTACAATGTGATGGAGGAGGAAGATGTTGAGAGAATTAGTTGCCTCCCTCTTGTTCTACTTTAGAATTAGGGTTAATTATTTTGGGTTGAGGCAAATAGGGTTTATAATAGTATATTTATAGGCAAAATTTTCAGCTGAAATTTTTCCATAAAATATTATTATTATTAACCCTTTAATTGATAATTCTTATTAACTAATTAACTAATAATTAAAACACCTTTTAATCATTAATCCTTTTTCTAAACTCTTTAGAAATAATTCTCTCACTTGATTTAGTTTCCAAAAATTAAATTCTTAATTAATAATATTAAGAATTAATTAAATCTCATTTAATCAATTATTAAATCTGCTAATTAATTATTTATTTCACAAATAAATAATTACCAGCCATTATTAATTAATTCCTCCACCATTAAATCATTCTCTTTTATGGTGTGACCCTGTAGGTTCAATATTAAGCCGGTAGTAGAAAAAAATAATAGTAAAACTATTTTATCATTATTTATATAAATTCTTTAATTCATTAAATATGATTAATTAATTAATCATATTTATTCTACATCGTGAGGGATACTTCTCAGCATATCGCGACTATCCGGATAATACGAATTCACTGCTTAGAATACCAAGAACCTATTCAGTGAGTAGTTACCGTACAATCAATTCCTTCTACCCTGCAATGTCACGATTAAATACAAGGCATGGAACTTGTGTCAAGCCTATCTTATTTAATCACTTGTTTTCCCATTCACTATGCTTAGTTCTATTTAATGTAAATTAGAAACTCCTTTCTAATTTCATTCACTCTGGCCAGAGATTCCTGAACAACATAAGTGGATCAGCATTGAACATTCTCTTCCTACACTGGAAGGGGTAGATCCTTTATTAATCATACACTATCTTCGTGTACAAATTCCTATACCCAGTAGAGCCCTTATAATTGTCCCTTGAGACTAAGAACTAAACCAAAGCATAGTTCAGTGTACACAAGATGACTATGATGACCTCAAGTCTAAGGATACTTGTACAACTATCACTATATGAACAACTGCTGACACATGAGTGAACTCCATCAGTTGTTCAGCTGTGTGAGTCATGTTCAGTGAACTTATTCTATAATAAGCACCTACATACTAGCTATAGTGTCACCACACAAATGTCTATGAGAACAGACATCCTTCATAATGAAGCAAGCATAGTATGTACCGATCTTTACGGATTATTAATTAACAGTGAGTAATCTTACAACCAGGAACTATTTAAGTTTAGAGTTATCATCTTTTAGGTCTCATTATTATGATCTCATCACAATCCAGAAAAAGCTTTACTCTAAACTGTGGTATATCTTATTTTAACATTTAAATAGATAGAGCCTGCAATAAAAACAAAACAAGTCTTTTATTAATATCAATGAAATCAAAACAGATTACATAAAAGTTATTCCTAAATCCTCATACATGATTGGACTTAGGACATATCTCTTTCATATAGATCCACATCAGATAACAATCAACATTTAATGTATTTTAATTTAAGCACAAATTACATGAAGATAAGACAATCTGTAAATACTGATCATAAAGTCTGATGCATGAGAACAAAAACTAAGCAGATTTAGAGAAAGAACCTTAAACCATTCCAAGTTCATTTACCAGTCTTGTAAAGGTAGCTTCACATAGTGGTTTTGTGAAGATATCTGCTAGTTGTTGATCTGTTGGAACAAAATGCAATTCCACTATACCTTCCATCACATGTTCCCTTATGAAATGGTACTTAATGTTGATGTGCTTTGTCATTGAAAGTTGAACTGGATTACCTGTCATAGCAATAGCACTTTGATTATCACAGTAAATAGGAATTTTAGAGAATTCTAACCCATAATCCAGTAACTGATTCTTCATCCAAAGAATCTGTGCACAACAGTTTCCTGCAGCAATATATTCTGCTTCTGCAGTTGATGTGGAAATTGATTTCTATTTCTTGCTAAACCAAGAAACCAATCTGCCTCCAAGATATTGGCAGCTTCCATTAGTGCTTTTCCTGTCTATTTTGCATCCTGCAACATCTGCATCTGAGTAACCTATTAGCTTAAAATTTGATTCTCTAGGATACCACAATCCTAGATCAGCTGTACCCTTGAGGTACTTGAAAATTCTTTTCACAGCTATTAGATGAGGTTCTCTTGGATCAGCCTGAAATCTTGCACAAAGACAGGTAGCATACATGATATCAGGTCTACTTGCAGTTAAATAGAATAAAGAGCCAATCATACCTCTGTAGTTAGTAATATCTACTGTTGAACCAGTATCTTTATCTAACTTGGTTGCAGTGGCCATGGGAGTGGATGCAGTTGAACTGTCTTGCATTCCAAATTTCTTGAGTAAATTTCTGGTGTACTTGGATTGATAGATAAAAGTACCTTCTTCATTTTTCTTGACTTGAAGTCCCAGAAAATAAGTAAGTTCTCCCATCATACTTATTGATATCTTGACTGCATTAGCTTTGCAAACCTTTCACAGAGTTTGGCATTTATAGAACCAAATATGATATCATCAACATATATTTGTACCAAAAGTAAGTCCTTTCAATGGTTGAGGTAGAACAGTGTTTTATCAATTGTACCTCTGTGAAATCCACTTTCCAGAAGAAATTGAGCTAAAGTCTCATACCATGCTCTAGGAGCTTGCTTAAGGCCAAAAAGTGCTTTGTCAAGTTTGTAGACATGATTTGGAAATTTTGAATCTACAAATACTGGAGGTTGTTCAACATAAACCTCTTCTTCCAATTCTCCATTGAGAAAAGCACTTTTCACATCCATTTGAAAGACTTTAAACTTTTTTGTGAGCAGCATAAGCCAAAAAGATTCTTATGGCTTCCAATCTAGCAACTTTCATCATAATCAATACCCTCCTGTTGAGAGTAGCCTTTGGCAACCAGCCTTGCTTTGTTCCTTGCAATTATGCCATCATTGTCAGTTTTGTTTCTGAACACCCACTTTGTGCCAACAACTGATATGTTCTTTGATCTTGGAATTAGGGTCCAGACTTTATTTCTTTCAAATTTATTTAATTCTTCCTGCATTGCTTGCACCCAATCAGCATCTTGAAGAGCTTCTTCTACATTCTTTGGTTCAGTCTGAGATAGAAAAGAATGATAGAGACATTCATTTGATGTTGCAGTTCTAGTTCTGACACCTGCTTCAGGATCTCCAATTATCAAGTCAGGTGTATGTGATTTAGTCCACTTCCTTGCATATGGAAGTTGTTCTCTAGAACTGGATCCTCCCCCATGATCCATGCTGTCTCCATCAGCATTTTCTGATGCTCCCCCTGTAGTTATGCTCTCTGAGACTTCAAAATTTGAGTTAGATTCTTCAGGATTTGAATAATCAGAGTTTCCAGAATTATCAGAATTTGGCTCATCAGAACTTGATGAATCAGAACTTGAAGAGCTAGTGACAGGTTCTTGAGTTGTGGTAGGTTCTTCAACTTGCTCCCCTGGACAGGTGTATTTTCCTTTGGAGTTGTTACCATAGTTTCAATGATATCAGAATGTAACCCGTTAAAACTTACAGGATCAGATTTTAAGTCATCAAAATTTACAGTATCAGAGTTTAAATCTTCATTTTCAAATCTCAGCAGATCATGAACATTGAAATCTTCAAGTCCGGTAATCTTCTTATCATCAAAAGATACATTGATAGATTCCATGACAACCCTTGTTCTTAAATTGTAGACTCTGAAGGCTTTTGTGGAAAGTGGATATCCAACAAAAATTCCTTTATCAACTTTTAGATTAAATTTTGACAGCTGTTCAGGATGAGTCTTAAGAACCAAACACTTACATCTAAATACATGAAAGTATTTCAGATTTGGTTTCTTTTTCTTCACCATCTCATATGGTGTTTTTCCATGCTTGTTTATGATTGTAGCATTCTGTGTAAAATAAGCAGTCTGCACAGCTTCAGCCCAAAAGTAGGTTGGTAGCTTTGCTTTATCAAGCATTGTTCGTGCAGCTTCAATGAGAGTCATATTCTTTCTTTCTACAACTCTATTTTGCTGTGGAGTTCCAGGTGCACAAAATTCTTGTTGAATTCCATGCTCTTTGCAGAACTCTTCCATAATTAAATTCTTGAACTCAGTGCCATTATCACTTCTTATAATTTTAACGGAATCTTTGACCAACTTATCCAGCTGTCTGACATGATCAGTTATAGTAGATGCAGGTTCATTCTTCTTGTGCAAGAAATACACCCAAGTGTACCTTGTGAACTCATCCACTATAACCATAGCATATTTCTTCTTTTCAATTGACATGACATTGACTGGACCAAATAGATCAACATACAGTAGGTGATAAGGCTCAAGAATTGAAGATTTAGTTTTGCTCTTGAAAGAAGATTTTCTTTGTTTTGCCTTTTAACAAGAATCACAAAGGTCGTCAGGAGCAAATACTGATTTTGGCAGTCCTCTCACAAGATCTTTCTTTATAAGCTCATTTATGTTATTGACATTTAAATGAGAGAGTCTTTTGTGCCAATTCCAGCTTTCTTCAATTGATGCTCTACTCAACAGACAGATTGCAAAACCATCAGAACTTATTGAAAGTATGGCTTCATAAATGTTACCATGCCTGTAACCTTTCAGAACCACTTTTCCTGTAGAATTGCTTACAACTTCACAGTGTTCTTCAAAGAAATCCACATGATAACCTCTGTCACAGATTTCATATATTTGACTCACACTTAGAAGATTGTGTTTAAGTCCTGAGACAAGAGCTACTGATTCAATGATGACATTCCCAAGATTGATATTGCCATATCCCAGAGTTTTTCCCATGTTGCCATCTCCATAAGAAACTCCTGGGCCAGCTTTCTCCACAAAGTCTGATAGCAGGGCTTTATTTCCAGTCATATGTCCTGAACATCCACTGTCCAACACTAGGATGTTTTTCATGTTGCCCTTCAATTCAGCAGTTTTAGGGCTATTGTCAGCATTTGCCATCAGAGCATAGTTCACCTCATGTTCAGAATTTGAAGTGTATGACCAGCTTTTCTTCTTTGTGACAAGTGCCTTGCCTTTGTCACTTTTTCCTTTCTTCTAGTCAAGAGATATGTGGCCTCTTTCACCACAATTGTAGCATTTGACATTTGAGTTGTCTCCTCTGTCAGACTTTCCTCCCTTGCCTTCAGACTTTCTGAACCCTTTCTTATCAGAACTTCCACTTTTCCTGAAAAACTTCTTGCCTTTTCTGAATTTCATGTAGGCTATCTTTGTGATACCCTTCACCATAAGAGCACATAATTTCATCATCTCTTCATCAGCATCCATCTCAGGTAAACTTTCAATTTCTGAATCATCATCATCAGAATATGATGACTCTGAATCAGACTTTATGATGAGAGCCTTTCCTTTGCCCCTTTTTGAGGCAACCATATTAGGAGATTCCTTCTCAGCCTTAAGATCAAATGTCCTTGATTTTCTTCCATGCCTCTTGCTCCTTTGATCCATCTCAAGTTCATGAGTCTTGAGCATACCATAAATTTCATCAAGAGTAGTTTCAGTAAGGTCATAGTTGTCTCTTATGGTAGTAGACTTCAAATCCCAACTTTCAGGAAGAGCTAAAAGGAATTATAGATTTGAATCTTCAAGATCATATTCCTTGTCCACTAGTGACAGATCATTCAAGAGTTTGGCAAACCTGTCATATAAATCAGTTAATGATTCATCAGCTTTTGAGTCAAAGTGCTCATACTCTTGAGTGAGTATAGTCATCCTATTCTTCTTGATTGCATCAGTTCCCTGGCATCTTATCTCCAAAGCATCCCATATCTCATTTGCAGTTTTGCAATTAATTACCCTGTTTGACATGATATTATTAATGGCACTATGCAGCAAATGCCTTACCCTTCCATCATTGGCAATAGATGAGATGTCGTCATCCATATACTCACCTTTCTCCTTTGGTATGGTCATTGCTGGTTGATCAGCAACTACAACAGAGAGCTTGGTATGCTTATGTGGTCCTTCATTAATTCTGTCAAGGTATTCTGGATCTGTAGCTTCCAGAAACATAGCCATCTTCACTTTTCATATGGGATACTCAGAAGGTCTCAGTATGGGAACCCTAATAGTCTCATATCGACTGTGGGTTTGAGTCTTTTGAGTTTCTTCAGTTTTGGTGGGCTTGGTTGGAGTTTATGCTTCTTCAGACATGATTATTTGGATTTACTGTATGTGTGTTAACAGATAAGCTCTGATACCAATTGTTAGGTCACACAAAACTGTAGAAGGGGGTTGAATACAGTGTTTTCACAATCAAATCGATTTAACACAAGTATGTAATAAAGATCAAGTATATTGAATAAACTCTGTTACAATAAGAACTGTTATTCTCTCTCAGTGATGAACAAATATCACTAAGAGCTGCTAGGTTACAATGTATAATCTTCTCGATAATGATAACACATATAGTATAAACCCTAAGTCTGTGTTTATATAGTACACAGTTACAAGATAACTTGTAATTGATATGAAATATAATTCTGTCTCCTAAAATATATCAATCAGATATCTTATACAAGTCTTCCAGTCTTCTAACTCTTTCCATGTATATCTTCTTTTGCTTTAGTCTCGATCTTCTACTGTAAATCAGCTTCCTTCCTTAACTGTAAGTCCTCCCGCACTTAAGTTCTGATATGACCTTAAGTTCTGATATTAAGTTCTGACTTCCATTAAGTCCTGATTTCAGTAAGTCCTGATATGTCCTATTTGTTAAGATCTGAAAACTAAACATGAATTATATTAGACATGACATCTCAAATATATCTAACAAGATTCGAGTATTCGAACCCTGTTATTTAATTATAAATTTATTCAGAGACCCGTTTTAATTCCGAAAAATGTTCAAAAATTCGTATTGAATACCTAGAAAATTATTTTGATCCCAAATATTCTTTGAAAATTATTTTAATTGAATATCTTGCGTGTTATGTGCTACGTGCTATCTGATTGATGTGTTATATGCCTATGTGGTTGTTGTTTGACTGTTTGGGTCATAACTTTCAATCCGTAAATCGGAATTGGGTAAAACGAAGGGTAGATAAAAGCTTATGACGTCTATGTGACGATTAGAATAGTATGAGATTGAGTATTGATAGATGCTTGTGATGCCTAGCAGAATAAACGAGGCATTGAAAAAAAGAAAGTCAGTGATCCGTAGATAGAATTGAAGCGTAGAAAGAGAAGGCAAGTGATTGATGAATAGAAGCAAGGCATAGAAAAAGAAGGAAAGTGATTGATGAGTAGAACTGTTAGATGAGTACAAGCAAAGTTGGAAATCATCTATGATAAGGCAAGTCCTTCTGAACCTTTTTTCGAGATATATTGTAAATATTTCTGAACTTTCTCATAATATGTTGCTAGTATTCAAAATAAATCTTGTTTTACATTGGAAGTGCTTAAACTATTCAACCTTGACCCCTGATTATATCATTGAACTTGAGTTGTAAGCTTTATTTCTTGTAAACCACCAACGGTTGATTTCCTAGATATTAAACCATACCAATACAATACTAATCTGCAAATACATACACACCATAAACCAAGTATTTCAACAGAATTTCTTGAGCATACAGAAACTTATACACCCTGGAATATCCTATCACATCCAAGATCAATACCCTGTATTATTATTGAACCACTGTTCTTCAGATACTTGATTCTTCATCAGGCTTGAAGCCGTCTTCATACTTACACCTTGATACACCCCGGTGATACCTGTGAAATGTTTTATGCTCTGAGATAAATGCTTTATCAATGTTAATTTTTATTAAATTGCAATGCTTTATCAGATTCGTGGTCAGACCAGATTCGTGGTCATATTAGGCCAATGTGTGCCTTGGATCCAGTATATAGAGCAAAGCTGGGAGCCTTGCTCGGGGTTAGTGCGTGACTGATCAGCAGCCTAACCTTGGTTTTTAAAAATCAAAAGAATATCCAATTCTATTCATTGTTTATCTAGAAACTTGATTCTTATGAATCATTTCAACTGATCATTGTTGAACCTCAGTTATTGCTATTATGACTTGCTGAGCTAGTTAGCTCACTCTTGCAAATCTGTTATGTTATTTTACAGTTGAAAAGAAATTGCCGGTAACGAGGATTCCCAGTCCAGTGTGCGAGCTAGGATTCCGGGATATGATGGGCCGAGTTAGCACGAGCTTTATAATGTAGATGAGTTTTTGTTATTCCCTAACAATACAACAAGAATTACAGAAGGGGGGTTGAATGTAATTCTGGCTACTTTTTCAAATTTAAATAAAGTTCTAACTTGATAAATATAACAGTGTTTGATTAGCAATGGTGCGGAATAAAAGAGTGATAAAATCAAAGCACTAAGTAATAAAAACACAACTTTTTAAAACTTTCTGGTGGATTTGAAAGTATCCATCAGATATATATATATATATATATATATATATATATATCAAATGAGAACCCTGTGAAGCTTTGAATAGCTCACAGATGCTTACAAGTTTGAACAACTAAACTTCAGAGAAATGCTTACAGAATACAGCTTGATATGTTTCTCTGAAAATAGGCTTGTTTAGTTTTTTTGTTCTACTTGCTACACTTGGATTATATATCACCAATTTTACATGACAATAAGACAAAATGATAAAACAAAACATATCTAGTCTAACTTCATGCTGCTTCACTACTCTATTCCAGCATCTTTGAATATCTTCACAATTGCATGGAAATGGTAATGCTTCTTTGTTCACAAATTTCTTCTTAACAGGCTGTCCAATTCCTTTTGCAAACACCCAATGCATGTGAATGTGTTGTCACTATCAACAGCTATTTGAATTTGATCATCCGTCGGGACTATGCTTGTCATTTGTCGGGAGCTTTGTTGATCATCCGTCGGGAGTCTTGTAGATCATCCGTCGGGAGTCTATTTTCCACTTGACTCTATATCACTTATACAGAATTACAAGAAATCTCATATTTATAATTAATCAACCTATTCTGCATATCAATCTAGTAGTCAATATGACTTACAGAACCCTAAGCAATCTACTTGACTAATACATGTTACTTGCAGAAATGTGCTACAGTTCTTATTTGTTACATAAGCTACTCACTTGATAGATGTCAATTTGTCATCCGTCGGGACTATAAATATCATCCGTCAGGACTATATTAGATCATCCGTCGAGTGCTACAAAATTCACTAAGTTAAATCTACTAAGGTGTTTTATTAACTTATCATCAAGTTTATAACATATTCCTAACAATCTCCCTCAATTTATGTCTACTGGAATTGTAGCCATAAATTAAGAGAAACTTGATGATAACAAAACACCCTAAAAATACAGATTAAAAAGTAGTAGACAAAACTGATAAGTGCTACAGAATTTATTGAAAATTGAACAAGGAAAAGTGTACAAAGAGTTCTCACAATTATTATTAAGGTGTTCCTCTAGTATGAGCATATATTTCTATTTCCTTGATTGTCTATATTTCTTCCCAAGCTTCATGTTATTCTCCTCTATTTGATTCTAGAGTTGTCTGTGGAATTCAAGTTCATCAGCTTTAGATAGATCCAGCATTTCTTGCATTTCCAATAGAGTCTCATTGCTAGAGATACTCAATTGGTCATCCAGTCTGAAGAATCTTCTAACTCCCTTATCATCCATAAATTCTATCAGCCAATAAGGCCTCAAATGCACTCTCTTTCCTATGAAGGGAATATATATAGTTTTTGGATGTGCATCTTTAGCTTTATTAGTCCTTAGCTCTTCAATCTTCCTTAGAACCAATCTCCTTGCAGTCACATTAAAACCAAAGTTCTTTTTGAAAGATGAGTAGACCTTTATCAGTACAGATTGGCTTTCTTATAGAATCCTGTGAAGAGGCCATGTGATTTCTTTCCCTGCCTTGTACTTGAACACCAATCTTTCAGGAAGATGTTTGTGAGCATCAATTATTCTCACTTCTACCAGTTCATCCAAGTAGAGGTTTAAATCTGAAAACTCCTTGATAGCACAGATATATAAAAGATCTTCCTTGTTGACTGTAAATTTAGATTTGGTTAAGGTCTTAGTTCTGAAAGTTACAGGCTTGCTTTTCTTGGTTGCTATTGTCTTTGTCTTCTTTGGCTTGTTGAAAATAGGTGAGTTGAATTCAGGATTTGGCAGACTTTCCCAGTCTAATGGCTCATCCTTGGGAATGAAAGGCTCACCATGAAAATTCTTAGTTAGATCCACCTTGAATTCTTCATGTACCACTGAGGGCTTGGATGTCTGAGTTGAAGTTGTAGACTATTTGGGAATGTAGTCTTCCATTTCCTCATTACTAAAGTCCAATTTTCTTTTAGAATGAAGCTTGTATCTGAATCTTCTTTTCTTTTATGGTTCCTGATGCATTTTCTGATCTTGAGGTTCAACAATCATATATGGTTGTGCAGAAATCTCAGTTGTAGTCTTCACAGCTTGAAGTTTGGCCAAGATAGCAGCTTGCTCCGTCTTTTGTTTGAGCTTCTTAACATCTAAGACAACCTGCTTCTTTTCTTGCCTGATTATTTCCTTCTCTTCCTTCTTAGCTTCTACAAACTAAGGGTGTCCAGCCACCACACAGATTTCCTTACCAATTCTGTAGATTTTGGCAATCCTTCTTTTAAGTGCTGAATTAGTTGGATCTTCGAAAAATGTAATTGACCTAGCCAACAGCTTCTTCTCATCTGGCCTAGGTATCTCAAACACAATATCCACAGGATTTTTGTCTGAGAACTTTGAGTAGTTTCTTTTAGGCTTCAGGATTAGATTTGCTTTTGGAGATTTGATGCATGAGGTTTGACCTTTTTCCAAGTTTCCCAGACTCATTTCATGCACTGAGATGTGTTTGACTTGAGAATGATGATGAAAGGTCTTGTCTGGCTTCTGTAGCTGATCAAATTTCTCCTGAATAGTTGCATCAATCTTCTTCCATTTCTCATCTAGTTCCTTCTCAACAGCTGCAACATCAAGCATCTTTGGATTTGTCTTTGAATCAAGTTTAGCAACTTCTATTTGGATCAGATCAATGTTGTCCAATACTGGTGGCTTTGACAGAGTAATTTCTGGAACAATTACTTGACTGATCTGAACATTTATCACATGCTCCCCCTCACTTGTTGGCTTTACTTGACTGACTTGAATTGTTAATTCTTTCTCCCCCTTTTTGTTATCATCAAGTAGAGTGGAGGTGGAGGTTTGTGCAGCCACCAGCTTTTGCAGCAACTGAGTTTGATGTGCTTGATGAAGATAAATAGCTGTTAGAGAGGCATCCATTGCAGTCAGCCTTGTATCCAGGGAATCCACTTTAGTGGCAAGATTAGAATTCTTCCTTAGATGTCTTTTAATGTCAAGCATTGTTGCATCTGGAATTTTAGCATCCAATCTTTCAGAGACATCTTTCTTTACTTGGTCAATCTCTATCTTGACGGAAGTGACATCTTGGTTATGTTGAAGAATTTGGATTTGATGCAGTGGCAGTGAGTTAAGATGTGCTTTTAGAAGCTTCTTAGTGCTAGCATTGGTGGAGGCTTGAAGAGCATTGTGTGTCTGTTGGATGATGTGAAAAAGAGTTGTCTTTAAATGATGCTCATCACACTCTTTAGAAAACACCCAAGAAGGAATGTTTGATCTAGAGCTAGGGTCTACTTCTCCCCCTATGTCCATGAGCTCTTCACTATCACCATCATCTCCAAAGAAATCTGCAGACTCACCAGTACCATAGTCAACATCATCACCAGTTTTAGGTGGCATGGCTGTGATGGCATCCTTAGCCCTTTGCATTGATTGAGTGGTATGCACCAAGTTCAGCATCTTCTCTGCATTTTCATTGCCCTGTTGAGCCAAAAGTTGATATGCTGGAACAGGATGAGTAAATGCCTCAACATCCAAAGAGATGGAATCTATAACAGCTTGATCATGCTGAGATAGTTTCTCTCTGTCTGCATCATTGGCATTCATTGACTCACTAACAATGATGTCTGTAATAACCCCAATTTTTGGAATTTTTGAAACACTAATGAATAGTAACTTTTGATGATGATGCTGATTAAGGAAAATTATCAGACCACGCTATATTGGAGTACTTTTATGGAAATTTTAAGATCGTATTAGTATTCCATAAAGTAAATGAGTGTATGTAAAGATCGTCAGAATCCAAATCCGAACACTTTGATTTTTTCCCGAAAATCCACCAGACACCGACAGAATTGAGTATAAGGTAACATGATTAAAAGGATTTAAATTCAAGGATTATAAGAGAGGATCATAAAAGGAATATAAGATATTGAGAAAGATTTAGGGGAACCCACATAATAAGATCCTGGATATGATCCCTCAAACAACGAACGAGAACGAGAGTTAAGCGAACCGTAAAACAAATAAACGACCAAGGGACAAGCACATACAAGTAGAATGGGAAGGAAGCTTCCAAGAGAAGCTAAAATAAGTGGTTAAAAGAGAAGGTGACATCATCAAACCATAAGGGAAAGACATGTGGCTTGGAGGTGAGGTCATCCAAGTGAATCACTTTATCAAAGCAATCTCCACCAAGTATTCATTTCACAAACACAAAAATCAAAAGCAACCAAAACAAACACATTTTCTTCTTCCCCCATCTATTTGCTCTCGGCCTTTTGAAGAAAAACAAGAAGAAAAAATTTCCAAACCTAAGCTCCACTCAATCATAATTCAAGAGGTTTGTTTCCTTGGATTCTATATTTCATAACTAAGAAGAGCAAGTAGTTTGAGTGCTTGAATACAAGGTTTGCTAGCTCAAATAAATCATTTTAGTTTAGGGTGAATAGTAACTTTCAAGAACAAATTTTTGATTTTTGATTTTAATTGTAAGGTCAAGGTAGCTTAAGCATAGATCAAGGCTTCCATGGGCATTCCAATGATCTTTCATTGATTAAAAGCTTCAAGGAAGGTATAAAACTTCAAACTCTAGCTTTAATTTTGAGTATTAGGAATGATTTTGATTGTTATAGTAAATGAGAAGCATGATGCTTGTGTGTTTAAAGTTTGGATTGGATTTGTAGTAATTTGGATGATGGAATCTTGTTTATAATTAATGAAACTTAAGTATAGTTAGTAGTTCATGTTTGTGGTTGAATGAATTGGAAAATCTTGAGGTTTGGGACTGATATAGTAAGGTTTGGGTGAAATTTGGTTCTATTGGTGGTTGTGAGTTGAATTGTGGTTGTTTGGAGTGGTTTAAAACTTGGTAATCGCGTACACATAGCCGTCGTAATGCCCATTTTATTCAACTGCTAGTTCTTAGTGTTCAGAACAGGAAACTCAACAACCAATCTGTAACATTGCCATGATTAGCTAGAGCGTGTCGTAAGCTTCGTTTTGATATGTGGTTTGCTTGGTTCCGATGTATGGTTTAGGAGAAACGACCGTTTTAAGTAACGGTGTTTTGCGAACGAACCTTTACCCCTCGCTTTACGTTGAGACCTTGTTTAAGGCCCTTAAAAGACTAATTGGATTACGAAACAATTATGTAAGGTGGATTAGGCAGTTGGTAAAGTACTCACGAAAGATTCGCCTTAAAATTCGTAACAATTAATTTATTAAAATTGGTGGAGCCGAGGGTACGCAAGCGAGTAACGCAAATCATTAAGCGTATAAGTGACCGTAAGCGACCGTTAGGGTATGAGTGAGTTTTGACTATGTTGTGAATATGTTGTGTACTTGATGATTACCTAAACAAAATATCTAAGTAGATATTACTTAGTGAAATAATGTAGCACTCGCCGGATAAGAATTATAGTCCCGACGGATGTCTCATTATAGTCCCAACGGATGATTAACTTATTATCCATCGAGTGAGTAGCTTATACAATAATAAGTTTGTAGCACAGTGTTGTATGCACCTTTGTATAGAATCTGGAGTAGCATATAAGTCATGTTGACTTTAACTAGATATGCAGAATAGCTTGATTAACTGTACATAAGCAATGTCTTGTAATTCTGTATTAGTGAAATGAAGTCAAGTGCCAAAATAGCTACCAACGGATGATTAACGAAGCTTCGACGGATGACCAAAATAGCTACCAACGGATGCTTAACAAAGCTTCGACGGATGATCAAATGACTATCAACGGATGTTTAACATAGCAGTCGACGGATGATCAATTAAGTCATCGACAGATGATCATATCAAGATTCAAACATCAGTTGAACAGTGAAAGCTAACACACAGTCGTTGAGTTGGATACAAGTACACTGTGGAAGCCCATTAACTGGGTAATAGAGGACGAAAAGCAGCAAAGATCAAGACTGTTAGATTTTATATTTGTTCAGTTCTTTTGACTTTGTAATCTTGGTAATATATAAACCAAGAGAGTAGCAAATAGAAAAATAACTGAGATAGCTAAGAAACAACAACAGAGAAATCTTTGTCAGCACTATCTTTAGCATTTCCTGTGTTCTTAGCAGTTCTATTTTGTGTAAGCAGTTGTGAGCATTTCTGCACACAGAGTCCTCTCGATATATTAAATATATCTCTGGTGGAATTGTTTAAATCCACCAGAAAGTTTTTAAAGACTCTTGTTTTTAATTACTTATGTTTTGATTCATTCAAGTTTACATTCCGCATTGTGCTAATCAAAACAAATATATCCATAATCGAGTTGAACATTTTTATTTCAAGAAAAAGGTTCAAGAATTCCATTCAACCCCCCTTCTGTAATTCTTGCTATATTGTTAAGGGACTAACAATTGGTATCAGAGCAAGCTCTTAATCTACAAAGAGTTTAAAGATCAAAACAATTCAGCAAGATGAACAAGAAAGATGTTGGAGTCAAGATTCCTTTTCTTGATAAAGATAATTACCATCATTGAAAGGTAAAGATGCATCTTCATATGCTTTCTCAAGATGAGGCCTATGTGGACTGCATAGAAAGAGGCCCTCATGTTCCAATGAGAGCTGTAATAGAAAATGAACCATCTGTTCCAAAGCCAAGGCATGAATGGTCTGATCCTGATATTGAACAAGTCAGGAAAGATAAAAAGGCCATGAACATTCTGTTCAATGGTGTTGATGCAGACATGTTTGATAACATCATCAACTGCAAGACTGCCAAGGAAGTTTGGGACACAATACAGATAATCTGTGATGGTACTGAGCAAGTAAGAGAAAATAAAATGCAGCTCCTGATTCAGCAATATGAGCATTTTCACAATGAAGAAAGTGAGTCACTCACTGACATTTTTAGTAGATTCCAAAAGCTACTAAATGCTCTTAAATTGCATGGAAGAGTCTATAAGACTAAAGACTCCAATCTGAAATTTCTCAGATCTCTTCCAAATGAATGGAAACCAATGACAGTCTCATTGAGAAACTCACAAGATTATAAGGAGTTTACTTTGGAGAGACTGTATGGCATTCTGAAGACCTATGAGCTTGAGATAGAGCAGGATGAAAGAATGGAGAGAGGAAAGAAGAAAGGAGGATCCATTGCACTAGTGGATGAACTGGAAAAGGAGAAGGAAGTGAAGATGGAAGCTGTTGAATCAACTTCAAAGGCCTGTGAAAGCAAGGGTAAAGGGCTAGCTGCAGAAAGTGAAGATTCATTGAGTCAAGATGACATGGAGGACATTGATGAGCACCTAGCATTCCTTTCAAGAAGATTTGCCAAGCTCAAGTTCAAGAAGAACTTTGGAGCTACCAAGATAAATAGAAACATGGTGGATAAATCAAAATTCAAGTGTTTCAAATGTGACTTGGCAGGGCATTTTGCAAATGAGTGTAGAAAGTCAGATTCCAGTAAGAAAAGATTTGAGTCTGTGGATTATAAGCAAAAATACTTTGATCTACTCAAACAGAAGGAAAGGGCTTTTATTACACAAGAGAATGACTGGGCAGCTGATGGTTTGGATGAAGATGAGGATGTCAGCTATGTCAATCTAGCCCTTATGACCAAGTCTGATGAAACAGAGACAAGTTCCTCAAACAATCAGGTAATCACTACAAACCTTGCACATTTATCTAAAGCTGAGTGTAATGATGCAATAAATGACATGTCTACAGAATTGTATCATTTGCGTGTTACACTTAAGTCCCTCACTAAAGAAAATGCTAAAATCAAAGAAAACAACTTGTTTTTGAGTGAGAGGAATAATGTGCTTGAGTCTCAGTTTGTTGAGTTTGAGAAACTAAAAATTGAGTGTAGAATTGCCAAGGAGGAATTAACTGAGTCCTTGAAAAAGGAAGAAATTTTAAAGAAGCAGCTCGATCGTGAACAGGAGGTGATTAAAGCATGGAAAACATCCAGAGATGTTCATGCTCAAATCACCAAGGTTCAAGGAATTGAGTCTTTTTGTGATGAAGCCTGGAAAAAGAATAAGGAGAAACTAGAACCTATTTTGGTAGATGGATTGCTGACAGATGTAGACTCGATGGATGATGAGAACTATCCGTCGGATAACAAAAAGTTTTATCCGTCGAGTGATAAAAATCCTCATCCGTCGGCTGTGAGCAAACCCATTAGCAAAGCCAAATTAACCAAGCTAAATGAAAAGTATGGGTCTGTTTCCAAGAACTTTGTTTCAGGAGAGTCAAGTCAAGCCAGGAAAGGGAAGAAGGCTAATGTTGGTCACATGACTGTCAAACAGTTAAGTGACAGACTTGAGAAGATAGAGGTAAAAACAGAGACTAAAAGGAAAAATAGTAGGAATGGTAAAGTAGGGATTAACAAACATAATAACTACACACCTGACAAATATGCTCCTAGAAAAATCTGTGTCAAGTGTGGTAGTGTAAATCATTTGTCTGTTAATTGCAAATCTGCCATGCCTACTCCCATGTCTGTTCAGCCTCAATTCTCTAACATGAATGCCATGCCTCCCATGCCTGTTAATGCTATGGCTACACAAAACATGAATGCACAGTTTGCTAACATGCCATTTGCACCTAATCCATATTATGATGCATATAATATGCCTCAAATACCATTTAGCATGCCTTACTGGAATAACATGTTTGTACCAAGCATGCCATTTCCTGTTAGTCATAACATGCATGATAATTCTGTTGCATCTAGTGGTTTCAAAGGCCCAACCCAAATGACTAAGGAAGAATCTAAAATTCCTAAGTCAAATGAGTTAAGACCTAAGAAACAGAAGAAGAAAGCTAACAAGGCAGGACCCAAGGAAACTTGGGTACCAAAATCAACTTGATTTGATTTTGATGTGTGCAGGGAAACAGAAGGAATCTTTGGTACTTGGATAGTGGTTCTTCAAGACACATGACTGGTGATTCTACCCTGCTCACAGAGTTTGAAGAAAGAGCTGGCCCAAGTATCACTTTTGGAGATGACAACAAAGGTTATACTGTGGGATATGGCTTGATTTCAAAGGACAATGTCATCATTGAAGAGGTTGCCTTAGTGGATGGTCTCAAACACAATCTGTTGAGTATCAACCAGCTTTGTGATAAAGGCAACTCAGTAACCTTCAACAAAGAAACCTGTGTTATAATTAATAATCAAAACAACAAAGTGGTTCTCATTGGTGTGAGAAGAGGAAATATGTATCTAGCTGACTTCAACTCAACTAAAGCAGAATCTGTAACTTGTCTTCTTAGTAAAGCAAGTCAAGATGAAAGTTGGCTATGGCACAAGAAGCTATCTCATTTGAACTTCAAGACCATGAATGAGCTGGTAAAGAAAGAGCTAGTTAGAGGCATTCCTATGGTGGAGTTTACAAAGGATGGACTGTGTGATGCCTGCCAAAAAGGGAAGCAGATTAAAGCATCATTCAGGAAGAAACATGATTCAGCAATTGAAGAGCCTCTACAACTGCTTCACATGGATTTGTTTGGACCAGTCAATATATTGTCAATCTCAAAGAAAAGATTTTGCCTAGTAATTGTAGATGATTTCTCAAAGTTCTCTTGGACCTATTTCCTAAAGTCCAAGGATGAAGCTAGTGAAATCATCATCAATCACATAAGGCAAGTTAACAATCATCCTGATTTCAAAGTTAGAAGAATCAGGAGTGATAATGGAACTGAGTTCAAGAACTATGTCATGAGAGCATTTTGTGAGGAAAATGGAATCTTGCATGAGTTCTCAGCAACAAGGACTCCACAATACAATGGAGTAGTGGAAAGAAAGAATAGATCTCTTATTGAAGCTGCAAGGACAATGCTTGAAGAATCAAAACTACCAACATACTTCTGGGCTGAAGCTGTAAACACTGCAAGCTACACTCAGAACATCTCTCTGATTAATCAAGCAAGATGCATGACACCTTATCAATTGTTCAAGAACAAGAAGCCAACTCTGAACTTTCTTCATGTCTTTGGTTGTAAATGCTATATTCTGAGAAATCAAACTGGTCAAAATAGGAAGTTTGATGCTAAAGCAGATGAAGGAATTTTTGTTGGATATGCTGTTGATAAAGCATATAGAGTCTACAATCTAAGAACCAACATTGTTGTTGAATCTATACATGTTGTGCTTGATGATAAAAAGATTGAAGGACTAAAAGATGGAGATTACCATGAGAGCCTCAAATTCGACAATGTTGAGATGGTCAGTGATGAAAGTGATGATGAGAGTGATCAAGAAACAGTGTCTAAGGATAATGCAGACAAATCTACTACAAATGAAGCACAAAACTCAACATCCATCGAGTTACATAATGCTTCATCTGTCGGAAGGCAATCTGTATTATTCGTCGGAAGACAACCTGCATCATCCGTCGGTACTCAAAATTCACTATCCGTCGGGTTATCAAAAGGAGCAGGAAGTCAAGGCAGATCACCCATAGAAAGCACCCCAATCTCAAATCAAAGATCCACAAACTCAGGGGGAGTTTCTAGCAATCAAAACTCAATCACACATCAAGACAACATTGAGGTCTCTTCATCTAGGGCTAATCCACCTCAACCAAGAAAATGGACAAAAGATCACCCCTTTGAACTGATTATTGGTGATGTTTCTTCCAGAGTTCAAACCAGGAGAGCAACTCAAGAAGAATGTCTATACAGTAGCTTCCTGTCTAAGGAAGAACCAAAGAAGGTAGAAGAAGCCTTGTTAGATCCTGATTGGATTTTAGCTATGCAGGAGGAGCTAAACCAATTTGAAAGGAATAAAGTATGGAAGCTGGTACCCAAGCCTACAGGAAAGAATCCAATAGACACCAAATGGGTATTCAGAAACAAGATGGATGAAAATGGCATAGTAGTAAGGAACAAAGCAAGATTGGTTTCTAAAGGCTATTGTCAGCAAGAAGGAATATATTTTGATGAAACATTTGCTCCTGTTGCAAGACTTGAAGCCATCAGAATCTTCTTAGCCTATGCAGCCCATGCCAATTTCAAGGTCTATCAAATGGATGTCAAAAGTGCCTTTCTGAATGGAGATTTGGAGGAAGAAGTGTATGTAAGTCAACCTCCTGGCTTTGAAGATCCAATGATCCCAGAGTATGTCTATTATCTACTGAAAGCACTTTATGGACTTAAGCAAGCACCTAGAGCCTGGCATGACACTTTATCAAAGTTCCTTTTGGAAAATCACTTCACAAGAGGTACTGTAGATAAAACTTTATTTTTCAAAAATGTGAATGGCTCTAGCATACTTGTTCAAATTTATGTAGATGATATTATTTTTGGCTCTACAGATGAGAAACTTTGTAAAAAGTTTGCCAAACTGATGCAAAGCAAGTATGAAATGAGTATGATGGGAGAATTAACTTACTTTCTTGGTTTACAAGTTAAGCAAGTTAGTGATGGAATATTCATTAGTCAAACTAAATATATTTTTGATCTTTTAAAGAAGTTTGATCTAATGGATTGCACATCTGCAAAAACTCTCATGGCCACTGCAACTAAGCTTGAACTAAACACTACTGAAAAGTCTGTGGATATTTCAAGTTATAGAGGCATGGTTGGCTCACTTCTGTACTTAACAGCTAGTAGGCCAGATATAATGTTTGCTACATGTTTGTGTGCTAGATTTCAGGCTGATCCTAGAGAGTCTCATTTGATAGCTATTAAGAGAATCTTCAGATATCTCAAAGGAACACCAAACCTTGGCATTTGGTATCCTAGAGATTCTGGCTTTGATCTAACTGGTTATTCAGATGCAGATTATGCAGGTTGCAGAATTGATAGAAAAAGCACAACAGGAACCTGTCAATTTTTAGGAGACAAGCTTGTGTCCTGGTTCAGTAAAAAGCAAAATTCAGTTTCTACTTCTACAGCTGAAGCTGAATATATTGCTGCTGGCAGTTGCTGTGCACAGATTTTATGGATGAAAAATCAATTGCTAGACTATGGTTTGCAAGTTGAAAGGATTCCTATTTTTTGTGACAACACAAGTGCAATTGCCATCACTGAAAATTCAGTGCAACATTCAAGGACAAAGCATATAGACATCAAGTACCATTTCATAAGGGAACATGTAATGAATGGTACTGTAGAGTTACATTTTGTTCCAAGTGAGAAGCAACTTACAGATATTTTTACCAAGCCACTGGATGAATCCACCTTTTCTAGGTTGGTAAGTGAGTTAGGTATGCTTAATTACTCTTGAATTTATCTGAATTATTTTGCAAGTTGAAAAGTAGCCAGAAATTTAACTGATTTTTAGTCTTGGATGAAAATTTTGGCTAAGTCAAAATTTGCATCTCGACGGATGACCATTATCCATCGAGTTGAGTCATCCGTCGATATACAAATTGTAAATAAAAATCAATTACTTTTCTGGAGTACTTTAAAGCTCGACGGATATCAACTTATCCTCATCCGTTGAAGTGTCTAAATCTTAACCGTTAATTCCCTGAACATTATTCATCGAGTATACTTACAGTTTGTAAGCATTACACGACGAATAATGGGTGGAATTTTTACAGTTTATTTTAAAATGGCTATTTTAGACAATTTCTATTGGGTAATTTACTTCTCTTTATTATTTTTATCAGTTGATTTTGAGTAAAGTATAAAAGCTTATTTCATTCTAATCATATTCTTTTATCATTCTCAAATTCAACTGTGTTACTTCATTCTCTCTCAAGCAAAAATCCTCTTTCTCTTCAAGCTTTTCTTCTCTAACAATGGCACCCGTAGTTAAGATCATGTCACAGACTGGGTTCATCTATGAGAAGAACAACTTCACTGCCTTGGTCAATAAGGGGATTCAGCAATCTGAAGACTGTCATAAGATGATGGACTTCGTGAACAACCGCAAGTTAAGTTTTGCCATGATAGAATCACCCACAATTTATTGTGAAGTTGTTGAGGAGATGTGGACAACAACAATCTATAACTCTACTGACAAAACCATCACTCTAACCATCAAAGGTAATGATTTCTGTATCAATAGTGATGTCATAAAAGAATGTTTCAAGATTCCTGATGATAATGTAACTGCACCACACACTGACACTGATATTATCAATATGCTCAATTCCATTCATTATACACTTCCTACTACAAAACTAAGTGAAATTAGAAGACTAGGTCTTAGGAAGGAATGGAGTTACTTGTATAATGTAGTAACTAAAGTCTTTTCTGGAAAAATCAGTAATTTTGATTCTGTGAACATTTCCATGCTTAACATGCTATACATGCTAGTTACAGACAAATATTACAATTTCAGTGACCTTGTTGTGTATGAGTTAGGTTTTAAACTAGGTGATTAGCCAAAAGAGGAAAGAATATTTACTATGCTAGATTTTTTATGCTTTTGGCTAACCATCTTTGTCAAGAGATTGAACTTGAGAACCCAAACAACAAATTAGCTTGTTGGGTTCAAGAGAGAAGAATCATTGCAGACTTGAACAGAGCCAACCATCACAAGGATGTGCCAATGTTCTATTTTCCTGTAATGCTAACACCTCAAGTAAGTGAGGTAAGTTCATCCAGACCCTCAACTATTCAAATCTCTTCTATTTCTTTGACTTCAGGCATAGCTATGGCAACTGTGACAATGACCAAACAGTTTCCTACCAAAGCTGCCAAAACAACTGCAATTTCTAAATCTAAATCAAAGAAAACCCCCTCTGGTATCTCTCA
This sequence comes from Apium graveolens, assembly GCF_009905375.1. Classification (NCBI taxonomy): domain Eukaryota; kingdom Viridiplantae; phylum Streptophyta; class Magnoliopsida; order Apiales; family Apiaceae; genus Apium; species Apium graveolens. Next base: position 88,404,601 of record NC_133655.1, read on the forward strand.
AAAGGTACCAGTTAAAAAATCTACCAAAACCAAAGAGGGGAGTGTGAAGGAGGGTAAGATAGGTGAGGGAAGGGGTGAACATCAAAGAAACCCCAAGGATAAGGTTGGAGAGTTGAGTGAATCCCAGCCTAGCCACACTGCAGTTTCCCAACAAACTGTAGTGCTTAAAAAGGACAAAACCCCAAGGATGCACAGGGCACACACTTAGTGCAAACTGGAGCTAAAGACACAGTCCCTGCACCTTCTCAAATTCAGATTGATGTGGCTCCAATAAATGTGGAGTCACAGCCAAAATCTCTCATAATAGAAGCCACAGAAACACAATACTCACCAACTAACTCACTGGAAGTGGACATGATAAACACTTCAATTCCTAATTCCCCTTCTTTAACTCTGTTGGGGAAGCTAAAATTTAGTGCAAGTGAGCATCATCTTTTAGATGATTTGTTGGCTCACTTGCCAATTCTTTCTGATTCTATTGTGACATATGTGCCTCAAATAACTTCAATCAACACAGAGTCAACAATAGTTTCTCTTCCCACCTCATTCATTTATACTCTCTCGATGGATATTGCTCATCCGTCGAGTAGTGATTGTATTCCGACGGATAAGCTTAACAGCAGTTATCCGTCGGATAGCTTTGAAACTCACCCGACGGATATCACTTATCCGTCGAGTGTCTCTGCACAACTTCAAACTTCAATAATTTCAAGTGCAGAAGATTTGGTGGTAATACAATCACTCTTAGGACTGAGAGAGGAGAGTGCATTGAGTGAGAGGCTGGGTTGCTCCCAGGCAAAAGGAGAGAAAAAGAGTGAATCTCAGCAATTCATTCATTCAGGATTGGCAAAAGTGAGTGAGAGGAGTCCCACCTTAGTAGGTGAAGGTGAGGGTGGGGAGCCAGGGTGAGACCCTGATGTAACAAAAGAGAGAATATGAGAGAAAGGCAGGTACTGGAGAAATAAGGATGGAACCAGCCATTGCTAGTGAGTCAATGATTGTGGATGATGCTGAAAAGGAAAGACAATTTCAGCAACATTACAAAGTTGTAATTGATAACATTTCCTTGGATGCTGACACTTTTACTCACCCTGTTTTAGCCTATCAACTGTTGGCTGCTCAGGGCAATATGGAGGCAGAGCAGACTTTGAATTTAGTGCACACCACAGAATCTCTTCAAAGAGATAAAGCTGCTGTGAACAGAATGCCTTCTCAAGCTGGAGAGCCATCAGAAGAATTTGGAGTAAATTCTGATGATGATGACTCTGGTTCTTTGAATGGAAGCATGAACTTAGGGGGAGCTGAAGGCCCAAGTTCTGCTTTCAGTTTACCTAAATGGGCATGGGCAAAGGAATTTTCACCAGGGCAATTTGAGGTGTCTTTGGTAAAACAAGTAATAGCTATTCAGCAGGCCCTTCAGGAAGCTTCAGATGCTGGTACCAAGGCTGTTCTCCAAGCTCACCTAGACTCTTTACATTTAATGAAGATCCAACACTCAAGACAGAATCTCAGTGTGGATGAATTGAAAAAGGAGATAGCTGACTTAAAGACATATAACTCTGAGAAGCTGGATTCAATAATGCCATATGGTACCATGCATGATCTATTACTAAGATTAAGGAGAGAATCAGATTCTGACAAGAAGATAGCCAAGCTGGAGAACAGAGTTCAGGTTATTGAGAATTCAGTGGCTCTACTTCTTCAAAATCAACAGACTCAGATAAATCTTCTTATGGAACTGGCTAAAGCACAAGGCCTAACTCCTCCACTTGATGATAACAAAAAGGGGGAGAGAGAATCAAGTAAGGGGGAGAAAGGACCAACTGAGGGGGAGAAACTTCTAGTTCAAATCAGCAAAGTAATTGTACCTTCAATTACTATCTCGAAGCCACCAGTTGCAGATGGTATAGATCTTATAAATGCAGTAGCATCAAATTTGAAAGATGCTGATAAAGGAGAGTTGACTCTGATCAACTGGAAAAAGATTGATGAGGAAATACAGAAAAAGTTTCAATTAGTCAAGGAACCAGATCAGTCAGCCATCCATCACTCTCATGTCAAGCCAATCAATGTGAATGAGATGAGCATGAACTATCTGGAGAAAGGACAATCTTCCTGCATCAAGACTACAAAGGCTGAGATAATTCTTAAACCAAGGGCAAACTATCCAAAGTTATCTTTGAAGAACCCTATGGATTCTGTGTATGAGACACCCAAGCCTGATGAAAAGAAGCTTCTGTCAAGATCTATTCTCCTCTACAAAGATCCAGCTGATTCAGCCTCAAGAAAGAGAATTGCAAAGATATTCAGAAATGTGAAGGAAATTTGTGTGGTAGCTGGACATCCACAATTTGCTCATGCAAAGGAAGAAGAAAAAGCCAGATTGAAGCAGGAAAAGAGGCAAGCTGCTCTAGATGCAAAGAAGTCTAAACAAAAGAAAGAACAGTTTGCTATCTTGGCCAAGCTACAGGCTGTGAATTCTTCTCAACAAATTCCCTCTCAACCATCTCAAGCTACTGAATCAGAGAAGAAGATTGAAAAACAGAAGATATCCCCAAGAAAGAAAGAACTGGCTAAAAGAACAAAAAGAAAGTTGGATGTTGTTGACAAGGAATTGGAAGATCAATTTCCAAAGGAATCCACTTAAGCTAAAACTCAAGCATCAAAGCCCTCTGTGGTATTTGAAGACATAAGGGTGGTGGACCCCTTCAGGAACATACATGGAGAGCCTATTGTGCCAAAGGATGAGCCAATAGAGTGGGATAAATTACCAATTCCTGACTTCAACTTGTCAATTCTTACTAAGCCAAGAAGGACAAAATCAAGGGCAGTCAAGAAAGTGAAGCTGTCACCTCTCAAATCCAAGTCAGTAGTCAAAGCTCAACCCAAGGTCAACAGGGGAGACTACTTGTACTTGTGTGACATCAAAGAATTCTCAGATCTAAACCTTTATCTGGAGGAGCTGGATGAGGTAAGGGCAATTGATGCAATACAGAAACCTACCTGAAAGGTTGGTGTTCAAGTACAAAGGGGGAAGGGAGATTCAGTGGCCTCTTCACAGGATACTTCAAGAAAGCCAAGCTGTGTTGATCAAAGTCTATTCATCATTCAAGAAAAACTTTGGGTTCAATGTAACTGCAAGAAGATTAGTATTGAAGAAGATTGAAGAGCTAAGGAGTGTTAGAGCCAAAGATGCACTACCCAAAACTCTTATCATCCCATACACAGGGAGAAGAGTGCATCTAAGGCCCTACTGGCTGATGAAATTCATGGATGACAAGGGTGTGAGAAGATTCTTCAGATTAGAAGACCAATTGAGTATCTCTAGCAATGAGACTCTCTTGGAAATACAAGAAATGTTAGATCTCTCAGAATCTGATGAATTAGAATTCCACAGACAGCTCCAGAATCAAATTGAAGAAAACAACAGAAAGCTTGGAAGAAGATCCAGACCTTCAAGAAACTAGAAAAATCTGCTCAGACTAGAGGAGCATCTTGAACTGACTGTGAGCCAAACCTTGTACATTTTTGTTTAAATTGAAGCACTTTCAGTTTTATCTGCTTATCTTTAAAGATATATGTTTAGGATGTTTTGTTATCATCAAGTATCTCTTAATTTATGGCTACAATTCCAGTAGACATAAATTGGGGGAGATTGTTGTGAATATGTTGTGTACTTGATGATTACCTAAACAAAACATCTAAGTAGATTTTACTTAGTGAAATAATGTAGCACTCGACGGATAAGAATTATAGTCCCGACGGATGTCTCATTATAGTCCCAACGGATGATTAACTTATTATCCATCGAGTGAGTAGCTTATACAATAATAAGTTTGTAGCACAGTGTTGTATGCACCTTTGTATAGAATCTGGAGTAGCATATAAGTCATGTTGACTTTAACTAGATATGCAGAATAGATTGATTAACTGTACATAAGCAATGTCTTGTAATTCTGTATAAGTGAAATGAAGTCAAGTGCCAAAATAGCTACCAACGGATGATTAACAAAGCTTCGACGGATGACCAAAATAGCTACCAACGGATGCTTAACAAAGCTTCGACGGATGATCAAATGACTATCAACGGATGTTTAACATAGCAGTCGACGGATGATCAATTAAGTCATCGACGGATGATCTGAAAGTCGACAGATGATCATATCAAGATTCAAACATCAGTTGAACAGTGAAAGCTGACACACAGCCATTGAGTTGGATACAAGTACACTGTGGAAGCCCATTAACTGGGTAATAGAGGACGAAAAGCAGCAAAGATCAAGACTGTTAGATTTTATATTTGTTCAGTTCTTTTGACTTTGTAATCTTGGTAATATATAAACCAAGAGAGTAGCAAATAGAAAAATAACTGAGATAGCTAAGAAACAACAACAGAGAAATCTTTGTAAGCACTATCTTTAGCATTTCCTGTGTTCTTAGCAGTTCTATTTTGTGTAAGCAGCTGTGAGCATTTCTGCACACAGAGTCCTCTCGATATATTAAATATATCTCTGGTGGAATTGTTTAAATCCACCAGAAAGTTTTTAAAGACTCTTGTTTTTAATTACTTATGTTTTGATTCATTCAAGTTTACATTCCGTATTGTGCTAATCAAAACAAATATATCCATAATCGAGTTGAACATTTTTATTTCAAGAAAAAAGGTTCAACAATTCCATTCAACCCCCTTCTGTAATTCTTGCTATATTGTTAAGGGACTAACAGACTAGTTTCTTAAGCGACCGTGGTCTAATTCCGGCTTATGTTGTTGTTCATAGGTTACCGGACCCACTCTAAGCTTAAGTCTACTCGGAATGCTCAGGCAAGTTTTCTACCCGTTATACTGTTGTTGTGATGTATATATGTATATGCATTATCTTGTGATAAGTGCATGATTGTTATTAGCAAATCTTGCGATATATTGGAGCTTGCTGATAAGGTATATATGCATGCCTATTTCATAATCTTGATATTTTATTATCAATTCAAATGCTTATAAACTGCATAATACCTATGCTAGAGATAAGCAGTAGTGGCGAATACCCTTAGTATAGGGGACCGAAAGGTGAATATTTTTCTAAACCGAGAGTCGATGTTCCCGAGTATAATATATGTAACTATATATATATATATAGTTTTCTATAACTATTAATCGAATAAGGTGTATTCGATAGTTTCGAATAATAATCAAACATTATTTTTTATTATTCAAATAAAGATTTTACTTTCGTATAAGTATATCTTTCGATAATTATTATTCGTTTCAAGTATTATTTCCAAAAACTTTTACTGGATTTATTTTGATAAAAGCTATTCTTTATTAGAATATTATTTAAAGAATAATATTCAGATATTTTTTGATTATTTTGTAACTGATTTATTCTATTAAATCATCCTTTTCCAAACATTTTTAAAAATGGTTTCGAGTCTTCAAAATGATTTTAAAAGTTAGAGCGGATCCCAAAACTCATTTTCAGATGTAAGATCTTCCTTTCAAAGGGGACTTGAATACTCGCTCAAAAATCTGAGGGATCCGGCTCTGGGGTGTATTCTATATTCGCAACGAGGTTGCTGTTTTGAGAAAACATTTTGATTACTTGCCCAACGTTCGGGAAGTAGGTTCATCTAATTGAGTCGGCATAAGCAACATGGGCTCAGTGGGCGTCCATGAAAGTGTAAGTGGATCAGTGGGAGTCCATCAATGCGTAAGTAGCTGAGTGGCAGTCCAGCATAAGGCCCTAATGCGGTCAGGGTGATGACCAGTGGGGGATTCATCCATTTACTAGTAGAAAAGGTGACTTAATTGGTATCTTTTCCTGATCAGCAAGATATCAGGTTTATGCCAAGGTTTTCTTCTTTCCAAATTCATTGGATATTATAACTCTATTTATACTTTCATAACAGAGGTTTCCAAGGAAAGTATGAGATATATATAGGTGTATATATATATATCGGGACTTAATGAAGTATCTCGTAACTTCATTTCTTTTGAATGATATTTCAAAGATTGAATATATTCAAGTCTTATTTGTAGTCTAATCTATGTGATGAACTTTTGAAACTAATTATAACTTGAACAGTGGTAGTTCAAGTAGTATTCGGAAAAGATATAAGTATATTGGAGTATCTTGTAACTTCATATTTTCAACTTATATCTAGTAAATGATTATCTTATGAATGGCAAAGATTTTCAGAAAAACGTTAAGACAAGGTTAGATATATGAGATCACCTTGCAACGATATTTTATACAGTTATAAACTGGAACTCTGTGTATATTATACATGTCAGAGGATTTCAAAGATTTGAGAAGTATATATGTATATATATACTGAATATTTTGTGACTTCATCGCATTAAGATATCAAACTTGGTTCATTTCTTCTTGACCAAGACTTTCATGAGTACTATGTGAATGCTCATATATTATTAATTATTATACATATTATTTCGGTGGGCTTGTTGCTTACCCTTGCTTTCTTCTTTCATCACACAACAACAGATAGACAAGATGAACAGGATCAAACTTCCAATTCGTGAGCGGTTAGGAAACGTTCCGCATTTTCCTATAGGCATTGATGTCGTTGTAGCTGAGGTAGGAACTACCAATAGTCTAGGCTTTCAACTTTTGTTATGCCAGACTTATGTATATTTATGAATTGTAATAATGGCAAGGAATATGCAAATTTATTAAGAAACCTTTTTGAGGTGTAATGGCTTATAATTGTGGAATAAAATGACTTGTGTTATTTTTGGATATTCATCTCTGAGACTATAACTTGTGGTGTGTGTGTATATTGTGGGGTCAAAGTACGCAGTAGTTGGTTGATTATTAAGATTAAATATTATTAGGGAAAGGGAACTCGTGACAACCCGGATCCCCGACCCCGGATTTGGGGGTGTTACAGAAATGGTATCAGAGCTAAGCGTTATAAACCTCAGAGATGATGTAACGTTAGAATAATAAGTTCACTAAGATAATAAGAACTCTTGCTAAGTACATAGTCGGACTACCTAACGTAGTACTGACAGTTAAAACCCTTATGGGAACCCTTATAAATATCGTGATTGAAGCGTAGTTCATTATCGTATATGGTAGCGGGACTCTGAACCCTGAGGTTGAGGATCAACAACGCGATGATGTTTTATTAGTTACTGGAGATCATATTATGGACCCGATACAGCGTCCTAGCGCGGGACCAGATGATGTTCATATTGAGGATGTAGCGGTTGAGGATGTTGTCCTAGAAGGGATTATTGCTGAGAAGGATCCCGCGGAGGATCCTGACAAGAATGAATAAAGGACCACTAAGGAATTGATGACCATGGTTAGGGCGACTACTAGAGGTAGGATTGGCCGGTCACTACCGGAGGTTCGTTCAAGTTTGTAAAGATAGTAGCCCCTTTAACGCGGCTTACTCGTAAGACTGAGAAGTTCGAATGGACAGAGAAATGCGAGAACAGCTTTTAAGAACTAAAGCAAAGGTTGGTGACGACCCCTATATTGGTGTTGCCGGATGGAAAATGAGATTTTGTGATGTGTAGTGACGCTTCGCATAAGGAATTAGGGTGCTTCTTATACAGCACAGCAAGTAATCACGTATGCGTCAAGACAATTAAGGGAATATAAAATTCGATGTCCCCACCCATGAGCTTGGGCTCGTGGCAATAGTTTTGCCCTAAAGATTGGAGGCACTACTTGTATAGAGAGAAGTGCGAGATTTACACAAGCCATAAGTTCTCTAGTGCATTTTCACGCAGAAAGAGCTCAACATGCGCCAGAGGAGGTGGTTAGAGCTTATCAAGGATTACGATTATGAGATTCTTTATCATCCAGGGAAAGCCAAAATGGTGGCTAATGCCCTTAGTATAAAAGAGAGACTCAAGTTGAAAATGTATTTGGGAGAGTTGATAAGAGATTTTGAGAAAATGGAAATAGAAGTGAAGGTAACCGGAGCCGGTACCGAAAAGCTGTTTGAGATTGCAATACGGCCCGAATTATTGGAAAAGATCATATTATGCCAAGAAAAAGTGATGAATGAAGGTAGAGAGCCAACAAATAGAGAAAAGATTAATACCGAGAAATATGATAAGGGAATAGTGAGGTATTCCTACAGAATTTGGGTTCCAAACGTTCAAGAGCTTAAGGACGAGATCTTAGATGAAAGCCATAGTTCGAGGAATAAGATTTAGGGTAAACCCTGAATGTGATAGTCAGGGAGGTCGACATCAAGAAAGAAAGAACCCATAACATAATGAAATGGAAAACAAGGATTTTAACGTATAAGATAACCCTGATTATGGGAGAAGGATGAAATATTTTATACTGAGAAAACAGAAGTCAGGAAAGATAGGGAGAACCGGGATGGTACTCCTATGGGGCAATTTATGGAACTGCCTAAACAAAAATTATACTTTTATTCCTAAACACCACCCTGAGGAAACAATGCGGTGGGAAATTCTTTCAGGACCTTTAAGTCACTAAGCTCTCAGAGTTCCAAGGAACAAGCTGACCTAGTTGAGGCAAGAGCCTGGCCAAAGGAAATAGAGGAATGATTTTATATTCTAAATGATTGATGAAGCGCAAAAGACTATTTTTGTCACTTACCTTCCTAAGAGAGAGGCCACCCGCTGGTGAAAGGCGAAGAAAGACATGGGGCCAGAGGTTATAATAAACCGATTAAAGTTCAGTCAATTATTTTTGGGAAAGTACTTCCTAAGGTTATAGAGATAGTGTAAAAGCTTTAGAGCCAGAACAAACCCGGACGAGTATGATGAGTTATGAATCTAAGTTGTAAAAGTTGACAAGATTCACGAATCCCAGAACAACTTGATGTTTGAAGTAAATGATTAGTGGGTACTGAAGTGGAAAGGAATATAAAGGCAATAGAGTTTGAGGAATGATAAGGGAGTTGGGTATGAGGAAACCTAAAGACTCGTAGAAATAGAAATAGAAAAGTATGTAATCATCAGGATGAGGGTGATTCACCATGAGTTAAAGTTAATGGTTGAAGGCATAAGAGATACGTATAATTGATCCCCTTTTAAGTTGAGAGGATTCGATGAAACTTTGAGATAGATCGATGGATTAATAAGGAAACACGAATGGACTAAGGAGACATGATAACAAGAAATTAGGAAAATGGGATGAAGGAAGTGACCTTCAAGAATGTGAAGTGTATATAAGACCTGTGACTTGATTCCCAAAAAGGGAGACACCAAGTATAGAAGATATCTCAACATTGAGATGACTGTTGAGATAAACAACAAAAATAAATGAGGATTTAGTGAAAAGAAGTTCACGTTGAACACGACCAATATCTTCCAGAATGTCCCTGCTATCATTACCAAATCGAGCAAGAAAAGTGAATAACCATTGTTATCTTTTGGAGGCCATTTGGATTTACCTCATTTTGAATAAGGATGTTATTGTGAAATTAGGCATAGACTATCGAGGTGAGAATGATTGAATAATATACCTTTATCAGGGATATATGACTTGAATTATCTATGGAATGATGCAAGTACCTTTTAAAGGTGGAATTAAGGATAAAACCTCGATAACTTGAGATGAACCATGGGGGGAATACATAAAGGTTAGCATTTCACCTTAATAGGGACATTATGAGTTTGGTTAGTACAGAATGAAGAACTAAGGCAACAACAACCTTTAAAGATCAGTGGAGAAAGTTTTCAGAACTATATAGACAATGGTTCTAGTATTAGTAAATGGTATTTTGATATGCCCTGTATCTAGGGAATACAGGAAGAGCGATTCAAGAATAACCTTGGAGAAGTTACAAAAAGAGTGGTGATGTTTAAGTTTTTACAAATATAAATTTTGATAAAAGAAATATGACGTAATAATAATAATGCCAAGTGGGGCACGTGTTAAACCATAAGAGAGTATGGATCGAACCAGTAAAGGTCGAAATTATTTAAGGCAATTAGGACCTAAGATAAAATACGTCCTAAGTATGATCGAGAGTTAGTCGTGACAATGTTAGCCTCTAAAGAACGAGTCAATAACTTTTGGAAAAATGGTGATATTTTTTTTCTCACCAAAGCGTAAGGAAGAGCATTTTCACATAAGTAGTAATTAGAAATGAGGTAGAAAATTTAGTTGAAGGTGGTTCAAAAGACATTGATTATAAGGAACTATTACTATCAGGAAAGGCCAATGAGGTGGCCGACACTCTAAGTGTAAGAGAGCAATTATAGGCGCTCGTGCCAGAGGAATACAGTGATGATGGTTAAAGTCGTGAAGGTTGTATGATGGTGTGAAAGATTGACATTCCTTCTGATGATGGTGCGATACTCAACCGTAATAATAGTTTGGTAAAGATTTAATTCTTGTAGCGCTGTGAGCGGGCTACCTATCTTAGAAGGTCCTATCTTGAGATAAGTCAGGATCATGTTACGAAAGGACTAAATGAACCTTGAAGCTTCATGTCTCCTAATAAAGACGTATGGTTAATAATGGTATTAGCCTGCTATCGTTGCTTTCATTGAAACTCTTCTGCAATATAATCTGCTTCATGTCCTGTATGTACGTCAAGATCTGGAGTGTTCTTCATGAATCATGAATGGTGATTATATTAACTCCTTAAAAGATTTTGATACGGCAGATATGGACTTCGTAAGATTAGATATTAAGATTCCGAGGAAAACGAATGACTACAGTAGGACAGCGATGGACCATAGTAATGCATCAATGATTCTGCAAGTAATGAGACGATTACAACCGTAAGAGTTGTATTAGAATGGATTTTGAGATTGAGTACCACTAATCGGGTCGTGGTGATGTATAATTTATCATTGATAGACTAATTAAGTCGATTATCTACCTATTGAATATTTATTCTTTCTTATGAATAGAGAGCCATATTACTATACGAGGAAGGTTGCAGTGCAAACATAGAATTCTAGTAACGATGATGTCTAGAATGAAATCCCAGATTTGATTTTCGATGTCGAGGGAGTTTCAACGGTGATTGTTTATAAGCTCGAGCAAGAGCATGGGTTCATAGGATGATGGACGAAATAGCAAAAATATTCAGGCACGTGAATTGCGATGCGATAATACTGGATATTGATATAGATACTTATGTTTCATTCTCCTTTGATAAGCCTCTATAGTTCAGAGGTAGATTCCAAGCCAGATATTTTGTGGCAGTATATTTTTTATATAATGCTCTTAAATTCGTTCTTTTCACTCCTTTTCATTTTGTATAAGCTGAGAAGAACAACCCTTCCAGAAGGGGAGGTATTGCCGAATGACTTCTATCTGTGTGATAGAAGCCTAGTAGGATACCATCTATTGTTTAATTGCTTGTCAAGTCCTACAGGCTGACCACCTTCTGTACTAACTATGCGATGTAACAAGTGTTCATGATCATAGTGATCTCTCAATAAAATCTTGTACTTCTATACGATGGATTAAGCTTTCGAAGATGGAAGCAGCTAGAAAGGAAGTAGTATCAGTGCGGTGGTACTCCGAATCTAACGCGTTCGTGATACTAAGGTTGACGCAATTATTAAAAGGTTATTGAATGCTAACGAGCAAAAGTGTAACCAGTATAGTATTATGTATGAAAGATAGTAATGACTACGAAATGAAAAAGAATGGGTATTGAGAAGCAAAAGATATAACGCTAGAATCTATGATGAGAGTCTGTGCAATAGACTTGAAAGAATTTGGAATGATCACTTAACACGGATTGAGTTTTCTTATGATAATAGATCGTATGTCAGTATCGAGATGTCGCCTTATGAGACCCTTGAGGGAAGATAATGTCGATCTCCCTTATGTTAGGATGAAGTTGTAGTGCGCAAGATGCTCGGACCAGCAGTGGTCCAAAGGACCAAGGATATAATAGATCTAATCAGAGGACGGCTGGTAGTAGCCCAAGATGGACATAAAAAGTAAGCTGATTTAACAACGAAAGGACAAAGAGTATGAAGTAGGGAACCTATTATTGTTATAGGTATTCCCTTGGAAAATATGGATGTGGTTCGGAAAGAAAGGAAAGCTAAGCCCACGAAGTGTTGGACCCTTGGAGATATTAAGACATATTGGGAAGTTAGCATATGAGCTAGCCCTACCCCCGAACCTGTAGCAAGTTCATAACATGTTTCACGTATCAATGTTAAGGAAGTGTAATCCGGATGCCAGATAAATAGGGGCATATGAGCGCATAGACATGCAACCAGACATAAGCTATATGGGGCAACCGGGAAGGGTTATAAATCGAAAAGGAACAAGTGCTTAGGAGAAGGGTTATCAAACTAGTCAGAGTTTGGTGGTAGAATCACAATGTGGGAAAATTAACTTGAGAGTTAGAAAGTACAATGCTAAGAGAGTATCCCTATTCATTTTCTATCTGATTCCGGGACGGAATTCTTTTAAGGAGGGGAGACTGTAATAACCCCAATTTTTGGAATTTTTGAAACACTGATGAATAGTAACTTTTACTGATGATGCTGATTAAGGAAAATTATCAGACCACACTATATAGGATTACTGTTATGGAAATTTTAAGATCGTATTAGTATTCCATAAAGTAAATGAGTGTATGTAAAGATCGTCAGAATCCAAATCCGAACACTTTGATTTTTTCCCGAAAATCCACCAGACACCGACAGAATTGAGTATAAGGTAATATGATTAAAAGGATTCAAATTCAAGGATTATAAGAGAGGATCATAAAAGGAATATAAGATATTGAGAAAGATTTAGGGGAACCCAAGTAATAAGATCCCGGATATGATCCCTCAAACAACAAACGAGAACGAGAGTTAAGCGAACCGTAAAACAAATAAACGACCAAGGGACAAGCACATACAAGTAGAATGGGAAGGAAGCTTCCAAGAGAAGCTAAAACAAGTGGTTAAAAGAGAAGGTGACATCATCAAATCATAAGGGAAAGACATGTGGCTTGGAGGTGAGGTCATCCAAGTGATGTCATCATTTTATCAAAGCAATCTCCACCAAGTATACATTTCACAAACACAAAAATCAAAAGCAACCAAAACAAACATATTTTCTTCTTCCCCCATCTATTTGCTCTCGGCCTTTTGAAGAAAAACAAGAAGAAAATATTTTCAAACCTAAGCTCCATTCAATCATAATTCAAGAGGTTTGTTTCCTTCAATTCTATATTTCATAACTAAGAAGAGCAAGTAGTTTGAGTGCTTGAATCCAAGGTTTGCTAGCTCAAATAAATCATTTTAGTTTAGGGTGAATAGTAACTTTCAAGAACAAATTTTTGATTCTAGATTTTAATTATAAGGTCAAGGTAGCTTAAGCATAGATCAAGGCTTCCATGGGCATTCCAAGGGAAGGTATAAAAGTTCAAACCCTAGCTTTACTTTTGAGTATTAGGAATGGTTTTGATTGTTATAGTAAATGAGAAGCATGATGTTTGTGTGTTTAAAGTTTGTATTGGATTTGTAGAAATTTGGATGATGGAATCTTGTTTATAGTTAATGAAACTTAAATATAGTTAGTAGTTCATTTTTGTGGTTGAATGAATTGGAAAATCTTGAGGTTTGGGACCGATGTAGTAAGTTTTGGGTAAAATTTGGTTGTATTGGTGGTTGTGAGTTGAATTGTGGTTGTTTGGAGTGGTTTAAAACTTGGTAATCGCGTAAACATAGCCGTCGTAATGCCCGTTTTATTCAACTGCTAGTTTTTAGTGTTCAGAATAGGAAACTCAACAACCAATCTGTAACATTACCGTGATTTGCTAGAGTGTGTCGTAAGCTTCATTTTGATATGTGGTTCGCTTGGTTCCGATGTACGGTTTAGGAGAAATGACTATTTTAAGTAATGGTGTTTCGCGAACGAACCTTTACCCCTCGCTTTATTTTGAGACCTTTTTTAAAGCCCTTAAAAGACTAATTGGATTACGAAACAATTATGTAAGGTGGATTAGGCAGTTGGTAAAGTACTTACGAAAGATTCGCCTTAAAATTCGTAACGGTTAATTTATTAAAATTAGTGGAGCCGAGGGTACGCAAGTGAGTAACGCAAATCGTTAAGCGTATAAGTGACCGTAAGCGACCGTTAGGGTATGAGTGAGTTTTGACTAGTTTCTTAAGCAACCGTGGTCTAATTTCGGCTTATGTTGTTGTGCATAGGTTACCGGACCCACTTTAAGCTTAAGTCTACCCGGAACACTCAGACAAGTTTTCTACCCGTTATATTATTGTTGTGATGTATATATGTATATGCATTATCTTGTGATAAGTGCATGATTGTTATTAGCAAATCTTGTGATATATTGGAGCATGCTGATATGGTATATATGCATGCCTGTTTCGTAATCTTGATATTTTATTATCAATTCAAATGCTTATAAACTGCATAATACCTATGCTAGAGATAAGCAGTAGTGGCGAATACCCTTAGTATAGGGGACCGAAAGGTGAACTTTTTTCTAAACCGGGATCGATGTTCCCGAGTATAATATAGGTAACTATATATATATATAGCTTTCTATAACTATTAATCGAATAAGGTGTATTCGATAGTTTCAAATAATAATCAAACATTATTTTCGATTATTCAAATAAAGATTTTACTTTGGTATAAGTATATCTTTCGATAATTATTATTCGTTTAAAGTATTATTTCCAAAAACTTTTACTGGATTTATTTTGATAAAAGCTATTCTTTATTAGAATATTATTTAAAGAATAATATTCAGATATTTTTCGATTATTTTGTAACTGATTTATTCTATTAAATCATCCTTTTCCAAATATTTTCAAAAATGGTTTCGAGTCTTCAAAATGATTTTAAAAGTTAGAGCGGATCCCAAAACTCATTTTCAGATGGAAGATCTTCCTTTCGAAGGGGACTTGAATACTCCCTAAAAAATCTGAGGGATCTGGCTCTGGGGTGTATTCTATATTCGCAACGAGGTTGCTGTTTTGAGAAAACATTTTGATTACTTGCCCAACGTTCGGGAAGTAAGTTCATCTAATTAAGTCGGCATAAGCAACATAGGCTCAGTGGGCGTCCATGAAAGTGTAAGTGGCTCAGTGGGAGTCCATCAATGCGTAAGTGGCTGAGTGGCAGCCCAGCATATGGCCCTAATGCGGCCAGGGTGATTACTAGTGGGGGATTCATCCATCTACTAGTAGAAAAGGTGACTCAATTGGTATCTTTGCCTGATCAGCAAGATATCAGTTTTATGCCAAGGTTTTCTTCTTTCCAAATTCATTGGATATTATAACTCTGTTAATACTTTCATAACAGATGTTTCCAAGGAAAGTATGAGATATATATATAGGTGTGTATATATATCGGGACTTAATGAAGTATCTCGTAACTTCATTTCTTTTGAATGATATTTCAAAGATTGAATCTATTCAAGTCTTATTTGTAGTCTCATCTATGTGATGAACTTTTGAAACTAATTATAACTTGAACGGTGGTAGTTCAAGTAGTATTCGGAAAAGATATAAGTATATTGGAGTATCTTGTAACTTCGTCTTTTCAACTTATATCTAGTAAATGATTATCTTATGCATGACAAAGATTTTCAGAATAACGTTGAGACAAGGTTAGATAAATGAGATCACCTTGCAACGATATTTTATACATTTATAAACTGGAACTCTGTGTATATTATACATGACAGAGGATTTCAAAGATTTGAGAAGTATATATATATATATACTGAATATTTTGCGACTTCGTCGCATTAAGATATCAAACTTGGTTCATTTCTTCTTGACCAAGACTTTCATGAGTACTATAAGAATGCTCATATATTGTTAATTATTATACATATTATTTCGGTGGGCTTGTTGCTCACCCTTGCTTTCTTCTTTCATCACATAACAACAGATAGACAAGATGAACATGATCAAGCTCCCAATTCGTGAGCGGTTAGGAAACATCCCGCAGTTTCCTTTAGGCATTGATGCCGTTATAGCTGAGGTAGGAACTACCAATAGGCTAGGCTTTCAACTTTTGTTGTGCCAGACTTATGTATATTTATGAATTGTAATAATGGCAAGGAATATGTAAATTTATTCAGAAACCCTTTTGAGGTGTAATGGGTTATAATTGTGGAATAAAATGACTTGTGTTATTTTTGGATATTCATCTCTGAGACTATAACTTGTGGTGTGTGTGTGTATTGTGGGGTCACAGTACGCAGTAGTTGATTGATTATTAAAATTAAGTATTATTAAGGGAAATGGAACTCGTGACAACCCGGATCCCCGACCCCGGATTTGGGGGTGTTACAATGTCCATCCTTATGTCTCATGTACCTGTATTTCTCTCATATTCTCTATGTTCTTGCATCAAGGGCTCCCCTTGGATTCCCACCCTCACACCCTCACCTTCACCATCTAAGGTGGGACCCCTCACTCACTTTTTCCAGACCTAAAGAAATGATCTGCATTGGTTCACACCTTTCCTGTCCTTTTGCTTGGGAGAAACCCAGCCTCTCACTCAATTCATTCCCTGCCCTCAGTGGTCATCTGCACTTGTGACAATTGTTGGGATTTGAAGTTGTACAGAGAGAACCGACGGATGAGGAATATCCATTGGGATAGTAGTTTGGCTAGCCGATGGATGACTGCTGTTAGGCACATCCGTCGGGATACAATCACTACTCGACGGATGAATAATATCCATCGGGGTAGAAGAAATGAATGAGTTTGAAGTGGAGACTATTGTAGACTCTGTGCAGATTGATGAAAATTTTGGCACAGATGTCTCAATAGGCTCAGAAAGAATTGGCAAGTGAGCCAACAAATCATCTAAAACATGATGCTCACTTGCTTGGATTTTTGGCTTCTTCAATAAAGCTAAAGATGGAGAATTTGGAAGTGATGTATGAATCATATCTATATCCAGTGAGTGTGTGGGTGAATTTGGTGTTTCAGGTGCGTCAATGATTAATGATTTTGGCTGTGACTCCACATTTATTGGAGCCACATCAAGCTGACTTTGAGATGGTGCAGTGACTGAGTCTTTAGCTGCAGTTTGCACTGTGTGTGTTCCCTGTGCATCCCCAAGGGTTTTAGATCTTTTTTTTCTGGCATAAGTCTGTGGTGAGCTTGTGTCCCTAACCCTTTTAGCATGTGCTCCTGGTTGGGAGCTGTTTCAATAGTAACATCCTTTTGGGAGGATGAAACTAGAATTGAATTAATTTCCATATTAACAACCACAGTTTGTTGCGAAACTGTGGTGTGACTAGGCTTGGGTACACTAATCTCATCAGCCTTATCCTTAGGGTTTCTTTGATTTTCACCCTGTCCCTCACCTAACTCACTCTCCTTCACACTCCCCTCTTTGTGTTTGGTAGTTTTTGCAACTGGTTTCTTTTGAAAGAAACCAGAGGGGACTTTCTTAGCTTTGGATTTTGAAATTATTGATTTGGTAGCTTGGGTAGGCATCTGTTGGGTCATTGACACAGATTTCATAGCTACACTTGAAGGCAAAGAAATTTGTGAGGTTGGAAGAGTAGAGACAATGGTGCTTACCTCACTTACCTGAGGGGCCTCCATGATTGGAAAGTTGAAGAGGGGCACCTCTTTGTGGTGACTTGCTCTGTTTAGATCTGGAATAATTCTCTTTTCTTGAACCCAACAATTCAGTTTGTTGGTTGGGTTCTCAACATCAATGTTCTCAATGAGATGGTTAGCAACCATCATAAATAATCTAGCATAGTAGACACTTTTACCTCTCTTATTAAGTTCCCCTAACTTATAACCTAACTCAAACATGATCATGTCACTGAAGTTAAAGTACTTATCAGTAACTAGCATATAAAGCATGTTAAGCATATCAATGTTAACAGAATCAAAATTACTCACTTTATCAGAAGATACCTTGGTTACCATATCACACAGATAGCTTCATTCCTTTCTAAGACCTAGCCTCCTAATTTTACTTAACTTAGAGGTAGTGCATAGCCCATAGAATTTAACATGGTAACTAAATTAGCATCAGTGTGTGGAACAGTGGTAGAGTTATCTGGAATTTTAAAGCATGATATGATAATGTCACTATTAATGCAGAACTGCTTACCTTTAAGAGTGAAAGTTATGGTCTTGTCAGAAGATTGATACACAGCAGTTGTTCATATCTCCTCCACAACTTCACAGTAGATTGTGGGTGATTCCAGCATAGCATAACTGAGTTTACAGCTCTTCACAAATTTCATCATTTTGTGAAAATCTCCAGATTGTGGAATCTCCTTGTTCACAAGAGCTACGCAGTTGTTCTTTTTATAGATGAATCCATATTGGGACATGATTTTGACTACTGGTGCCATTGTTAGAGTATGGGAATTTACAGAAAGAGAGTATTTGCTTTGAAGAAGAAAGAAGTTAGAACAATTGATTTGAGAATGATAAAAGAATAGAATAAAAATGAATTCTGCTTTTATACTATCTCAGAAATAAAATGTCAAAAATAATAAAGTGAAATAAAGTAACCAATCAAAATAGCCCAATATAGCCGTTTAAAAATAAATAAACTGTCAAAATTCTATCAATTATCCATCGTGTTATACTTACAAACTGTAAGTATACCCGATGGATAATGTTCAGAGTTTTAACGGCTAAGATTGAGACAATTCGACGGATGAGAGTAAAACAATTATCCGTCGGGTTGTAAAATAATCCAGAAAAGTAATTGATTTATATTAATAAATAATATTCCGACGGATGATCAAACTCGATGGATAATGAGCATCCGTCGGGATGTAAATGTTGACTTAGCCAAAATTTTATACAAAGTAGAAAAATCAATTAATTTTCTAGCTGCATTATAACTTGCAAAAATATCTGAAATGATTCAAGAGTAATTAAGCATACCTAACTCACTTACCAACCTTGAAAAGGTGGATTCATCAAGTGGCTTGGTAAAGGTATCTGCAAGCTGTTTTTCACTTGGAACAAAATGAAGTTCCACAGTACCATTCATCACATGTTCCCTAATGAAGTGGTACTTGATGTCTATGTGCTTTGTTCTTGAATGTTGTACTTGATTTTCAGTGATGGCAATTGCACTTGTGTTGTCACAGAAAATGGGAATTCTGTCCACTTGTAGACCATAGTCCAAAAATTGGTTTTTCATCCACAAAATCTGTGCACAACAACAACTAGCAGCAATATATGCAGCTTCAGCTGTAGAAGTAGAAACTAAATTTTGCTTTTTATTGAACCAGGACACAAGCTTGTTTCCTAGAAATTGACAGGGTTGTTGTACTTTTTCTGTCTATTGTACAACCTGCATAATCTGCATCTGAATAACCAGTTAGATCAAAACCAGAATCTCTAGGGTACCAAATGCCAGGTTTTGGAGTTCCCTTGAGATATCTGAAAATTCTTTTTATAGCTACTAAGTGAGATTCTCTAGGATCAGCCTGAAATCTAGCACAAAGACAAGTAACAAACATTATATCTGGCCTACTAGCTGTTAAGTACAAAAGTGAGCCAACCATGCCCCTATAGCTTGAAATATCCACAGACTTTTCAGTAGTGTAAAATTCAAGTTTAGTTGCAGTGGTCATGGGAGTTTTTGCAGAGTGCAATCCATTAGATCAAACTTCTTTAAAAGATCATGAATATATTTAGTTTGACTAATGAATATTCCATCACTAACTTGCTTAACTTGTAAACCAAGAAAGTAAGTTAGTTCCCCCATCATGCTCATTTCATACTTACTTTGCATCAATTTGGAGTTTTTCATCTGTAGAGTCAAATATAATATCATTTACATAAATTTGAACAAGTATGATAGAGCCATTAACATTTCTAAAGAATAAAGTTTTATCAACAGTAACTCTTGTGAAGTGATTTTCCAAAAGAAACTTTGATAAAGTGTCATACCAGACTCTAGGTGCTTGCTTCAGTCCATAAAGTGCTTTCAAGAGATAGTAGACATATTCTGGAAAATTTGGATCTTCAAAGCCAGGAGGTTGACTGACATAGACTTCCTCCTCCAAATCTCCATTCAGAAAGGCACTTTTGACATCCATTTGATAGACCTTGAAATTGTTATGAGCTGCATAGGCTAAGAAAATTCTGATGGCTTCAAGTATTGCAACAGGAGTAAAAGTTTCATTAAAATCTATTCCTTCTTGTTGACAGTAGCCCTTAGCAACCAATCTAGCTTTGTTCCTAACCACTATACCATGTTCATCCATCTTGTTTCTGAATACCCACTTGGTATCAATTGGATTCTTTCCTTTAGGTTTGGGTACCAGCTTCCATACCTTGTTCCTTTCAAATTGGTTTAGCTCCTCCTGCATAGCTAAAATCCAATCAGGATCCAACAAAGCTTCTTCTACCTTCTTTGGTTCTTTCTTAGAGAGGAAGCTACTATATAGACATTCTTCTTGAGTTGTTTTCCTTATTTGAACTCTATAAGATACATCACCAATGATAAGCTCAAAAGGGTGATCTTTAGTCCATTTTCTTTATTGAGGTAGATTAACTCTAGATGAAGAGGCCTCATTGTTGTCCTTCTGTTTCCCTGCACACATCAAAATCAAATCAAGTTGATTTTGGTACCCAAGTTTCCTTGGGTCCTGCCTTGTTAGCTTTCTTATTTGGTTTCTTAGGTTTGATCTCATTTAACCTGGGAATTTCTGATTCATCCTTAGTCATCTGAGTTGGACCTTTGAAACCGATCATTAAAACAGAATTATCATGCACATTTTGATTAAAAGGAAAAGGCATGCTATTTGCAAATATGTTAATCCTGCAAGGCATGCTAAATAGCATTTGAGGCATACTAAATGCAGCATAATAAGGATTAGGTGCAAATGGCATATTAGCAAATTATGCATTCTTATTCCGAGTAGACATAACATTCATAGGCATGGCAGACATGGCAGTCATGTTGGAAAAAGAAGAGGGTGCAGAGATGGAAGTAGGCATAGCAAGTTTGCAATTAACAAACAAGTGATTAACACTACCACACTTAACACAGATTTTTCTTGGTATATATTTATAAGGTGTGTAGTTTTTATGTTTGTTAATTTCTACTTTCCCATTTCTATTATTTTTCTTTTTAGCTTCTGTTTTAACCTCAATCTTTTCTAATCTGTCATTCAATTGCTTGATAGACAGATGACCAACATTAACTTTTTTTCCTTCCTGACTTGAATTGATTCTCCTGGAATAAAGTTCTTAGAAACTGATCCATATTTCTCATTCAACTTAGCTAGCTTAGCTTTGCTAACTGGTTTACTCACAGCCGACGGATGTGGCTCCTTGTCACTCGACTGATAATCCTTTTGATTATCCAACGGATGATTTTCATCATCCGTCGAGTCCACACTTGTGAGCAATCCTTCAACCAAATTGGACTCAAGCTTCTCTTTACTCTTCTTCCAGGATGCATCACAAAAGGACTCAATACCTTGAACTTTAGTGATTTGAGCATGGACATCTCTAGATGATTTCCATGCCTTAATCACTTCATGTTCTCGTTCAAGCTGCTTCTTTAAAATCTCTTCTTTCTTCAAGGACTCAGTTAATTCATCCTTAGCAATCTTACACTCTATTCTCAATTTCTAAAATTCAATAAACTGAGACTCTAGCACATTATTCCTCTCACTTAAAAACAAATTATTTTCTTTAATTTTAGCATTTTCCTTAGTGAGGGACTTAAGTGTAACACGCAGGTGATATAATTCTGTGGACATGTCATTTATTGCATCATTACACTCAGCTTTAGATAAATATGCTAGGTTAGTGGTGATTACCTGATTGCTTGAAGAACTTGTTTCTGTTTCATCATATTTGACTATTAGGGCTAAATTGACATAGCTTGTTTCTTCATCTTCATCCAATCCATTTGTAGCCCAATCATTCGTCTGTGTGATGAAATCCCTTTCCTTTTGTTTGAGAAACTCAAAGTATTTCTGTTTATAATCAACAGGCTCAAACTTCTTTTTATTGGAATCAGACTTTCTACATTCACTGGCAAAATGACCCGCCAAGCCACATTTAAAATACTTGAATTTTGACTTATCAACCATGTTTCTGTTTGGATTAGTTACTCCAAAATTCTTCTTGAATTTGAGCTTGGAAAATCTTCTGGATAAGAATGCTAGAGTTCATCAATATCATCCATGTCATCTTGCCTCAAGTGATCTTCATTTTCAGCTACCAGCCCTTTACCCTTGCTTTCACAGACCTTTGATGTAGACTCAACAGCTTCTACCTTCATCTCTTTCTTCTTCTCTAACTTAGAAACCAGTGCTATGGACCCTCATTTATTCCTTCTTTTCTCCATCCTCTCATATTGCTCTATTTCAAGCTCATAGGTTTTCAAGATGCCATACAGTCTCTCCAAGGTGAACTCCTTGTAATCTTGTGAATTTCTCAATGAGACTGTCATTGGCTTCCACTCTTTTGGAAGAGATCTAAGGAACTTGAGGTTAGAGTCTTTTGTTTGATAGACTCTTCCATGCAACTTCAGAGCATTTAGTAGCTTTTGAAATCTATTAAAAATATTAGTGAGAGACTCACTTTCTTCACAGTGGAAATGCTCATATTGCTGAATCAATAGCTGCATCTTGTTCTCCCTTACTTGCTCAGTACCATCACAAATGATCTAGATTGTGTCCCAAACCTCTTTGGCTATTTTACAGTTAATGATGTTATCAAACATATCACCATCAACTCTATTGAACAATATATTCATGGCCTTCTTATCTTTCCTGACTTGCTCAATATCAGGGTCTGACCATTCATGCCTAGGTTTTGGAACAGATGGTTCATTGCCAGTTGCAGTTCTCATTGGTACATGAGGACCTCTTTCTATGCAGTCCACATAGGCCTCATCTTTGGAAAGAAGATATAGGTGCATCTTCACCTTTCAGTGGTAATAGTTGTTTTTGTCCAGAAATGGAATCCTTACTCCAACATCCTTTTTGTTCATCTTATTATTTGTTGTGATCTTTATACTCTTTATTCTTCAAGAGCTTGCTCTGATACCAATTGTTATTTCCTAACAATACAACAAGAATTATAGAAGGGGGATTGAATGTAATTCTGGCTACCTTTTCAAATTTAAATAAAGTTCTAACTTGATAAATATAACAGTGTTTGATTAGCAATGGTACGGAATAAAAGAGTGATAGAAATCAAAGCATTAACTAATAAAAACACAAATATTTAAAACTTTCTGGTGGATTTGAAAGTATCCACCAGATATATATATATATATATAAATATATATATAATATATATATATATATATATCAAATGAGAATCCTGTGAAGCTTTGTATAGCTCACAGCTGCTTATGAGTTTGAACAACTAAACTTCAAAGAAATGCTTACAGAATACAGCTTGATATGTTTCTCTGAAAATAGGCTTGCTTAGTTTTTTTTGTTCTACTTGCTACACTTGGCTTATATATCACCAAGTTTACATGACAATAAGACAAGATAATAAAACAAAACATATCTAGTCTAACTCCATGCTGCTTCACTACTCTATTCCAGCATCTTTGAATATCTTCACAATTGCATGGAAATGGTAATGTTTCTTTGTTCTCAAATTCCTACTTAACAGGCTGCCACATTCCTTTTGCAAATACCCAACGCATGTGATTGTGTTGTCACTGTCAACAGCTATTTGAATTTGATCATGCGTCAGGACTATGCTTGTCATCCATCGGGAGCTTTGTTGATCATCCGTCGGGAGTCTTGTAGATCATCCGCCGGGAGCTTTGTTGATCATCCGTCGGGAGTCTTGTAGATCATCCGTCGGGAGTCTATTTTCCACTTGACTCTATTTCACTTATACAGAATTACAAGACATCTTATATTTACAATTAATCAACCTATTCTGCATATCACTCTAGTAGTCAACATGACTTACAGAACCCTAAGCAATCTACTTGACTAATACATGTTGTTTGCAGAAATGTGCTACAGTTCTTATTTGTTACATAAGCTACTCACTCGATAGATGTCAATTTGCCATCCGTCAGGACTACAAAGATCATCCGTCGGGACTATATTAGATCTTCCGTCGAGTGCTACAAAATTCACTAAGTTAAATCTACTAAGGTGTTTTGTTAACTTATCATCAAGTTCACAACATATTCCTAACAGTTATGTAAGATTATAAGAATAATATCATTATCAGTTGTAAGCGGAACTAGTTGGGATTTGGTACGATGTAATAAAAGTTAAGGTTGTAGCTTATTTTCATACTTTAACCTGTTGCATTCCATGGTTATGGTAAGAAGGGTCTTTACATATATTACTTTCATAAGCAAGTATTTATATATTGAGTGTGTGTGTGTGTTGTGAACCCCAAACTTCTGACCCGGGTTTGGAGGGCGTCACAAATAAGGCATGAACATATTAATGAACTTCTTTCAGTGACCTGTAAATATACTTCAAGCTTCATTCTAATCTTTTGATTTTTTGTATTTTCCTTGTCTTCATTTCTTCTAATTTCTTGTGTAGTCATAGTATTATTAACCTGTCATGTTCTAGTGTTGTTCTCATGTTGAGTTATCACGTAACTATTGATACAGCTATGCAGTCTCACCAACAAAAGGAATACCTTGTGCAAAAACATCTGAATCACACATAAACTTGCAGTCAAGCGCTCGCAATAATCAACCTCTATTTCATATTTTTTGCTGAAAATCACGTGATATGCGGTGCCTTTAATTATTAAATGTTTGACATTGTCTCATAGCTTCGTCGTGGAAGCTAATAACGAACCTAAATGTTTTTGAAGTACTTCTAGTGCCTTCTTCCTATTATTAAAACAAGTTGTTGTAAAAGCACCTTTTCATGAAAATTTGTGCTCTCTTTGGCTGAAAATATAACACCACAAACAATATGCTTCATTTTTGGAAACATTGTACTCCAACCAATTTTTATGAAAAGCTTCTATCATTTTTGTGCTTCGAAACAATGTAATTGGATAGCTAAAAAGCTTCCTTTAAAAGATATGATTAACGAACTTGATCTCTAATATGGACATAATAACTATCAATAGGAATTCAATCTCTGGATCAGAAATAATATCATAACTAAAATTTTTATCACATGCTGAAATCAAAATGGGAGCCAAACTTAATTTGAAACAAAAAATGACCTTAAAATTTTAATTATAAAATTATCTATCAATACCTGCATTTAATAGGCAGAACATCAAACTTGATTAACAGATAGTAAAATAATAATTTCAATCAATAAATCAGATGAATGGAAAATCTCACTAATTTATAACTAATAATTCACGAAAGAGTTTATGAATTGTAAAAAATAGGGTAATTAACTGGAAATTTGGGCAACAGTAAGAGTTTAATTCTTATACACACCTGAAATTTTAATTTGTAATTATCCAAAAAAATGAGATTCAGGACTAATAATCAACCAACAGAAGAACACGACAATGAGTATTGATTAGCCAAGCTAATACTCAATTGGAAATAGTTCGGGTTTAAAATTAAACTCAAATTCGAACCCAAACCCGAAATATTCAAATTCGGTAAAATTCAATTGGGTTTGTACATATCGACAGATTGAGTATTCATCAGTTCGATAGAAATTATCATCACTAGTGCAGTTGAAGAGAGAGGAGGGTTGGATAAAATTTGTGTGATTAAAATTCAATTGAAGTTAAAAAAAATTGATGATTATAACTAATTTCTAGTTTTTAGAATAAGTTTTGTTTATATATCCCTTATATGGGGCTACTCTAATAGAAACTAATTTTAAAATATAAAATAGAAATCATATGTATTTTTTAATTATTTCAAAATATAACACATATGATATGCAAATCGATCGTTGATAGATGGAGAAAAATACAAATAAGTCGAACTAAACAAATATTGTTTGACGGGAAAAATTAAATTAAAAACGGAGGAAAAAAACTGAAATTGTGTGTGAGATGGTGCAAATTAATTGGGTGTGGTGCTTTTTGGGGTCATTAGATTAGATTGATCTAATGACGTAAATTAGTTTTTAGTTTTTATTTTAAATTTAGTTTCTATTTGATCATTCCCCTATCTCTATACTATATTATAATAGAAAAAATATTAAGGAAAATGTTATTTCCGGAGCTCCTTTTTTATTTCCAGAGCAAAAATGTGCAAAAAGATCAAATTATCCTTATATTCATATTTTAAGGCTTTTATTGTGAATGCAGGAGGGGCAATTTTGTCATTTCAGTCTTTTTTTCCTCTGAAAATAAAATTTTGCTCTGAAAATAACATTTTCCGATATTAATCACCCAACTCGGTGGGTACTGCCATAATTAGAGGTTCGAATTCTACTCGTACCATAACATTAGTGATATAGTAGAATGCAAGTTGGATGATATTTAAAAAAATTTATGTTTGCAAATACAATCTTTACAAATATACATAATAACATCAAAAAAATAGATTTAAAATTCGATCTAAAGAGTAAGTTATGTTTCAGTTCAAGTTTTTTTTGCATAATCTTAAGTTCAAGTTTGATTATGATAAACATCAAACAATTGGTAATAAGAGATTTACTTACATGCATCTCTAACAAAATTAAAATCAAATATAATTTGTCAAATTAAATTTAAATAATAATTTCACTAATTAAAACAAAATCATATCTACTGTGTATTTAAGTTAAAATAAAATTATAATATTGATCCGGGATTAAAAAAAATTATTATTAATCTGTATTAAAATAAAATTAAAGTCTATCTAATCCGTTGTTAAGTATCATGTAGACTTGAGAATGTGAGATAACTGGGTTCCAATCCTAATAGCCGAAATATTAAAAGTTTGATTGCAGATCTGTGTAAAATGTTTGGGTTTATATAGTTACGGGAGTTTTTCAATTTTTATAATATCCAAATATATCTTAATAAAATGATAATAGAGACGATTCCTTAGTATAATTGCGTGGGACTAAAATAAATCAATATATGTTATTCATCTGGCCAAAAAAAATTATATAATTGGTTCATGATAAATCAAAATTAAAATAAGAAAATAACTATACTAGCTAAAATAAAATAATATGTACTTTTATTCGGATTAACATAAATTTTTAATTATTAATACATAAACTTTTTATCATTGATCCGGGTTTGAACAAATTAAACCAAAATAAATATAAATATAATTAGTTAGATTTGTTCGGTATACCAAGTAAAGATAATTCGTTTACTATTGAAGGGAGCTAAAATTTATCTTTTAGTTGAAATATTATTGTTTTTTGTAAACACACCTATGAATTTCAACAAAACTAAATTTTTCAATAGTGATATTTTTTTAAAAAACTAAAATTTCACTAAATTATATACACATACATATTTAAAATAATTATCAAATCATATTATCATAAATTTCTAATATTGCTTAGATGTAATTAAATTGTGTACAATATCTTATTTAAATACAGGTTTATTTATTTTTAATTAATTTTTAATTTAAAAAACTTATTTAACTTAAAATTAATAATTTAAAATATATGGCACACATAAAAAATATCCAGAAAAAATATTAAAAATAACACGTGGATTGTACGGGCTATTAAAACGTTGTAACCAAAAATTAAAATCAAAAAATAATTTGCTGGTAGGTAATATGTCCCCGAAATAAAAATATAATAAGCACTATTCAACCGGTGTTAATCCAAATTAAAATATTGACTACGGTTAAAATATAAATAAAAACCGGATATAGTTAGTTGGATTTGTTACATGTGTCTAAAATAGATTAATAAATATTATTAACACGGTCTAAAAAATATTATACTATTAAAATAGGCTAAAATTAAATTAAATATTAAAGATAATTTGTTGATCAATATAATGATAACAGGTTCAAATATAATCTATACTTTATTTTGAAATACGAAACATTAAAAGTTTAGTTTGTCAGACGGTCATTCTAATTTCAATTGATATCGAAGTAAAATTTATCTTCAAATTCAAATTCATATTTAACTCTATATTATTCTAATCGATATTAAATTCAACATCTTTTTAAAATATAAATTTTAATTTATACTGAGGTCAATTCCTCTACCAATTTAAATTTTAATTAATATCGAACTATGTAGTATTTTAATCGATATTTAAGTTAGCCTCTTAAATAGATGAAACATTAAAAGTATGGTCGGTCGTTTGGTCTTTCGGTAATTCTAATTTCAATTGATATTGAAGTCAACTTCATGTAAAATTCAAATTCAAATTCATATCCAACTCTATAAATTCTAATGGATATTAAATTCAACATCTTCTTCCAATTTAAATTTTAATTAATATTGAGATCAACTTCCTCTACCAAATTAAATTTTATTTAATATTGAATTCTATATTATTCTAATCGATATTTAAGTTAACCTCTAATATCAATTTAAATTCTAATTCATATTGAGGTCTAGATTATTCAAATTAATATTGAAATCAACTTATTCTACTAATTAAATTTTTATTTAATTAAATTATAAGTAAAAAATTAAAATTTCGTTCAGAATTTTTTATTAAGTTTATGCACCAAACAATATTATTCATTCAAAATTCATATCTTTTAATCACTCAAAAATTTTAACAATTCAGATTTTTTTATTCAGATTTATCAAATGACCCCCCTAATATCAATACTAAACATTATTCGTATACTAATGATCTAAACTAACTTGACTTTTCATTAAAAAAATTGTGATCACGCTTAGAAATATGAATAAAAATATATCATTAAATATATAACATTACCTTTTTTTAGATAGCTCTTCTTAAAAAAGTCATAAATATATATTGATATATCCATCATTAAATCATGTCATTTAAAATATTAAATGAACAAATTTAAGAATTAAATTCAGAATAAAACTATAAAAAATTATGTAATATTATAAAAGTGATGTACATCGCATGAATTTTAGGCTAGGATATAATAATTGCTGCTTGAATTTAATTTAATAAATATGTAGAACATGCCGTATATTTATATTGATTAATTAGCATACATGTACTGTATCAAATTTTTACAATAAAATAAACCAAAAGCTTGATGAAGTTCAATACCTTGCCTCGAAAATATAAAAGTTCACTGCCCTAAAATTTGAGAACTCGAACTCGTAAACTATGTGAAACTGGAGTTGCGCTCGATTAAAAATGGTCAAATAAATAAGTAGATTAAAAAGAGGTGCATTTCTCCGCATGACCCTAGTCGGAGTCTAAAGAAAAGTGAATCTATATAATTTTAAAAACTATTATTGTCCGTATAACATTTTTCCACTAATTTACCCATAGCGCATAATCTATGATCCACTTTATTTTTTTACATATAAAACTTTATATTATACAAATGTCCATGATTTTTTCACATTTTATTCAATATAGAAACTAACCTAACATATCAATTTATACCCTGATTATAGCAGTTGAATAACACGTTTAAATTTTTTAAATTCTAATCTTTCTCATCTTCATCTTTCTTATTTTTTTTCTCAATTTTCAAAATTGTAATCGTCTCTCATATTCCTCCCGTCAATTCACACACAAAATCAAATCATCCTTTTTTTTTGCTTCTTCACCTTTATTATTTCTCTAAATTGTCATTCTCCATATCAATATTACGGAGCATCTCTATTTCAAATTCTTAATTGCTTCATATCCTTGATTTGTGTGTGTGTATATTAATATTGTAATTATTTATGATTTTTTTGTTCAGAGGAAGACAGATGTATGTCATTAAAAAAGAAGGATGAATGATATGGGTTATACTAGATAGGTATATGTCATTAAGCAACATAAATTGTTAATTATAGCGTATCTACTTCTCAGCCAAATTTTTATAGTTACTCGCTGAAGTGAATTATGCAACATACATGTTTAATGAAATTTCCAATAAAGGTTTGTTCACCACTATCTAAATTTTATGTTTTATTAGATAACCTCATCTCTATGTGTATTTTATTGGAAATAATTTGTAAATAATAATTTTTAATTAATGTATTCAATTGTCTTTCTATTGAATCATTATCTCTTTCATCTAGAATGGTTTGCATTCACATCCTACAATTTCTTTTTTTATGTTTATATTAGAATTATATGTGGTAGGTTAAAAAAGAGAGCAAGTAAATCGTACAAGACCGAGACAGGGATTCCAATATTTTATATTCATAAAAAATAGGTACGTTAATTTGCTCGGTATATATTTTTGGGTTTAAATATGATTATACTTCCTCATGCATATCAAAGTGATTCAAATGAGCAGTTTTTTCGCACAAACATGGAAATAAATACATTCATGTCTTATCAACTTAATTCTAGAACTCATCTTATTAGTCAAAAGTTTTAAATTTTAAATTCATTTTATCGAAAAATATCCCTTAGAGTTCTATCTCTGATTCTCTATTTTATGATTTTGAACCTTTAATCCTTAAACAAATTGATTACATCGTTTATCATTGGATAAATTAGTTTAGTCAAAATTTAGTATACGTAAATTTTGCTTTAAAATTTAAATTTAAACCTCAATGTTATATCATAGAAGGAATGTGTAACCTATGTTGATTAAGATAATGTATTATGTGCAAGCCACCCTTGAGCGTGGGTTGATAGTGTGGCACCTGACAACCTCCGCAATCTTAAGTCGCATGACTTAGTTTTCAGGTACAAATAAGCTTAAAAAAGATGGATCCTAAGAGTAAGTTTTGGAAATTCTATTTTAGCCACATAAGTACATAACTGACACTTACAAGTATTTTAAGTTCTTAGATTTTTTACATCCATAACTTCATAATTATTCCATTTCTATACATTTGCTTTTCATATATTCTTATGAGTATTTAAAACCTTTTAACTTTTGGTCCCACTTTTAAAGGTGATCTTAAGGCATGCAATGATTTCTTAGAAGCCCCATACCTTCTTGCAGCATATTAGAACCCCATGTGAGTTGTCATTTCATTTTAAAAAATAAAAAGGTAAATTTTTTACTGCTGGATTTATTTATCTCTGAATTAATCCGTTCCTGCCCTAATTGCGTAAATGGTTTCTCTCTCAATTTATATACGGGATTCAAGTTTCTCCTGATTAAGAGGCATATTAAATTGCCGGTAGAATAAAAATAAGGTTCTTCTAGGACTGTCAGGCTCGATTTGTTTGCGTACTGTAAAAGTTTTAATAAATAAAGTAGTAGTAATCTACATTATTAGAAGAAAAATTGCATGATGAACATATTATAATGAAAGAAAATCTCGCTCATGTGCTGACGTGCAGTTTTAATCTCAGAACACTCTTTCTCGATATTTGTAAATTGGTCGATTCTTTGATAGGTTTACATGAAGTGCAATATGCTACAAAGGTAGTAATTGATATTAATTAGTAGTTTAATGGTACTTCTTTCCTCCCTATATGACATGTCTCATTTTAAATTTTACACATCATGAATCTTTAGTTAGACATCAGACAAATGCAATATTTTTATCTCATTGTTTATAAGTTGAATTAAATTATTTATTTATAGCATGGTGGAGAAAATGGTACATTTTTCTGACTTTTCTTACATAAATTATTCTATAATTTGTCCCTCGGGAATTTAAGTGTATTGGAAATTGTTTCTTTGTTCCTATGTAGTAAACTGTGGTTATATGTAATTTCTTCAACCCATTAGCTTATTATATTGATTTTATGAATTTATTTTTGATATTATATAATATAAAAGTTTAATTTTTAATTTTTTCTTATAATGTTTAAAGGTCCAATTTTTATTTAAGTTTATCCAAATTTAACAATGTCATTGAGTTCGGTAACATAAAATTATAGGCAAAATCGATATTATTCAAAAGCAAATATTATCTCTATTGAGTCGATGTTCTGCAATATGTATTATAATTTTGGATATGTATCAAGTTAAAATTTTAATTCAGTTACTTGAATGCATATACTACTTCAAATTATCGCTTGATACATTAGCAATTCTACTTAGTATAATATACCTTCAGATTGGATCTTTATTATTTTTTTGAACTTTTATTTGATCTTTAATGTTATATTTTTTTTTCTAGTTTATTGAGAATATTTTTTATCACGTTATTGTTGGTGTGTAGATAGAAAGAAAGGATGTAGTATATATGAATCAATAGGATCCATCTTCTCTTCAATCAAATGATGTACAAAATTAAAGACAGCTGCAGATATAGATTTGTGGAAAGAAGTGAGTAATCTATTATCGACTCCAAACATAATTCTCTAACTGCAAGGTTTGTTTATTGTATTTTGTTCAGCATGTAGGTTATATAGGTTATTTTCCAGAAATTCGTCAATCTGCATGGTCCAGCTTTGTTGCAATCAAATGGTACGGTTTGAATCTGCTTAATTTTGGAAGTGTGCACAATAATTATATTAATTTTGAATCTTCTTAATCAAATGGTACCATTTTATTTTATTGTATAGCAAAATGAGAAAATGATTATTAACCATCTTTTCCAAGTTTTAAGTTCGTTTATGTTTGGTATATATCGAAAACTTTCATTCTTACAACAATGATGAGTATATTGCCATTTTTCATACAACCTTGAATGCCAAATTATTGATATAAGAAGTTTGAATTGTTATTCATCTATATTATCTGAAAGACTACTATTTACGATATAACTTTTAGCCACTAATTTCCTCGGAAAATTATGCTAAATTTGATGGAGACAATTGATCCTGTGATTGTGAAGCAGGGGGACATGAAGAAAAGGTTGAGAGTGATGGCGGGGTAAATGATATCTTTTTTACAGTCGATAAAACCTCTCTCATGCATGTGCCCTCAGCGTCAAAGGGAAAGAAAAATATTTCCCAATTTTTTTATGAATTTGATTATTTTCAATGTATTTTTCAGCTTTATCAAGTAAGTTTGCTTTGATGTGATATACCTTAATTTATTCTCATTGCTGAAAGTTCTTATAATTCCCCGTAATTTAATATTTTTCTAATCATTATGCACTTACTCAGGATTACTTTATGTTGTAAATGTTTATAAATTCATTCTATAGTCTGTTGGAGTCTGGATGGATCCTCTTATCATACAAAATATGAGGATGGTTGCGGGGCTATGATCTGATCCCAGTCTTATGTCCTGTTCACGATAGAAAATCTGATATATAAAATTGTCAAACGGGTACAGTGTGTATTTTTTCTCATCATTTTGTTTTCATAAGTTGAAATTTTCTGGTGGTATATCTTGCAGTAAGAAGCAGTTGCAAAGACAAAATTCACTTAATAAATTTGTTTGACAATTCATAGAGTAAGACAAATCTCTCATTTAGTTGATGAACGGGATGGTCGTGTCCATGGATCACCAAAAATTGACTAATTAATTTATAATTTGATAAATGTACGAGGTGGAGATGGTAACTTGAATAAGTCTTTTGCAGATGGACCATTTGGTATAGAGGAGATTGATCTTGAGGATTACTTTGATATGTGTCCTGGTAGTTGATGGAGTATTGTATTACATTTTACCAGTCTGTAGTTATTGTATTGCGTTTATTTTACCATGTCCTGCAAGATTTCTGTCACTTTTTTTTTGCGACAGTGCCTCCCTATATATTTTAATATTTTAATTTTGTCGTATTCCTGCTAAGAGAATAGAAGGACAAAAAAGGTCATGCCATTGCTGCAAAGATAGAGAAGAAAACTCAAGTATGGTGACAAATATTTAGGAAAAGAAAAGCATATGAAGTAGTCTGAGGCTGACAAGAAGGCTTATATTTTTATCAAATCAGATTGTTTAGGTCAATTTTATTTACTATTATGTCAAGCAGGCTAATATTTTTATTAAATCATAATATTTAGGGCAAACTTTTTATTTACTATTATGTTTTATAGTCTGCATGTTCATCACTCAAGTTCATGTAATTCTATAACTAACATCAATTGATAAGATTGAGAAATTTTTTGTAAAAATATATATGTAGGTACATATAACTCTATACCTCCAATTTTGTATTTTTCTTATTTGGATTCATTTATATGATCATAAAATATATTTTTTTCTAATTAATACGTGTCCATATCTATAATTGATGACATTATTTTTTGAAAGATCACATTGTGTCAAATAAAAGAGGATGCACGTGATATTTTAAGATTTGTTAAAAGTAATATCTTTTTGACAATCACATGTCAAAGATATTTTAAATAGACTATTTTTTATATTTTTATTTAAAATAGATTTTTAAAATAATAAGCTGGTTTTAAATAACAAATTTAGTAAGAAATATAACAAAGCACATATTAATTTTGTATCCCAATTTTCATTGTAAATATGTGAATTATAATAGATTTTAAAAATAATCAACTTCATTAAAATATATTTAAAATAATTAGATATTAAACATATCGTCAATATATTTAATATCTAATTATTTAAACACATTTTTAACATTTAATTTTCAAAAAAATGATTATCATAGAGTTTTAAAATATATTATTTTAGTGAGTTCCATGTAAATATAAATCTTATTTTCATGAGCGTTGAAGTAATTTAGGATTAAGTTTTTTGACTAAAAATATAGAAGAAAAATGAATTTTTTTTTACTAATAATATAGGTCTTATAAATCTTATTTTGATGTTGTGTCCATGTAAATTTATCATCCCTTTTTTGACTAATAATATCAAAGAAAAATGAAAAAAAATCAGGACACTCATTTATATGAAATTTTAGCGGGTGTTATTTTTTGAAACGAAATATATATATAATTTGTTTTCACTGTAATAATATAACAAATTAAATTATATAATTTGACATTCAACGATGTAAACTTCTTTTTGAGTAAATGATTTAAGGAAACTTTTTAATATCTATATAAAAAATTTATAAAATAATTCATATATATATATATATTTATCATAATAAAAATAAAAATTATTATTATTATTATTATTATTATTATTATTATTATTATTATTATTATTAGTACTACTACGAGTAAAGTGACTATGAGAAATTTTTAAATAATATGTTTTTAAAATTATTATTCACTATATGCTCATTAAATCATCCATTACATGATTTAGTGTTTTTAGGCAATTTAAATGAATTTATGTAATTATTCACATAAGTTGATTAACTCTTTATTTTATAAGTTATATATAATATCTTTTTTTTCCATATTCCGCAAATTAACTAATTATTCTTATTATTGGAATTTTTGGTTTGGAATTTGTAAGAGCATTATATAATTTAGTGAAAGATATGGTATAAACTCTCATTATACTATATTATGAGTATTAGTGATATAAGTGATTCAATTAAAAATATATTATTAAGAAACTTTTATGCAAATTTAAGTTATACTGAGGCATTGTCACATTCTTGTAACATTTTTTATTTTTATATTTAATTTGAATTAAAAAATTTAACACATGAGATTTATTGATCTAAATTTTTAAAAGATATGTTTTGATAATAATTATGTGTATATACATGTATATGTTCCTCATGTTTTTAGAAATGAAAGTATATTTTATATTTGTATATAGTATGGTATCAACATAGTTAAGATGAACTATAGTTATTTTCTAATTTATAAAATGATAATACAAATAATCTTTATTATACATTTTAGTTGTACAATACGAGACATCGTCAAAAACGAAGTCGGAAAACAGTGAACGAATATTTTATTTTGATGTTATTTCAATTATAAAACTATTCTACATCCTCTCATATTTTAGTTGCTATACGAATAAAAAATTTAATTTGACTTTATTTCAATTTTAAAATTATTGTGTATACTCTAAGTACTTTTTAGTTATAAAATACGAGGCTTCATCGAATTCGGTTAAAAAATATTATAAAATAACTTTTATGCAAATTCTAGGTATACCGAGGCATTGTCACATTAATTTAATATTTATATTTTTATATTTAATTCGAATTAAAAATTTTAATATATAAAATTTATTGATTTAAATTTTTTAAAATTGATATAATATATATATATATATACATACATGTGTATGTTCCTTATGTTCTTAGAAATGAAAATATAATTTATATTCATATATAGCATGGTATCAATATGGTTAAGGTGAATTATACATATTTTCGATTATTTTTTATTTTATAAAAACATAATATAAATGATCTCTATTTTTACACACCTCATATGTATGTATAAAGTTAATGAGTGTAGATTTATTGATATTATGTATGTTTGTACTTAGGCTTTATTTGTAACTGAAATTACATGAAATGGTTATTTGCGGTTATAATGCAAGATCATATTTTCCTATTGCCTGCTATTTCATCAGGATTCAATAGAATCAGAAATGCTTACATATCGCCATATTTCATCACAAATTAAACAAATTCAGAATATGTAAGCCTTATTTTTTGTAAGTTGAACAACCTTGAAAATGATTTGATTTTGTTGATCAAGAACTACTTCAGTGTTTTACATGAAAGTTATATAGAAATCATAAGTATTAAGATATTTAAATTTATAAATGTCTCTATTTTATTTCAGGAGTTAGATGGAGACAGATGAGCAAAAAGAATGGAAGTTAAAGGAATTTATACATTCAGAGGTATAGAATAAAGACTAGAGTTTATCATATTGCTGGTGGGATGACTATTTAGTATGTTTGCCAACAACTCTATTTGTGCAGCATTTGGTAATTACCTAGATTATCATGTTTCAACATGCAAGTTTATTTTAATGGGATGTTATGAAAGGTAAAAATCTTCTTTTTTCCGCTTGGATAACATTATTCGCTTCTTATTTAGTTTGGTATGTTGCCCCTGCATAAGCACAAACATGATTGTTAGGAAGACAACAGTGCTAACATCTCTATATGTGCGTTGTATGTTTCTAAACTATTTCATGAGATAAGCTTGATAAGAAATAATTTTAGTTAATTTATGTTTATTTCTCCATAACACAACATGCGACAAGTTTGAGGTGAAAAGAAATTTAAGTAAAATAGAAACATAAAGTGAAGTATGGAAGTATAAGTTGTC
This sequence comes from Apium graveolens, assembly GCF_009905375.1. Taxonomy (NCBI): domain Eukaryota; kingdom Viridiplantae; phylum Streptophyta; class Magnoliopsida; order Apiales; family Apiaceae; genus Apium; species Apium graveolens. The sequence continues at coordinate 88,441,579 of NC_133655.1, forward strand.
TGCTAAAAAATGTTTAATATAACAAATTCGATAAGTCCTGAAACTGACCTATGAAAATGATCTGGCTATATGGTGTAAATCAGTAAGGAATATATTAGTCCAATAAAGATTAGAGAGATAACTAAAATCGGTTGCTTCTTTTTTTATATAGACTTTGGTAGTCGTTGAGTAAAAGAAAAAAAATAAGTTGTGGGAGTGATAGACACATCATAGCAATTAATTGGATAATGAGATCATTGTATTTTAGACATTTATTAGCAGGTAAACATATTTGTAAATTTGTAACTAATGTTTGTTTCATATGATTTTTGAAAATAATTTTTTTATAACAGATTTTAAATACGTGAGAACAAGGGGGTTTGCAAGTTTTAAATTATCTTTCCCACCATTTATATGCTTATTCTTCATTTAGTCTTTTTCAAAAGCTTTGAACTATATACTAAATCTTTCACTTTCTTCTAGACAACTGACCACATTATTACAACTTTTTATCTCGCTACTTGCTTTAAGCTTGCTCTATATTAACATGAATTTGAGGAAATATAATGAAACTCTATATCATTAATTTCACATCCTTTTTCGATTCATAGTTTTTCATAAAATATGCATTTTTCTACTTTAAATACACAAATTGAGAAATAAATATATATTTAGGTAAACAATTGATTTATATGACTTTTAGTAAAATATAACGATCGAAATTGTGCATCATTAATTTCACATTCTTTTTTAATTCATACTTTTTGTTAAATATACATAAAAAGAATTCAACATGCTACATTTTTAATTTAATAACATTGAAATTCAAAAAAATAGTTTTTATATTTTATACCTTTTTAGTTGCATAATAAGAGGCGTCTTATATCTTAATTTTATATTATTTCAATTTCAGTATTATTGTATATCCTCTCTTATACTTTTTAGTTATAAAATACGAGTTGTCGTCGAATATGAAGAAGAGAAACAATTAATTAATTTATTATTTAATGTTATTTCAATTAAAAAATTATTCTATATGCTCTTTTATACCTTTTTAGTTGCAGAATATGAGGCGGCGTCGAAAACGATGCCGAGATACCCAAAATTGAATCCCAACTCCATTCCAAAATTTCATGTGTCATGTGTTGTTTATTGGTCATGGCATAATTAAATAAGATGGACCTCATTGATTCACATCAATTCTCCCAAATAAAATAGCCTAAATTACCACATCACCAATGCCACATCATTTTTGAACTCATTTTTTAAACCAATTTTGGGTACCTAACACTACACTTAAAATATTTAGTGATAAAAATGAGGCGGCGTTGAAAAGAAAGTTGATAAACTGTAAATTAATATTTTATTTTAGTCTTACTGCAATTTTAAAATTATTTTATATCTCTTTAGTTACAGAATACGAGGCGTCCGAGAAACTGTCAATAAATATCTTATTTTGATTTTATTCCAATTTCAAAATTAGTCTACATATTAGATTATACCTTTTAGTTATAGAATACGAGGCATCATCGAAAACGAAACCAGAAAAGTTTCAATGAATATTTGATTCCAATATCAAATTTATTGTATATCGTATTAATATCTTTTTAGTTGCAGAATTCGAGGCGTTATTTTCGGCGATGCCGAGAAACTATTAATAAATATCTTATCTTGATATTCTTCCAATTTTAAGATTATTGTATATCCTCTATTATACTTTTAAGTTATTGATTACGAAGCATCGTCGAATACGAGTATGAGAAATAATTAATTAATATCTTATTTTGATTTTATTCTAATTTAAAATTATTGTAAATCCTCTTTTATACTTTTTTAGTTGTTGAACATGATGCATTGTCGTCGTCTGAGAAACTATCATTAAATATCTTATATTGATTTTATTATAATTTCAAAATTAATGTAAATCATCTGTTATACTTTTTAGTGATAGAATATGAAGTATCATCGAAAAGGAAGTCGAGTTACAGTCAATTCATATCTTATTTTAATTTTATTCCAATTTCAAAATTATTGTACATCCTTTTTTATACATTTTTAGTTGATGAATACAAGGCGTAGTATTCGACGATGCAGATAAACTATCAATATATTTTTTATATTGATGTTATTCTAATTTTAAAATTATTGTATATCTTCTACTATAATTTTTAGTTATAGAATACGAGGCGTCCTTGAAAACGAAGTCGGGAAACACTCGATTAATAACATATTTTGATTTTATTTCAATTTCTAAATTATTGTAATTCCTCTTTTATTCCATTTTAGTTACAAAATACAAGGCGTCAACCGACAACGCGGAGAAACTGTTAATAAATATCTTATATTGATTTTATTCCAATTTTAAAATTATTGTGTATCATCAATTATACCTTTTTAGTGACAAAATACGAGGCGTCGTCGAAGACGACGTTGAGTAATTATCAATAAATATCTGATTTTGATTTTAGTCAAATTTCAAAATTATTAAGAGAACATTTAAGCAAAAAATTGACATGATCTGATTTTTATAAAAGGTAATGACCGAAATTGTGAACTACAAAATTTTGCATTATTTTTTAATTCACATTTTTTGTTATTGTTAGATATATTTGATAATGTCATGGCCAATGTGATTTATGTTTAGTTTTCAGATCTTACTTAAAAAGGATAAATCAGTACTTAGTGGAAGTCAGGACTTAAGGATATCAGTACTTATATTATCAGGAGATAATCATCAGAAGATGGATATCAGAACTTAAGTATTGAAGGACGTTCAGATAAGGAAGTCAGCTGGTTAAAGGAAAGAAGATCGAGACAAATATAAGAAGAGATATGCATGAAGAAGGATTTCTATGAAGAATAGAATACTTGGAAGAAAAGATATCTGATTGATATATTTTAGGAAGCAGAATTATATTCCATATCAATTAGCGATTATCTTGTAACTGTGTAGTATATAAACACAGACATAGGGTTTACACTAAAAGTGTTATCACAATTGAGAAGATTATTTATTGTAACCCTAGCAGCTCTCGTGATATTTGTTCATCACTGAGAGAGAATAGTTCCATAATGTAACATAGTTTATTGTTTCAATAAAGTTTGTTTTCTGTTACTTGAGTTATTAAAGTTCGATTTGATTGTACTATACACTGTATTCACCCCCTCTACAGTGTGTGTGTGACCTAACAAGTGGTATCAGAGCCTATCTGTTAACGCATAAATAGTTTAAGATCCAAACACAATCATGTCTGAAACAGAAACTCCAACTAAGCCCACCAAAACTGAAGAACCTCCAAAGACACAAGTTCAAAGCCGATATGAAACTATTAGAGTTCCCATATTGAGACCATCTGAATATGCCATATGGAAGGTGAGGATGACCATGTTTCTGGAAGCTACAGATCCAGAATATCTTGATAGAATCAAGGAAGGGCCTCACAAACCAACCAAGCTCGCAGTTGCAGTTGCAGGTGAAGCAGCAAAGTCTGTACCAAAGGAGAAGTGTGATTACACTGCTGAAGATATCACATCAATTGCTAAGGATGCTAAGGTACGACACTTACTGCATAGTGCTATTGATAATGTAATGTCAAACAGGGTAATAAACTGCAAGACTGCAAAGGAGATATGGGATGCTTTGGAAACAAGATGTCAAGGAACGGATACGATCAAGAAAAACAGGAAGACAATACTCACTCAAGAGTATGAACACTTTGACTCAAAGGCTAATGAGTCATTGACTGATTTATATGATAGATTTGTCAAACTCTTGAATGATTTGTCACTGGTTAATAAGGAGTATGATCTTGAAGATTCAAACCTTAAATTCCTGTTAGCTCTTCCTGAATGTTGGGATTTGAAGGCAACAATAATAAGAGACAACTATAATCTTGATGAAACAACTCTTGATGAAATCTATGGAATGCTCAAGACTCATGAACTTGAGATGGAACAAAGAAGCAAGAGGAAAGGAGGAAAGTCAAGGACAGCTGCTCTTAAGGCTGAAGAAGAATCCCCCAAGGCAGCTACCTCAAGGAAAGATAAGGGTAAAGCTCTCTTCACAAAGTCTGATACTGAGTCATCAAGTTCTGAAAGTGATGATGACTCAGAATCTGAAAGCTTGCCTGAGACGGATGCTGATGAAGAGATGATGAAGCTGTGTGCTCTTATGGTGAAAGGGATCACAAAGATTGTATACAGGAAGTTCAGGAAGGGAAAGAAGTTTTCCAGGAAAGACACAAGTTCTGATAAGAAGAATTTCAGAAAATCTGAAGGAAGAGGAGGAAAGTCTGACAGAGGAGATTATACAAATGTCAAATGCTACAACTGTGGTGAGAAAGGCCACATATCTCCTTATTGCAAGAAAGTGAAGAGTGACAAAGGCAACGCTCTTGTCACAAAGAAGAAAAGCTGGACAGACACCTCAGATTCTGAAAGTGAGGAGAATTATGCCTTGATGGCAAATGCTGATAAGGCAAGTGATGAAAGCAGTTCTGAAGCTGCTGAATTAAAGGTACCTCAAACTACTTATGCCTTTCATACTGATGATATTAATGAGTTGAGAAGATATCTTAAAACCATGTTCATTAGTTATAGAGATCAAACTTTAACATGTGAAAGATTAACTTCTGAAAATCTTGCTTGCAAAAAGAGGAATGATTATTTAGAAAAAGAGTTAGTCATGTTCCATCAAACTCAGAAAGATAGAGATGATGCTTTCTATGTTAGGGATGAAGTGCTTAAAATGAATGAATCTCTAAAAGCTGAGTTAGAAAAAGAAAGAGAGATTATCAGGACTTGGACTAACTCTGGCAGAACAACTCAGAATTTGTTAAGTAGTGAAAACTGAAAAGAGGGCTTAGGTTATGGAGAGGATAAGAATGATAAAGGAACTGTAGATGTTAAGCCTAGAGTTGTTAAACAAAAATCTAAGCTAAAGCCTGTTAAGTTTGTAGCTGTAAAGTCTGATAATGAGAAATCAGAAGTTAAAAAGGAATTAACTTCTGACAAACTAAAACAGAAAAAGACAACTGAAGTAAACGTAGGCTTAATGATAAAGAAGCAGCTTAAGCATAAGCTGAAAGATGTTAAGAATGCAAACAAGGTAAAATCACCTAGGAAAAATAGGAATGGAAAGGAAGGTGTGAATAAAAGCAATGATTATAAGCCTGTTCCTGAAGCTCCTAGGAAAACGTGTCATAACTGTGGAAGTTCTAACCATCTGGCTTCTTTTTACAGGAAGAATAAGAACATAAACTCCTTACCTTCAAAGTCAGGAGTTAAGAGTCAGTCTGTTAGATATAAGCCACAAAATCCTTGTTTTCATTGTGGTAGTTTATGGCATTCCATTTATACTTGTAAGGAATATCATAGTCTGTACTATGATTATTATCAAATAAAACCTTCTTTAAAGAAAGTCACCATTGTTCCTTCTAGTGTAAGTTCTGATTCAAAGTTTGATAGTATAAATTCTGATAAGAAAAATATTAACATAAACTCTGATGCTAAATCCGCTGCAAATGTTAACAGACTTAATAAGGCCAAAGGATCCAAGCATGTCTGGGTCCTTAAAACTAATCATTAGTGGTCTTTGTGATTGCAGGGTAATAGGAAAAACATCCTAGTTCTGGACAGTGGATGTTCAGGACATATGACTGGAAATAAAGCCCTGCTATCAGACTTTGTGGAGAAGGCTGGCCCAAGTGTTTCTTATGGAGATGGCAACATTGGAAAAACATTGGGATATGGCAATATCAATCTTGGGAATGTCATCATTAAAGAAGTAGCTCTGGTCTCAGGACTTAAACACAATATGCTGAGTGTTAGTCAAATCTGTGACAGAGGTTATCATGTGGATTTCTTTGAAGAACACTGTGAAGTTGTAAGTAAATCTACAGGCAAAGTTGTTCTGAAAGGATACAGGCGTGGTAACATCTATGAAGCCAAGCTTTCAACAAGTACTGATGGTTCTGCAATCTGTCTGATGAATAGAGCATCAATTGAAGAAAGCTGGAATTGGCACAAGAAACTCTCTCATTTAAATTTCAACAATATAAATGAGTTGGTCAAGAAAGATCTTGTGAGAGGACTGCCAAAGTCAGTATTTGCTCCTGATGGTCTTTGTGATTCTTGTCAGAAGGCCAAACAAAGGAAATCTTCATTCAAGAGCAAGACTGAGTCATCAATTCTTAAGCCTTATCACCTACTACATGTTGATCTATTTGGTCCAGTAAATGTCATGTCTATTGCAAAGAAGAAATATGCTATGGTAATAGTGGATGAGTTCACTAGATACACATGGGTGTATTTCTTGCACACAAAAAGTGAAACTGCATCTATCTTGATTGATCATGTCAAGCAACTGGATAAATTGATCAAGGACTCAGTGAAAATAATAAGGAGTGATAATGGTACTGAGTTCAAGAATTTGATAATGGAAGAGTTCTGCAAAAACCATGGAATCAAGCAGGAATTTTCTGCTCCTGGAACTCCACAGCAAAATGGAGTTGTTGAAAGGAAGAATAGAACTCTCATTAAAGCTGCACGTACAATGCTTGATGAAGCAAAGCTTCTAACCTATTTCTGGGCTGAAGCTGTGCAGACTGCTTGTTTTACTCAGAATGCAACACTCATTAACAAGCAAGAAAAGACACCATATGAGATGGTGAAGAAAAAGAAGCCAAATCTAAAGTATTTTCATGTATTTGGATGCAAATGTTTTGTTCTTAAGACTCATCCTGAATAGCTATCCAAATTTGATCTAAAAGCTGATGAAGGAATCTTTGTTGGATATCCACTTTCCACAAAAGCCTTCAGAGTCTATGACTTGAGAACAAGAGTGGTCATGGAATCTATCAATGTCACTTTTGATGATAAGAAGATTACTGGACTTGAAGATTTTATTGATCATGATCAGCTGAGATTTGAAAATGAAGACTCAAATTATGATACTGAAAATCCTGACAATCTAAATCCTGATACTGCAAACTCTGATGGATTAAACTCTGATGTTATTGAAACTGTGGTGACTACGCCAAAGGAAGATGCACCTATGCAGGGGGAGCATACTCAAGATATAACCACATCTCAAGAAGCATCAGAACATACATCTGGCTCTTCAAGTTCTGATTCGTCAAGTTCTGATAAGCCAAGTTCTGATAGTTCTGAAAATCTAAATTCTGAAGAATCCAACTCAGAGAGCATAGTTTCAGGGGGAGCATCAGAAAATGTTAACGAAGACAACATGGATCATGGGGGAGCATCCAGTTCCAGAGAAAATCTTCCATCTGCAAGGAAGTGGACTAAATCACATACACCTGATTTGATAATTGGAAATCCTGATGCAGGTGTCAGAACTAGAATAGCTACTTCAAGTGAATGTCTTTATAATTCCTTTTTTTCTCAGACTGAGCCAAAGAAAGTGGAAGAAGCTCTTCAAGATGTTGATTGGGTGCAAGCAATGCAGGAAGAGTTAAATGAATTTGAAAGAAATAAAGTCTGGACCCTAGTGCCAAGACCAAAGAACAGATCTGTTGTTAGTACAAAATGGGTATTCAGAAACAAAACTGACAGTGATGGCATAATTACAAGGAATAAGGCAAGGCTGGTTGTAAAAGGATATTCTCAACAGGAGGGAATCGATTATGATGAAACATTTGCACCAGTTGCTAGATTGGAATCCATAAGGATATTTTTGGCGTATGCTGCTCAAAAAAAGTTTACTGTCTTTCAAATGGATGTGAAAAGTGTTTTTCTCAATGGAGAATTGGAGGAAGAAGTATATGTTGAACAACCTCCAGGCTTTGTAGATTCCAAATATCCAGATTATATCTACAGGCTTGATAAAGCACTTTATGGACTTAAGCAAGCTCCAAGAGCATGGTATGAGACTTTAGCTCAGTTTCTTCTGGAAAGTGGATTTAACAGAGGAACTATAGACAAAACACTGTTCTATCTCAACCATGGAAAGGACTTACTTTTGGTCCAGATTTATGTTGATGATATCATCTTTGGTTCTATAAATGACAGACTTTGCAAGAAGTTTGCCAAACTGATGCAGTCAAGGTATCAAATGAGTGTGATGGGGGAACTTAGCTATTTTCTGGGCCTTCAAGTCAAGCAGAATGAAGAAGACACTTTTATTTGTCAAACTAAGTACACCATAAATTTGCTGAAGAAATTTGGAATGCAAGATTATTCAGGTGCATCCACTCCCATAGCCACTGCAACAAAACTGGACAAGGATACTGGTAAATCAGTAGATATTACTGATTATAGAGGTATGATTGGCTCACTACTCTATCTAACTGCTAGTAGACCTGATATCATGTATGCTACCTGTCTTTGTGCAAGATTTCAAGCAGATCCAAGAGAACCTCACTTAACAGCTGTGAAAATAATTTTCAAGTATCTTAAGGGAACAGCTGATCTGGGATTATGGTATCCCAGAGAATCAGATTTTAAACTAATAGGTTACTCAGATGCAGATTTTGCAGGTTGCAAAATTGACAGGAAAAACACAAGTGGAAGCTGCCAATTTCTTGGAGGCAGGTTGGTTTCTTGGTTTAGCAAGAAACAAAAGTCAATTTCCATATCAACTGCAGAAGCAGAGTATATTGCTGCAGGAAGCTGTTGTGCACAGATTCTTTGGATGAAGAATCAGTTAGTGGATTATGGGTTAACATATTTCAAAATCCCTATTTACTGTGATAATCAAAGTGCTATTGCTATGACAGGTAATCCAGTTCAAAACTCAATGACAAAGCATATCAGCATCAGGTACCACTTCATAAGGGAACATGTGGATGAAGGTACAGTGGAATTGCACTTTGTTCCAAAAGATTAACAACTAGCAGATATCTTCACAAAACCACTGTGTGAAGCTACTTTTACAAGATTGGTAAATGAACTTGGAATGGTTTCAGGTTCTTTCTCTAAATCTGCTTAGTTTTGTTCTGATGCATCAGACTTTATGATCAGTATTTACAGAAATTACTCTCTTTGTGTATTCTGTGATTAATTGAAAATTGCTTAAGTACTGACTGGTGTCTGATGTGACTTTCTAAACTCTGATAGTGATATGTCTGTTTAAGTAACTATTCCATCCTATGAAGATACCTGTGTTAGATGCTGACCTAGTAATCTTCAATAAACTAGAGATCCCACGTTTTAAGTAATTATTTCTGTGGAAATCTACTGACACAAGCAAATTATGGTATTGAGCTTAGTTGAGTTTACTTTGTCTATCTTATTACTAAGTCACAAACTAGAATAATTCTTCTCATCTGTTAAGTTCTGATGCTAGTAAATCTGTTGAATGCACTAAGTGCTGATAAATCTTATCAATAGAAAAAGAAAAAGAATCAAGGAATTAAAATCAGGTACTCCTTTGAGATCTAGAGTAAAAATATGGAAGGGAAGACCCAAGTACATTGCTGGTATTAAGTAATATGCATTAGAAAAGCAAATACATATTTTCTTGGTGACTTTTCATACTCTATGATTACTGGAGAAATACTCTGATCATAGCATAAATTCTGATAAGCAGTCGTGACTCACTTACACTGAGAAGCCACTGTCAAATGGAATTTAAAAAGATGCACAAAATTAGCACAAAACAGTTGAGGTGGACTCAAGCATGAACTCATTCAATATTAGGCTTCAGAACAATGACAGATTTTTAGTAAAGTTTTAGTTATGCCTTATTTCTAAGATGTACTGAAGTGAATCAGACTTTACTCTTTATCTGATATTTAGCTTAATGCATACACTAAACACTCCATATGAATAATGAACATTACTGTGGTGATCTATGTTATTTTAGATGAACAGTTTATGTGTCACATTACATAATCTCTGAGGACAAGTTCTGTTGAACGTTCTGATGATTAAGTTCTGAAGAATCTATATCAGAATTTGTGTGAAGAATTACAAAGATAGGCATTCATTTTTCGAGTCAAGAAATCATGTTCTGATAACTGTTAAGTTCTGATATAAGTCTAAGTTCTGATATTTAATTCTGATCCTTTACTTGACTTATTTGTGGATAAAATCTAAAAACAGTCTCATTTTAAATCAGAATATGTTGGGGCGGAATATTAACAGTCAATATAATTAGGAATAGTGGTACACGTACTTGCACAGTAATTTTTACTTGTTTCTTGTGCGCATTAAACCTAGTTTTACCTTTCCAATGACTGTTTTTCGTCTTCCAAGTCTAGGGAGACGAGGTAGAATTAATTCTACCTGTCAGCATTAAATTTCCTTGCGTCTCCTTGCATTCTCTTGCCTATATAAACAAACACTTCGCAACAGCCTACACATCAATTCTTCTCTCACAAACTCACCTTCATTTTCTTCATACAAACAAAACCATGGTAAACTACAACATGTTTTTGAACTATGAAACATTCAACATGGAGCTGAGCTGTGAAGCCTGGCAGCAGGAATGGTACGTCACTGCCATTCCTGATGAGATTTGGGACTCGGTTCCCCAGGAGGTTCTCACCCACCTCCTGTTCTTTTATATGGACTACCATCGCCATCTGGAGCGATTGGAGGAAGAAAGGCTGGAAGCTCTCCGCCAGCAAGAGTGAATCATCAGACTCGCTATTCTTTTTATAGAGAGTAGGAAGAAGAAATGATTTATTTTCTTCTTCTTGTTTTTCTTCATCGTCAGCCTTGCCCTACTTCTTGAGCTAGGACAAAGGTTGTTCATGTTAGGTTTAGAAGCTTAGGACAATCTTGTAAAGTTCTGATATAATTTAAATTTCATGAATGTATTCTCTTAATATATTAATGGAATTTCTACTTTTTGCAAGTTTTTGTCTCTGAGATGTTTGTAATTTAAATGCCCTGATAAATCCTGATAAATCCATATTCTGATGACCATTTCATTTTAATTTAAATTAAGTTCTGATCTTACAACATCAGTACTTATTTACTTGATTTAATTTTGGTCATTCTCTTACTTGAATTTCTTCTCAAAATATTGGTGTTGCAGTGAAAAATAATTGAATAAGTGGGAACAGTTTCAATTTTGAATTAAAACTGATTTACCTCGATTAATGGAATTACTGGGTAAGTGGAACGGTTTTTCCTTGAAAAACTGCAAGTGGGTAAGTAATAATTACTATTTTCTCGGGCCCATTAACTATTCATTATTATTGCATGTCTGACAGGTGTCCAACGGTTATATTTTTTTTCAAGTAGATGTAATATCCAGGATATATCGTGTAATTATTTTGCTATTAAATAATTATTATACGTGTCCAGTATCTATTCTGTGAATTTATTGTTAAGTGTTATCTGTATTTGGATATTCAAAAATAATATTAATTGAGTATTTTTATTTTTATATGTCCAAAATAAATATAGATAATTGTCATATCTTCCTAATTATTTTTATGTTGATTTATGAATTTATAAGAATCATATGAAATTTATAAAATCTTTTTCCGGGTATTTAAAATCTATTTTATAAAAACGGGAACCAACCAACGTCACCCGTTATTACGTTTTTGGAACCCGAAACTCTTCCGAGAACTCCTTCCTAACTTGATTGTAATATTCCGAGCATTTTCCATGTTTTGACTTTTTCGATCCGGCGTACGGTTTGTCCTGCGCGGGTCCCAGCGCAATATTTTCGATACAATATTCGTTTCGGTAAATCAATAAAACTCGTATTTTCGATAAACGGGAGCTTTTTATTAAACTACCACAATTATCACTTCGTAGTACGTGTAACCAGGCGCTGAGACCAAGACCGCAGTACAAATTGTACTGATTTGGATAATTATCCCGAAAACCGATACCGTTTGGATCAGTTTTTATAAATAAACGTACCGTTTTATATCCGGAATGATCCAACGGGATACTAATTTTCCGTAAATATAAATAGCCTTTTACCGTATTTTATTTCGTATCAAAATCATTTGCAGACAGATAATTATATAATTTTACAGAGAAAAATCATATATTCATAAACTGTTCGAAGAATCAAACCAACTTTTGAAGGTGTTATTGATCTTTGTTTGAAAAGCTCGAGTACTAGATTTGAAGGTCTTGAAGAGCTCTATCAGATTCCATAACCTATTTTACTGCAGAATCAAAGGTTTATAACCCGTATGAATGTTTTTAATTAAAATTTGGGGGTTTTTGATTCAGGGGTTATTAGCTGTTGATTTACAGTAGATTGTGTTCCTTATGAAATTTGCAATCGATTGGTATATAGCTCGTTAACAGAGGATTAGTGAATTGAAGGGAGTTGTGTTTTTAAGTTTTACGATGTTCGCCGGAAACCGGCGATGTTCTTGGCCATTTTCCGGCCAGGACAGGGATGATTATTGAATTTTGATTGCATGTATAAGTTGCTGGTAACCTGTAGATTAATTCTGGACAGTTTGGTGGCCTGAGGTGGCCGAAATCGTGTTCTCCGGCCACACTCCAGCGAGTCGACGGTGGGAGTTTGCAAAATTGCAAACAGGCCCCTGTACTTTTGGAGATGATGAAGTTAGGTCCCTGAAGTTTCCAGACTTTGCAAAAATTGGATTACTGTTTTAAAAATGTTTAAAAATCATATTTCCTATTTATTTTTATTATAAAAATTCATTTTTAATTTCTGAAAATTCTAAAAAACAATTGTATTTTAATTCCGAAAATTATTTGTAATTCAAAAATAAATATGAATTAATTAGTTAATTAATTTCAGTTAATTTTTAATTGATTAATTGGTCAATTAATTCGAAAACTAATTGATTAATTGATTTAATTAATTATTAATTGATTTTAACTAATTATTTAATTAGGTTTAATTATTTAAAAATGATGTAAAAATTCTGGAAAATAGTTTCGAGCTTTAAAATATTTTTCTAAATTATTTTCAAGGCTCGATAATTATTATAAAATTGTTTCGAAGCCAGAATTGGCTAATCGAACCCTGTTTATTTACCCGAAATTGATCCAATGACCCGTTTTAATTCCGAAAAATGTTTTAAAAATCATTTTAAATAACCAAAAGCTTATTTATGACCCGAGACTTCTTTATAAATGATATATCATTGATTACGTGATGTATTATGTGTTATACGTTACTTGCTGATTAACTATCGGTCTATATATTCGGTGTTTACTTGATTATTGCGTAACCTTCAATCCGTTAATCGGATTTGGGTGAAACGAATGGTAGATAGAAGTATGTGTTGAATAGAATCGTATGAGTTGATTATTGATAGATGCTTATGATATGTGAGCAGAAGAGGCAAGACGTAGGCTAGGGAAACAGGTAGTTGAGAAGTAAGACGGTTGAGATTGGAAGCGAGTGCAGGATAGTAAGCTAATACCAGGCAAGTGTTCTGAACTTTCTCGAGATATTATAGTACTTGATAGTTTTGTTGATCTTGCAAGTGCTTTGAAGCACAGAAACCTAAACCCTGATTCCAGTTTTGATCTTGAGCCATGAACCTTATTCTTTCTAAGCCATTGATTATTGCATACCCAAATATGAACCTCAAATATACGATACTACTCCACAAATACATACAAACTAAATATCGAACACTGAATCAAATTACCCACACACTCAAACCATTGCATCCCATGCTTTGAAAGGCAAAATCCTTGAAACCCTGAAACACTGATTCCTTTGTTATTCAATTCTGTCATTACCCAACAACTAAGCCTTGAAGCTGCCATATTGATTCTCATGAATCCTGAAACCATTTCATTATGGAGCATCCAATGTTGTTAATGATTCTGTTTATTGCTATTATTGCTTATTCTGTTATTATGTTAGAATTGGATTGTTTTTATAAAATTGTGGACCAGATTCGTGGTCAGACCATATAATGGTCAAATTAGGCCAATGTGTGCCTTGGATCCAGTAGTTAGAGCAATGCTGTGTGCATTGCTCAGGGTTAGTGCGTGACTGATCAGCAGCCTACCCTTGGTTTTTAAAATAAAAGTATAATATCCAATTCTAAACCATAATCCATTATTCACTTGATTTCATAACCATATTCACCTGATGATCATTATTCTCAGTTTTATCATTGTGACTTGGTGAGCTAGTTAGCTCATTTGTGCGATGTTGTTTATATTCTTTCCAGTTAAAAAGGAACCAGTTGGTAGCGAGGATCCCCAGTTCAGCGCGAGACCTAGGGGTTATGGTTGATCGAGTTAAGTTAGCAGGCTTCTTTTGAAAAATTTGAGTTTGTAAAAGTTTGTAATAATGTTTAATACTCAGTTTCGAGTTTGAATAGATGGGATTTGATCGGTATGTAATATATTAGTGTGTTTATCTTGTGTGCATACTTTAACCTGTTACGATCCATGGTAGTGGTAAGTAGGGTCACTGCATATTATTATTATCTTTATTATTGTTATAAGCAGGTTATAAATAAGGTGTGTGTGTGGACCCCAAACTTCTGACCCGGGTTTGGAGGGCGCCACAGTATAAGTAAGACAGAGAGAAGATTTTCCAATCTTTTATTTACTTTTACACTTTATCTCTCTTTCTTTGCTTTTACTCTCTTTCATCTCCTGGCGTTGGTTTTTCATACAGACATTTTCTTAAACACCTAACAGGCAACTCTTAATTTTCGATTTTTCTCATGGCACCTAAGGATTTGATCATTGATGGAGCTAAGTTTGTTCTAAATAACTATGCTGCAATTCTCAATCATGCTGAAGCTCCGTCTGAGTTGCATTTTGTGCAAGATCTTCTTGCACACAGTGAAATTGGGTATGCATTGACCCAACCTTCAGTCTTTTCAAGCCAACAAGTTCTGACGTTTTGGCGGACTGGGCACTTTGATAATGGTGGTACACATGGTAATCCCAGTATTGTTTTCGAAGTGGATGATTCTACACATGTGGTAACTCCTGGTACAATTCGCAAGGCCCTCCATTTACCAGAATGATGTATTTTTTCAACCCCGGAGGAATCAGCTCTTCAGGAGTTAATGGCCAGTTTGGGGTATGAGCAGAGTTTGGCTAAGCTTGGGCAGTTGAAATGGGCTCATATCAGAAAGGAATGGAGCTTCTTTTTCGACTGCATCACTAAAGCTTTTGGGAATAAGTGTTCGAACTTTGATGCCATTCCTATAATGAGTCAGCACATCGGGTATGCTATCATTAACCAAACTCATTTTGATTTTGCAAGTGCTGTGATAGGTTTCATAGGGGATAGGATGACATAAGATAGAAATGTAGTTTATTTTTCTAGATTCTGTCAGCTTATATATAAATTTTGTTGTACTAATCCCCCTCAACTAGCCAGTACCTTAATTCCATCATTCAAAATTGCAAAACGAGCCTTTAATGACGTGGTAAATGCTGACCTTAAGAAAAAGGTGGTTAGACCTTTACAGATTCCTCAGTCTGTAAAACAGATCTTAGTAAATTCTGATCCTCAAACCTATAGATCTGTTTATCCTTGAAAGGCATATGTCATAGCCTATTTGTTTATTCGAGGATTTAACTCAACTCAAAGAAGGATGTAACAAGTAAATAGTGGTTCTATCGTCAGAGAGATCTCTCATAGTAACATATGTCAAAGGATTAAGTAACATTGTTCGTCTATAGACTTGAGGACTTAATTCACTGGAAGAAGCTCAAGAAATTGATCAAGCCTCAGTAATATAAATCAAGATTGTGGATTTAATCAAGTGACAGAGATCTCATCAAGGTATCAATTAATTACAAGGATTTAGTCTGAAGAAAATCAAGAGTATCAAAGTCAAGGCATGAAGAAATGTCACGGAAGTTAGTCACTCATGAACCAGACAGTACATCGAGTGTCAACATTGAAGTGGTGGAATTGATTCATAATTGACATTGATTTTCAGAAGAATGGTTGATGCTCAAGATTATTATTAATTCTCTATTAATTAATTAAGTCATATAATTTAATTAAGAAAATAAATTAAATCTGCAAAGATTAATTTATTGATTAATTGAATTAATTGATTAATTAATTCATAATTATTATTTGATTAAAATCTGTTTTGATCCAGCAAGACTATCTTTTGTATTAGCAAGACAATTGGTATGACAATCAATAGTTATACCGAAAGTCATGCTAGTTCATTTACATTGTCTTGCCGAAAGTTCTATCAGCTCAATGGATAGTCCTACCGAAAGTCCTACCAGTTAAAAGGATTGTCATGCTAAGCTAAAAGGATTGTCTTGCCAGTTAAATCAAGGATTGATTTAATATAAAAGAACTGAAGCTGATTTTCAACAGAAGCAGTGCATTGAATATCAAATACAGAAGAACACATAACAGAGAAAAATAGCAGAGAACTTATTGCAAATTCACAGATCATTTATTTCTAGTATTTATTGTTAAATCTAATCCACTAGAAATCCTTTTCTTGTTCTTGTGTAACTATCTAGCGGATCAAAATCCCTAGAACTTAATCTCAAATTGCATTTAGCATTTGATCCTTTTTATTACAAAAATAGAAAAAGTTCATGTCGAATTTATTCTAGATTTGGAATAATTTATTTGAGATTAATCCCTTGTAAACGATACCGTTGTTGTAACACCTTTCAAGTTTAATAATAGTTTTATTTAACTTGAATTTTGTTTCACCTTTTTTATTCCGCATTTTATTTGATTAAACGGTATTGTTTGTATTCAACCCCCCTTCTACAAACATATTGAGACCTAACAATTGGTATCAGAGCCTTCTGATTAACGAACAAATCAAGATCCTCGACTTTTGTGATTCTTTCACTCCTTGAATTTTTATTTACTCAAAAAAAAATTCATCATGTCTACACAAAAAGTTGGAACCGTTAAAATTCCACTATTCGATAAAGAAAATTATGTTATGTGGAAGAAGAAGATGCTATTATTTTTACAAGTTGCAAATCCCAAATTTTTGGAAGTGTTAAAGAAGGGTCCAAAAATTCCGATGGTTATTGAACCAGAGGTAATAGAAGATGATGTGGTGATTACCAAAGCTAGAACCTATGTAAAAGATCCTTAGGATTTTTCTCCTGCTGAAAAAGAAGAAGCCTCCCTGGATGCTATCCTTCAATTAATTTTAGTAGATTCCCTTGATCCCTTGATGAATAGACATGTGATGAACTGTAAAGATTCCAAACACATCTGGGAAACTATTGAGGTGATTAATGAAGGCACAGAGGAAGTTAGGGAGAACAAGTTAGAAATCCTAACCTCTAAGTATGAATACTTTAAATCCAATCCAGGAGAAGGAATCACTGAAGTGTTTAAGAGGTACAATATATTGATCAACAACCTGAACATTAATGGTAAATACTATTCAATCAGAGAGGTCAACAAAAAGTTCCTTTTAACACTGCCAACTCATCTCGAACATAGAATCACTGCCATAAGAGAAGCAAGAGATCTGAGTGAGATTTCTTTGGAAATGCTCTATGGTGCGTTAAAGACCTATGAGTTAGAGCAGATTCAGCAGAAGGAAGTCTACGGGAAAGGAAGAGTGGTCAGCACGTCTACTGCTCTAGAAGCTGAAGAACAACAACAACAACCACAACAACAACAATAACAATCTCAACAGTCAGAAAGAATGGTACAGTCTTCCAAGGCTGAAGAAAATGTGATAGTAGCAGAATTTGATCCTCCTACTACAAATTAATCAGGAAATGATTTTTATTCCTTGGAAGAACTGGAGCAATTGGAAGATGAGTCAATGGCCCTGATTGTCAAGAGATTCTCTGAAAGGAATATGTCCTAAGTCCAATCATGTATGAGGATTTAGGAATAACTTTTATGTAATCTGTTTTGATTTCATTGATATTAATAAAAGACTTGTTTTGTTTTTATTACGGGCTCTATCTATTTAAATGTTTAAATAAGATATACCATAGTTTAGAGTAAAGCTTTTTATGGATTATGATGAGATCATAATAGTGAGACCTAAAAGATGATAACTCTAAACTTAAATAGTTCCTGGTCGTAGGATTACTAACTGGTAATTAATAATCCGCAGAGATCAGTACATACTATGCTTGCTTCATTATGAAGGATGTCTGTTCTCATAGACATTTGTGTGGTGACACTATAGCTAGTATGTAGGTGCTTATTATGGAATAAGTTCACTGAACATGACTCGCACAGCTGAACAACTGATGGAGTTCACTCACGTGTCAGCAGTTGTTCACATAGTGATAGTTGTACAAGTATCCTTAGACTTGAGGTCATCATAGTCATCTTGTGTACACTGAACTATGCTTTGGTTTAGTTCTTAGTCTCCAGGGACAATTATTAGGGCTCCACTGGGTATAGGAATTTGTACACGAAGATAGTGTATGGTCAATAAAGGATCTACCCCTTCCAGTGAAGGAAGCGAATGTTCAAGGCTGATCCACTTATGCTAGTTCAGGAATCTCTGGCCAGAGTAAATGAAATTAGAAAGGAGTTTCTAATTTGCATAGAACTACGCATAGTAAATGGTAAGAAAGTGATTGAATTAGATAGGCTTGACACGAGATCCATGCCTTGTATTTAATCGGGACATTGTAGGGTAGAAGGAGTTTATTGTACGGTAACTATTCACTGAATAGGTTCTTGGTATTCTAAGCAGTGAATTCATATTATCCGGATAGTCGCGATATGCTGAGAAGTATCCCTCACGATGTATAATAAATGTGATTAATTAATTAATCATATTTAATAAATTAGAGAATTTATATAAATAATGATAAAATAGTTTTATTATTATTTATTTCTACTACCGGCTTAATATTGAACCTACAGGGTCACACCATAAAAAGAGAATGATTTTATGGTGGAGGAATTAATTAATAATGGCTAATAATTATTTATTTGTGAAATAAATAATTAATTGGCAAATTTAATAATTGATTAAATGAGATTTAATTGATTATAAATTAATTAAGAAAAGTTCTTAATATTATTAATTAAGGATTTAATTTTTGGAAATTAAATCAAGAGAGAGAATTATTTCTAAAGTGTTTAGAAAAAAGATTAATAATTAAAAGGTATTTTAATTATTAATGAGAATAATAAATGGGATAATAATAATAATATTAATGGGAAAATTTCAGCTGAAAATTTTGCCTATAAATATACTATTATAGACCCTAATTTTATTGGAACCCCAAAACCCAAAAGTTTTAGAAAACCAAATTCTCTCCACCTCCTCCTCCTCCTTAACATCGTTTTCTTGGTGGATACCGGTGGAGTGCTTCACACTTGAGGAGCAACTGCTAAGGATCTCTGATCGTTGTCTCCGAATTATTTTAAAGGTTAGATTCGATCCCCTCGAATTTTTATTCATGATCTGTATGCTTTTATTTGGATTTTATATGTGTAAAAGTATTTTTCCATGCCCCGCTGTGATTAAAAATCCAACAATGGTATCAGAGCTTAGGTTGTATGCATATAGATCTGTGGTAAAAATTTCAGAATTTTATGTGCTTGTATGAATTAGTTATGATCTTTACAAGTTATATCATGGATTAATTTTGTCTGATGAGAAATCGTTTCTCAGAATAATTTTGAATGTTGATCTGGGTTCTACAAGTGTTTTAGTTCGTCTAGATATTTTTTTCATAATTTTATGATGTATAGATTTTTTATTATGAATTTTTGAAGTTCTTATAATTAAATTCGTAATTAAATAAATCAAATATATATATATATATGAATTGTAAGTATGTTTATATATTTGTCTGTATACTGCTGTTGTCTGTGTTGTTCTGCACGGAGAAAAGAAAAGGAGACAAGGTACAGAGGTCTGACAGGTACGGCGACACGCTAATCGAGAAACGGCGGCTGCTGCAGAAAAAAAAAGGGTGTCGCGCATTCCGGGAATGCGTTACACACCTGTGACGCATTCACGGAATGTGTTACACCTTTTAATTTGTTAAAAGGGTTGTAACGCATCACCGGAATGCGTTACAGGGCTTGTAACGCGTTCCTGTAATGCGTTACAGCCCGTCTGTTACATTAAAATTGATTTTCTGGGAGTATCGTAACTCCGTTTTAGGCGTGCAATATACCGTTGGATTCGTTTTTCCGAGACGGATCTAATGGAGTGATCAATTTTAGTTTATATAAAAGTTTTGAACTGTTTATATTTCCGGAAGTGTTTTAAAGCTGTTTTTAACTGTTTTAACTGCTTTTAAATGCTTCATGTGATACATAGAGATGTATAATGCTTAGACTAATGTGCTAGATGATATAACATGCCTACCTTGATGTTTATTCATGTTTATATATGTGATATATGCTTATTTTATCATGCGATGATAGAATTAGGTGAACTTAAATGAACATAAAGCGTTTGTTAGACAACCTAGTATAGTGAAATTGTTTCATAACCTTAAGAACAATATTATGAATACAATCATGAGATTCTTGTGTTTGTGAAACACATAATTGAATATGAATTTTCGATATGAGAGAAAGGATGATTCTGTCAATAACAGATTTCTATCTGTAAGAAAGGGTTATTAAGTGTCGCCTCTTGACAATGCTCCACCCGATCTGGGAATCATCTGATTATTGATTATTGATTTGAAATATTTAATTTAAAAGGAAGAATCTCTTTGTAATATGATTATGATTGTAACATAATATAATCCCTCTAAAATTAAATAATATCAAGTAGTAATTGGCCAATGACACAACGGGCTTGTGTCGGTCATAGCCTTCCAACATGATAGAAAAGTAGTTCTTATTTTTGAATCATTGTCGTTTCGTGCCACAGCCGAGGGCTTTGATTTCGAAATAAAAATACTTGTCTATTACATAGAGATGTGTACATTGAATAAGAATCTAAAGGTCGTTACGTGCCACAGCCGTGGGCCTTTGGGGAATGATTCAATTGTACGGAATGTTGGGTTAGACTTGACTTAGAATATTGAGTTTGTCGTGCCACAGCCGTGACTCAATTATTCAAGAGGCTAAAGTTTGATTAGGGAATAACATTAGATGTAATTGACAAGAGTTGTCTGCCTATTGAACATTACATGGCGTTTCATGCCAAAGCCGGGGTTGTGTAATGGAATGTAGGATCCCTATTCCCACTAGCATTATGAATGCTTAATTTTTCACGTAGGGGGTTGAATAAATTAGATAAACTAGTGGGAGCCACTTATGAATAAAGACCCGATTCATATATTGTTTTGAAATGAAATCGAATATTTGCTAAGTATTGTTATGTGTTTATCATTTACAGATTTATAATATACATTATGTCTTCTGCACTATCACTCAGGAGCATACTGGATGCTCACAAATTGACTGGTCCTAATTATGCTGACTGGCTTCAAAACTTGAGAATTGTTCTCAGGATTGAGAAGCTGGAATACGTGATTGACTCACCTAAGCCTACTGAACCTGCTAGTGATGCACATAATGATGAACATGTTGTGTATCGTAAGTGGATAGATGATGCAAATGTTGCTGAATGCATCATGCTAGCTTCCATGAACATTGAGCTACAGAAGCAACATGAGCATATGGATGCTCACACTATCCTCATGCATCTACAAGAGTTGTATGATGAGGCAGGGAGGACAGCTCGATATGAGATATCGAAGGAGTTGTTCGGTTGTAGGGTGTCTGAGGGATCATCTGTGAATGACCATGTACTTAAGATGATCAATTTGATTGAACGTCTTGGACAACTTAGTTTTGCCATGGATGGGGAGCTGAGCCAAGACCTGGTCTTGCAATCGCTTCCGAGTTTGTTCTCGCAGTTTGTTGTGAACTTTCACATGAATAAGTTGGATGTCAGCCTGCCTGAACTCCATAACATGTTGAAGACTGCGGAATCGAATTTTCCCCCTAAGAAGAGTTCTGTTCTTCTAATTGATGAAAGTTCCAATCCTAAGAAAAGGAAGAGGAACCCTTCCAAGAAGAAGAAAGTAGGTGAGAAAACGCCGGTTCCACCAAAAGTTGAAGACCCCAAGAGCAAAGTTGTTTGCTTTCACTGTAACAAGGTGGGGCACTGGAAGAGGAACTGCAAGGTTTACCTTGCAGAATTGAAGAAGAAGAAGGGTAGTGAGACTACCGCTTCTGATTCAGGTATGTTCATGATAGAAGTGAATATGTCATTAAATCAAATTTCTACTTGGGTATTAGATACCGCCTGTGGTTCTCATATCTGCAATTTGTTGCAGGGACCAAGGAGAAGTAGGACTCTTGAGGAAGAGGAGGTGATTCTACTGATGGGAAATGGAGCAAGAGTTGCTGCTGAAGATGTAGAATCATTTCATTTACATATGCCTACGGGCAAGACTATTGTTTTAAATAATTGTTATTTTGTTCCCTCGATTGTGAGGAATATTATTCCCATGTTAGACTTGGCTGGATTTTCATTTATTATTGAGAATAATGAATGTTCTATTCTTAAAGATAATATTCTTTATGGACGTGGTGCTTTAAATAATGGTCTGTATATATGTAACATAATTTACTTCAGATTGAACAAACTAATAAAAGAAAAGGGATGATGAAAATCTCACTTTATAGTGGCACTGCAGTCTCCATTTAGTAGACATGGAGAGAGGGCTGCAAATTTGCTAGGAATGGTACACACAGATGTATGTGGACCAATGTCTACGCAAGCCATGGGTGGATTTTCATACTTCATTACTTTCATAGATGATAGATCTGGATTTGGATATGTGTTTGATGAAACACAAGTCTGAGGCCTTTGAAAAGTTCAAAGAATATAAGTATGAAGTGGAGAAACAACCAAACATAGTATTATAACTCTTCGATCAGATCCAGGTGGTGAATACTTTAATGGAGTGTTTCTAGATTATCTCAAAGTAAATGGTATAGTCTCTCAGTGGACTCCTCCAGATTGGTATCTGAAAGGAGAAATCGAACTTTGTTAGACATAGTTCGGTCCATGATGAGCTATGCAAATCTTCCAGTATTCCTATGGGGTTATGCATTGGAAACCTCAGCATATTTACTGAATAAGGTGTCTTCCAAATCTATTCCTCAAACTCCGTATGAGATATGGAAAGAAAGGAAACCGAGTCTTAAACACGTTAAGATTTGGGGATGTCCAGCTTATGTCAAGTAAGTTGACCCAGATAAGCTGGAATCTCGATCCGTAAATTGTAGTTTTGTGGGATATCCTAAAGAGACTTTAGGGTATTACTTTTACACCGATCATCGGGTGTTTGTATCCAGACATGCTACCTTCTTGGAAAAGGATTTTATCCTTGAAGGAAACAGTGGGAGCAAAATTGAACTTGATGAAGTTCAAGAAGCATAAACTACTACGGATCAAGTGGAAACACCTGTTCTGACTGAACAACCTTTTGTGGAACAGCCCATTCATAGATCAGGGAGAGTGTCTCGCCAACCTGAGAGGTAATATGGCCTTGTCATTGAGAATGACAATGAGTTGTCGATCATTGATGATGACGACCCTGTGACCTATAATGAGGCTATGAGTAGTGTTGACTCAGAGAAATGGCATAATGCCATGAAATCCAGAATGGAATCTATGTATACGGTATACAAAAGATAGATTATAGCAGATGGCCAGGTGGAGACCTATAAGGCCAGGCTTGTGGCAAAAGGATTCAAACAAAGGCAATGGATTGACTTTGATGAAACCTTTTACCTGTAGCCCTGTTAAAATCAGTTCGAATTTTGCTTGCGATTGCGGCTTACTACGACTATGAGATCTGGAAAATAGCCAGATGGTTTTCTTTCCAAGAGAAAAGAAAACCTAGTGTGTAAGCTGCTGCGAACCATATGTGGTTTAAAGCAAGCTTCTCGAAAGATGGAACATTTGTTTTGATGAGACAATCAAAGAGTTTGATTTTATCAAAAAAAAACGTAGATGAACCATGCATTTACAAAAGGGTTAATGGGAGTGCGATAACATTTCTTGTATTGTATTGAATTAGAGTTGACACACATAACAACATAGCAGACCCACTCACAAAGCTACTTTATGAAAGTCACTTTGATCGTCATAAAGACAAGATGGGTATTAGATACCAGAGTGATTGGCTTTAGTACAAGTGGGAGATTGAAAGGAATATGTCCTAAGTCCAATCATGTATGAGGATTTAGGAATAAATTTTATGTAATCTGTTTTGATTTCATTAATATTAATAAAAGACTTGTTTTGTTTATATTACGGGCTCTATCTATTTAAGTGTTTAAATAAGATATACCATAGTTTAGAGTAAAGCTTTTTATGGATTATGATGAGATCATAATAGTGAGACCTAAAAGAAGATAACTCTAAACTTAAATAGTTCCTGGTCGTAGGATTACTAACTGGTAATTAATAATCCGCAGAGATCAGTACATACTATGCTTGCTTCATTATGAAGGATGTCTGTTCTCATAGACATTTGTGTGGTGACACTATAGCTAGTATGTAGGTGCTTATTATGGAATAAGTTCACTGAACATGACTCGCACAGCTGAACAACTGATGGAGTTCACTCACGTGTCAGCAGTTGTTCACATAGTGATAGTTGTACAAGTATCCTTAGACTTGAGGTCATCATAGTCATCTTGTGTACACTGAACTATGCTTTGGTTTAGTTCTTAGTCTCCAGGGACAATTATTAGGGCTCTACTGGGTATAGGAATTTGTACACGAAGATAGTGTATGATCAATAAAGGATCCACCCCTTCCAGTGAAGGAAGTGAATGTTCAAGGCTGATCCACTTATGCTAGTTCAGGAATCTCTGGCCAGAGTAAATGAAATTAGAAAGGAGTTTCTAATTTGCATAGAACTACGCATAGTAAATGGTAAGCAAGTGATTGAATTAGATAGGCTTGACACGAGATCCATGCCTTGTATTTAATCAGGACATTGTAGGGTAGAAGGAGTTTATTGTACGGTAACTATTCACTGAATATGTTCTTGGTATTCTAAGCAGTGAATTCATATTATCCGGATAGTCGCGATATGCTGAGAAGTATCCCTCACGATGTAGAATAAATGTGATTAATTAATTAATCATATTTAATAAATTAGAGAATTTATATAAATAATGATAAAATAGTTTTATTATTATTTATTTCTACTACCGGCTTAATATTGAACCTACAGGGTCACACCATAAAAAGAGAATGATTTTATGGTGGAGGAATTAATTAATAATGGCTAATAATTATTTATTTGTGAAATAAATAATTAATTGGCAAATTTAATAATTGATTAAATGAGATTTAATTGATTATAAATTAATTAAGAAAAGTTCTTAATACTATTAATTAAGGATTTAATTTTTGGAAATTAAATCAAGAGAGAGAATTATTTCTAAAGTGTTTAGAAAAAGGATTAATAATTAAAAGGTGTTTTAATTATTAATGAGAATAATAAATGGGATAATAATAATAATATTTATGGGAAAATTTCAGCTGAAAATTTTGCCTATAAATATACTATTATAGACCCTAATTTTATTGGAACCCCAAAACCCAAAAGTTTTAGAAAACCAAATTCTCTCCACCTCCTCCTCCTCCTTAACATCGTTTTCTTGGTGGATACGGGTGGAGTGCTTCACACTTAAGGAGCAACTGCTAAGGATCTCTGATCGTTGTCTCCGAATTATTTTAAAGGTTAGATTCGATCCCCTCGAATTTTTATTCATGATCTGTATGCTTTTATTTGGATTTTATATGTGTAAAAGTGTTTTGCCATGCCCCGCTGTGATTAAAAATCCAACATTCTCCAATGTCAGATTCAAGAGGAATCCCAAGTTCAAGTACAAGTCCAACTACAACAGATTCCAGAAAGGTGGATCTTCATCCTCTAACACCAGCAGTGGTGGGTACAAAACAGGGATGGTTGATCGAAGCACCATTCGATGCTTCAACTGCAATGAGTTGGGACACTTTGCCACAGAATGCAGGAAGCCAAAAGAATTTAGGAAGAACTCTTATGATTCTAATCAGAAGAGTAAATCTGAAAGGGCTTACCTGGCAAAGGGAAGAAGCTGGGATGATACTGACAGTGAAGATGAAGAAGTTAGGAATCTTGCTCTCATGGCTAGTGATGCAAACACCTCATCGTCAAGAAAAGAGGTAAAATTTACTGATGCTGAATTAGTTTATCATCTATGAGGTTCCTTAGATTGTGCTCGTCGTGATAATGAAATGTTAAATCAACAAATCAAAGACCTTGAGAAAGAGGTCAATGAATTAAGACTTGTGCACATTAATCAAGATAAATTAAAAGAACAAGTATCTTTTCTAGAGAATAGAGTTGACTGTTATAGACAACTCAAAACTATTCTCAAAGACAAGATCACTGGTCTTGAGACTAAGGTCAAAGCTTACTTTAATTCTTGCTCTAAGGCTAAAGAGTTCTACAATAAGCAAGCTATTAATCAAACATCTGGAGTAGGTTATGATTATAATGTTGCTATTGGAGAATTAGGCATAAACTCCCCTCCTCATGTCTGTGCTAAAGGTAGGGAAGTACCACATGTGCTTAAGGGTGTTGATGAACCCCTCTATAAAAAATCAATTGTTGAACCATTTGATGAGATCTCATTTATTATTCAAGAAGAAATCCGTGCTGAAGATCTTGCTAATGAGAAAGTTGTTTCCAAGTCAAGTGTGTCAAAGGGTCCAGTCAAAGTTGTGAAAGCAAATGAGACTAACTCAGACACACATGAGTTGGATAACAAAAATGCCATGTTTACCATGCATAAGTTGCATGTTGTTAATCCATCTCATAAAGCATGTGGTGTTCCTGATTGTATGTCTTGTGCTTTTAATTTGATGTATTCTTATTTTAATGGTAAGCATGTTTCTAATGATAAGACTACTCCTCGTCAGCATGTGAATAATAGGAAGCATGATAGGTCTAAGACTGCTAGTCCTCCTAAAGCTAGAAAGGAGATATTTGTGCCTAAGCCTAAACAGAAAGTTTTTAAGGCTGTTTACAAGGTCAAATGTCCAGTCATTGAGAAAGTTGAGAACATTAAAGTTAAGAATGTTGTTTTGCCTGATAAAGGCCAATTTTACAAGTATGTCGGACCCAACCAAGCTTGGGTTCCGAAGAAGGTCTAATCCATTTGTATTGCAGGGCATTAAACAGGTACAACCGGTAGTGTGGATTCTTGACAGCGGATCGTCAAGACATATGACCGGAGATAGAGCCCTGCTATCAAATGTGGTTGAGAAAGCTGGCCCAGTGGTTACCTTTGGAGATAACAGCAAAGGTTTAACTGAGGGATATGGCTGTTTGCTAGCTGGAAATGTTATCATTGAAAATGTGTATGTTGTGCAAGGACTTGAACACAATCTGCTTAGCATTAGTCAGTTCTGTGACAACGGCTACAATGTTTTATTCGACAAGCTGAAGTGTCAGATTCTGCACAAGAAAAATGAAAAACCCTCCTTGATGGGAATCCGGAAAGAAAATCTATTCGTAGCTGACATGAACTCTGGATGCAATACTGAAGTCAATTGTTTCTATTCAAAGGCATCGTCAGATGAGAGTTGGCTATGGCACAAGAGACTTTCCCATCTCAATTTCAAAACAATGAATTCTCTTGTCAAAAGAGATTTGGTCAGAGGTCTGCCTCAGCTGGAATTCTCCCCAGAAGGACTCTGTGAGGCTTTCCAGAAAGGAAAGTCAAAGAAAGCAAGTCACAGAGGCACTGACACATCTTCCATAACTGGTGTTCTGTAATTATTGCACATGGATTTATTTGGACCAGTTAATGTTCTTTCGATGTCAAAGAAGTGTTACTGTCTTGTGATAGTTGATGACTATTCCAAGTATATGTGGGTTTTATTCCTTCACTCTAAGGATGAAACACCACAAGTTGTGATTGATCATATCAAGTTGATCGAGTTAGATTCTAATGTCCCTGTTAGAGCAATCAGGTCAGATAATGGAACAGAATTCAAGAATTCACTTCTCAATGGATTCTGTACAGACAAAGGGATTACCAGACAATTTTCAGCTCCTAGAACCCCTCAGCAAAATGGAGTGGTAGAAAGGAAGAATCGTACATTGATTGAAGCTGCAAGAACGATGTTAA
The DNA here is from genome assembly GCF_009905375.1 of Apium graveolens. Classification (NCBI taxonomy): domain Eukaryota; kingdom Viridiplantae; phylum Streptophyta; class Magnoliopsida; order Apiales; family Apiaceae; genus Apium; species Apium graveolens. The sequence continues at coordinate 88,469,576 of NC_133655.1, forward strand.
GTGAATCAGGTCTTCCAATGTAGTTTTGGGCTGAAGCTGTCAATACTGCATGTTATACTCAGAATCGAACTCTAATCAACAAAGACTTCATGAAAACTCCTTATGAGATTATGAATGAACAGAAACCTTCTATCAAATACTTTCATGTATTTGGTGCCAGATGCTTCGTGCTCAAGGATGTAGATGATCGTCGTGGTAAATTCGAGGCAAAGGCATATGAGGGTATTTTTGTTGGATATGGAAGAAGATCATACAGGGTGTATATCATTGATCAACACAAAGTAACTGAAAGTGTAAATGTTACATTTGATGACACTAAACTCCCTAATATCCAAACTGAAGATCCTTCTGAGAAACTGAAGTTTGATGATATGTCAGATTCAGAATCAGAACATGGTCAAGAACCTGAGGTTGTTGCTGGTGAAGAACTTGTTAATCATGATGATACTCAAGGTAATGGTGATGGAACATTGGCAACAATGGAGATACCACTGCTACTGACGAAGAATCATCAAGTCAACCTGACAACAACTCAGGGGGAGATGCTGAAGGATCAACTAGTAGGACACAACATCCCAATGAGTTTCGAGGCGAATCATCAAGATCAAATCTTCCAAGACAGACTGTCTGGAATAAAGCTCATCCTTTTGAGTTGATTATTGGTGATCCAGATGTTGGAGTCAGAACTAGACGTGCTACTCAAAATGAATGTCTATTCTCAGGATTTCTTTCTGAGATGGAACCTAAGAAGATTGAAGAAGCAATGACTGATCCAGATTGGGTAATTTCTATGCAAGATGAACTCAATCAGTTTGAACATCAACAAGTCTGGAAACGGGTACCTAGACCTACACACAAGAAAGCTGTTGGTACTCGGTGGGTATTCAGAAATAAACTAGATGAAGATGATGTGGTTACAAGAAACAAAGCAAGACTGGTAGCTAAAGGGTACTCTCAAGCTGAAGGCATTGATTATGATGAAACCTATGCTCCAGTGGCTAGACTAGAGGCCATCAGGATATTTCTGGCATTTGCAGCATTCTCTAACTTTAAAGTTTATCAAATGGATGTCAAGAGTGCCTTTCTGAATGGAAAGTTGGATGAAGAGGTGTATGTAGAGCAACCTCCTGGTTTTGAAGATCCAGATCATTTGGACTTTGTCTACTTTCTTTTCAAGGCTATCTATGGTCTCAAACAGTCTCCGAGAAAATGGTATGACACTCTCTCTGAATTTCTTATTGAAAATAGCTTTATTAGAGGTGTCATAGACAAAACTCTCTTTTCTAAAAAGCATAAGAATGATACTATATTAGTCCAAGTCTATGTGGATGATATAATATTTGGGTCTACTAATGATAATCTCTGTAAGAGATTTGCTAAGTTAATGCACAACAAATTTGAAATAAGCATGATGGGAGAGCTGAAGTTCTTTCTTGGATTACAAGTAAATCAAAGGTTAGATGGAACTTTTATTTGTCAATCTAAGTATCTCAAGGAACTCCTCAAAAGTTACAATCTAGAGGATTCTGCATCAGCAAGGACTCCATCAACTACAGCTGTCAAGCTTGGACCATGTGAAAACTCCATTAAGGTAGATGTCACAAGCTACAGAGGTATGATTGGCCCGTTACTCTATCTTACTGCAAGTAGACCAGATATTATGTATGCTACATGCTTTTGTGCAAGGTTCCAAGCGGATCCTAGAGATATTCATCTCGTTGCTGTTAAACGAATCTTGAGATATCTTAAGGGAACACCAAATCTAGGTATTTGGTACCCTAAAGAATCTAGTTTTAACCCTGTTGGATATACAGATTCAGATTACGCAGGATGTGTTATTGATAGGAAAAGCACCTCGGGGAGTTGTCAATTCCTAGGTAGCAGACTAGTCTCATGGTACAGCAAGAAAGAGCAAACAATTTCCAATTCAACGGCTGAGGCTGAATATATTGCTGCTGGAAGCTGCTGTGCTCAGATCTTGTGGATTAGGAATCAACTACGGGACTATGGCTCTGTATTGAACAAAATACCTATTCTATATGAAAATATAAGTGCAATAGCCATCACCAACAACCCTGTGCAGCATACAAGGACCAAGCACATTGACATCGGGTATCATTTTATTAGAGAGCACGTCATGAATGGTACTGTTGAACTATTTTTTATTCCAACAGAAGAATAAATAGCAGATATTTTCACTAAACCTCTTGATGAATCCACATTTACCAGATTAGTTGGTAAATTGGGTATGTCGAATAGCTTTAGTGATTAAACTTGTTAATATCTAAAATCTATTCTTGAATGAATTTACAAATGAATTTTTTATAAATGAAAAATTCATTTACAAATTTATTTTATCATATTTTCCATAATTCTTGCTTATTTCTATGTAAGTTTTATTATCTTATCTTATTTATTTATTCTACTAGTTAATTTTAATATCTCAGAATATTTTATTTTCTCTACAAATATTTTTCTATGAATTTTATTTGCTAAAATTCAACAGAAATCTATTTTTTGAATAAAATATAATTATTTCTGAAATATTGCTATTGTTTTTGTAAATTTATTCTGTAAACTGTAAGTATTAATTCTATTTATAATTGTTTTATTCTGTAACTGTAAACCTTCTGCAATGACAATCGGCAAGACAATTGAAATTGTCTTGCTGAAAGTCAATTGTCTTGCTGAAAGTCATTTCAGTATATATATATATATATATATATATATATATATATATATATATATATATTTGTTTTATTTTATACTAGAATGACAATCGGTATGACTATCGATTGTCTTTCTAGTTTATTCTGATATATTTATGGCTTTTATACTGGTATGACAATCGGTATGACTATCAGATTGTCATACCAGTTTTATTTTTATTTGTTTTTGTTATTTCCTTTAGCCTGGTATGACAATCGGGAAGACAATCGGTATGACTTTCCTCGATTGTCATACCAGTTGTCTACTTAAGTTTTTTTTTGTTTGTTTCTTTTATTAGTAATCAGTTCAGTTTTTTTGTTTTTCCTTTCAAATTCCAACAGTCGATCTCTTGTTTTTTGTTTCTCTCTCTCAAATCGCCATTGTTGATCTTCTTGCTCGAGTTTTTACTCAGCAAACCAAACTTCACTTCTGATATATATACACACGTATATACATACAGGAGTGCTGCCATTTTTTTATTTTTATTTTTAAAAAAAACTATTTCACTTCGTTTTAGTTAATTTTGTTTTGTGTCTTGTGCGTTTTTCAGATCTATTATTGTGAGTTAAGAACATTGACGAGATACATTACTTTCTAAATTTTTCGGATATAATTGATTTAATTCAAATTATTAAATAATTTTTAATTCGAATTTTCTTAATTTAATTCTTAAAATTCTGACAGTGTGTGTATTGTTGTATTTGTTTTTTAAAATGGCTCTCAACTTCCAAATTGTCTCGCATAATCTTGTTGGTTATTTTAATCCAGAAAAATGTGATGTGGAAAAATTTAAGCCTTGGATTAGATTTTTAAATGACCATTCGATTGTTAGCTCTGCTATTAAATCAAATGTGCTTTTAAATGTCGATCTGCTCAGACTGATTTGCACAACCTCTACTGTGATCGATGATTTTAAATCTTTTTCATTCACCGTGGCAAACACATAATATGTAGTTGATGAAACAGTCGTCAATCGAGCGTTAAATTTTCCAATGGACAATTTCTGTAATTTGCCCTCTGAAAATGATATTTCAAACTTTTTCAATGCTATTCACTATCAGGGGGTGATTAATTTAACCAAGTTGTCTAAATCCAATTTGGTTTCTGAATGGGATATTTTCTTCGATACACTTTCCAAAGTCTTTGCCAACTGCACTAAATCCAACTTTCACAACATCACTTCCACTCTGCAGTATATTGGTCTTGCGGTTGTTTTCAATCAAAGGATCAATTTTGGCAAACTACTTTTACCCATTCTTCTGAGACGTCTCACTACTGCTTTACGTGATCATTCTACAAATCGTAGGGTTTCGTGCTACTATGCTCGTTTTCTCATGCTCATAGCAGAACATCTTCTCTCACCTGAGCATAAAGCTCTTTTTGTTAACTCTTCAATAACTGAACCCCCTCCAGTAAGCAAAAAGATTTACACACGCCAAGACACAACCTTCAAATTCATGCAATTTCCAGTACGTATATCTGCTTTCATGGCCACTTACATTCCTTTGCCTATCTTCAATCTTCCCGGTCATGAACAGCAAGCTCAACCTCCAGTGGTTCAAACCACCCAGGCTCAAACATCAGATGCTCTTCCTCTGCAGGTAATAATTCCTCAAACTCAAACTGTTCCTACTTCTGTTGAAAGACCCCCAGTGGTTGATAGGACTGACCATGAAGTTGTAGAACCACAGCTTCAATCCCAGGTCATAGAGCCAAACACAGAGTCACAACCTATCTCAACCTCTCCCCCACTGTCTAAAATGTTGCCTAAAAGGTTAGTAGGAAGTAGTTTGTTGGTGGATGTGAATGAACCCTCAGCTCTGCCTCCTCCCAAGAAAAGAAGAACATTTACTGAGGCATCTGAAAGCCCATCCTTGTCCTCCCAACAGGACATGGACTTTGATATGGCCAGTGAACAATTACTAGAGACATTCTATCAACAGGATGAATCTATTGAAATTCGCCATAGGGCCATGGCATCCTGTACTGAGTCAAGCACACTTCCATTACTCACAATGGAAGTATACAGACCAATAGATGATACTCAGGATACGGAGCGAGGAGTGCACATTGAGTCGGTTACAGTGCCTGCCATAGTTACGGCAGAAGAGCAGTCACATGCTTCTGAGGGAAAATCTGACTCTCAGCCACCTTTAATAGAGTCATTTTCTCCCCTCCCAGATCCAACATCTCTGGCTCCCTCACGGGATTCTCCACTCGCAGATTTATCTGGAGAAAGTGGAGGGCAACTTGGTCAATCTATCCCTGAAGCAATTCAGACATCTATTTCACATGAAAAGATAGGTTTGACTAAGGATCGGGACTTGCGAATTCCCATTGCACCACCACTGACCTCTCTTGAAGAGGCTAGGGTGATTTCAATTACAGGTACAGACGATCAGCATCAGGAAGACTCCTCACGAGCAATAATATTGAGAGATACACAAGCACGTGAGTTGAGTGAATCAAACAGGAGAGATATTCAGATGAGCGCACACACATACACAAACACTGAAAATCTGTTAGCTCAAATTGCTGAACTGAAAGAACAACTTGCAAAAAGTCAGTCTGAGGCTCAATCATTCAAAGCACAAGTGGTTGAACGATCTTCTTCTTCCACCTCTGTCAATAATCAGCTGGCTCTCATCAGGACTGAAATATCAGATTTGAAGACATCTGTTGTACCAAAGCTTAACTCAATCCAGGCATCTCCAACGTTATCAGCTGAAGATATTTCAAACTTCTGCTCTCTCCATAAAAGAATGACTTCTCTTGAAGACTTGGTTGAAATGAATCATTCACTGGATTCCTCCAGATTTCTGAAGATAGAGATGGGCATGGAACATCTCAATGAAGGGATGAAGCACTTGTACTTCATGATCAAAAATTCTCACTGCCCTAATGAAGAACAAAGAACTTTCTTTGAAGGGCCGTCTAGTGGAGGCTCAGGCTCTGGAGGTGATGGAGGTCATGGAGGGTCTAAGGGAAAGTCTGTAGAGGATTCCTCAACTAAGGGGGAAAAGAAAGGGAGAAGTGAAAAGGGAAAAGAAAAAGATTCATCTGCTGGAGGCACAGGGAAGGCTGATGATGTCTACTATAGTGGAGAACAGGATGACTTTGATGTTTTTGACGTTCCCACTGAACCAGTCTTGGAAGATAAAGATGGTTTCTTTGAAGCTGGGGAGGAAAGTGATTTTGGAGAATGGGAAGAGGAAGCTCCAGTGGATCCTGTTTTTGAGAAAGAATTTCAGCAGCAGCAGTCAGAGTTGAAAAGAAAAGAAGCTGAACTCAAAAAGGTATCCCAGATCATTGATATGAGGAAAAACATTGAATGAACAGAAACTCTTGAAAATCAACATCTTCATGACATTAAAGCTAAAGAAAGGAGAAGAGATGTCAGACTGAAGATTGGTGAAAAATGGGATGAAGCTAGGAGAGTACTTGATATGCCTCAGCTGAGCACAAACAATGATAGGCAGTTTCTACATCTTCTGGACAAGCTGGAGATCTCTAATCCAAACAATGACGTGTACATGAATGCTATAAAGACTGAAGTCTCAAGGATCACAGCTGCCTTTGACAGATCTCTAAATGAAATGAGCATATTTGTATATTGTCAGAGCGAAGGATCTTTCAAGGTATCACTTCATCTGTTTGAGAATCGTTCTTTATCAGAGATTTGGGTTCTTCTCAACAAAGTCAAAAGAAGCTCATAATTGAATGAAGTTCTTCGAGAAAGGTTCAAAGAGTTTGCCAGCAGGGCTAGTCCTCAAGTGGTCAACAATCCTCATCAGGTAAGATTCTTTAAGTCTGACTGTCTTCAAATCTGCCAGCTCGATTCACAATCTCTTAAAGACTACTCAGCTAAGCATCTTGTCTGGATGGAACATCACTTAAGAACTGCTGGATATTCATCCATGTTGAAAACTCAAGCAGCTAATCTGATTCAAGCTTATTGTGAAAAGAATATTAAAAGGTACACTCAGTTCAAGAATAAGCTAAAGTCAGTTGGATTTCAACCAGTCAGACCAGCCAGCTTCACTTCTGAAAAGGATCGTGTCTTTGACAAGGAGTTGCTTCAAGATTTGGAAGAAGGTGAATTCGGAAGGGAAGACAACTGAATTCAATTAGCTCAAAACTTAATGTAATATGATTAGAGCTTTATGAATCAAGATAGACTAATGTAGTTATATGTTCAGTCTAGAGGAACATCTATCTTGTATTCACTTGTAAATTTCTTTTGGAATCTGGAAAATGTTATATATAATCCAGAACTTTTCTGCTATTTACTTTGCATTACTGTTTATATCTTTTTCTTATTTGTTAGTTGAGTTATCCTCTAGGTATTTGTTGTTATTATCTAACAAACAAATAGGGGGAGATTGAAAGGCATATGTCATAGCCTATTTGTTTATTCGAGGATTTAACTCAACTCAAATAAGGATGTAACAAGTAAATAGTGGTTCTATCGTCAGAGAGATCTCTCATAGTAACATATGTCAAAGGATTAAGTAACATTGTTCGTCTACAGACTTGAGGACTTAATTCACTGGAAGAAGCTCAAGAAATTGATCAAGCCTCACTAATATAAATCAAGATTGTGGATTTAATCAAGTGACAGAGATCTCGTTAGGGTATCAATTAATTACAAGGATTTAGTCTGAAGAAAATCAAGAGTATCAAAGTCAAGGCATGAAGAAACGTCACGGAAGTTAGTCACTCATGAACCAGACAGTACATCGAGTGTCAACATTGAAGTGGTGGAATTGATTCATAATTGACAGTGATTTTCAGAAGATTTTCAGAAGAATGGTTGCTACTCAAGATTAGTATTAATTCTCTATTAATTAATTAAGTCATATAATTTAATTAAGAGAATAAATTAAATCTGCAAAGATTAATTTATTGATTAATTGAATTAATTGATTAATTAATTCAGAAATATTATTTGATTAAAATCTGTTTTAATCCAGCAAGACTATCTTTTGTATTAGTAAGACAACCGGTATGACAATCAATAATCATACCGAAAAACATGCTAGTTCATTTAGATTGTCTTGCCGAAAGTTCTATCAGCTCAATGGATAGTCCTACCGAAAGTCCTACCAGTTAAAAGGATTGTCATGCTAAGCTAAAAGAATTGTCTTGCCAGTTAAATCAAGGATTGATTTAATATAAAAGAACTGAAGCTGATTTTCAACAGAAGCAGTGCATTGAATATCAAATACAGAAGAACACAGAACAGAGAAAAACAGCAGAGAACTTATTGCAAATTCACAGATCATTTATTTCTAGTATTTATTGTTAAATCTAATCCACTAGAAATCCTTTGTTTGTTCTTGTGTAACTATCTAGCGGATCAAAATCCCTAGAACTTAATCTCAAATTGCATTTAGCATTTGATCCTTTTTATTACAACAATAGAAAAAGTTCATGTCAAATTTATTCTAGATTTGGAATAATTTATTTGAGATTAATCCCTTGTAAACGATACCGTTGTTGTAACACCTTTCAAGTTTAATAATAGTTTTATTTAACTTGAATTTTGTTTCACCTTTTTTATTCCGTATTTTATTCGATTAAACAGTATTGTTTGTATTCAACCCCCCTTCTACAAACATATTGAGACCTAAAAATCCTGATGTCCAACCTACCACCACCTCCCAAACACCACAGCAACCATCAGAACATACCACCCATCCATCTATACCTCAACCATCCCTCAGAACATATCTCAAATCATATCTCTCAACTTCACAGACAGTTCAACCTTCATCCTCAACATATATTGTGAAGCCTTCATCTTCCAAGCCAATGAGGACAAAGAATGTTCCTCAAACACCTCAGAAGAGAAGGAGGATTGTTTTGAGAGATGAGTCTGATAGTGAGGAACAGGTTTCTACATCAGAATCTGTTGTCAAAGAAGCTGAGAAAGGTCCTTCTCAGAAGGATTCTGAAATTGGGGGATCTAAGCTTCTCAAAAGGCTTAGAAGAATGACTTTTGCTGAAACTCCCAAGGAATCCCCACCTTCTAAGAGATACAAGAAATAGAGAGCTAAAAGGCCAGTTTCAGATGATGAGGAAGCAGCAGCTAAGGAAGGGGATCAGGAATCTCTGATCTCACAAGAACCAGAATCTGCTGAAGCCACTGCTTCTCCATTAACTCCACCTCAGGAAGCTGCTAATGAAATGGCAAATACACCATTTGTGTCTCCTGTTCAAAAGACTGTATCTCCTGTTGATCCAGGCACAAGTGCTGAAATTGATATTCAGAACCTGGTTGTGCCTGAGGTACTTTACTTAGAAGCTCCAACAACACTTCATCCATCAACAATACATGTCTCTAATGCTACTCAAACTCCAGAACTATCTATTACACCTTCTCTGCATCTAGATGTTGATGATCAGAATGTAGGTGAGCATCAGGATATGGCTGTTGATTAGAACTTGGAACCAGATCAGCACTTAGAGGATGATGCTGAAGCCTCAATTGCTTCTCATACTGTTGTTTTATCAGAAGATGCTGATTCTGTAAGTTCTGATGCTGCAAATGCTGATAATACTGGTGATGCTGCTCCAAATGCAGATGCTGATGAAGCAGGTCCTTCAGGACATGCACCTCAACAAACTGTTCCTAAATCTGAATTAGTTAAGAAGTTTGTTACAAGAGAAGCACCAGTGCCTTGGAGTGAAACTCCTGCAGGACAGGAGTGGAACTCAGTTACCTGTGTTCCATCTGCAAAGAATCTTGCTGAGCACTTGACAAAAGCTGATGGGATGTTAATTACTGATGATTTCAAAACACAGCTTCGAGTCACTGCATTGAGTACTAAACATCTGCAAGGTCTTCATTCCACTACTCATGCAGAAATACATAAAATTCAGGAAGAATTACTCAAGCAAGAACAAGTTCAGAAAATTGACAAGGAAAAATTCTTCCAACCTACCTTTGACAGAGTTGCTTATATTGAGAAGACTCAAGAGAAACAACAATCTCAGATTGATGATATTTTGAAACATCAAGCTTATCAGCAATCTCAACTTGATGAAATCCAAGACTCAGTGGAATTGCTTGTCTCTCTTATGTTACCTGCTGATGCCAAAAAGGGGGAAGAAAGTAATTAAGTCCAAATGCAAAACTGATAAGACACTGAAGGGGAAGGATGATGAAAAAGATGACCAAGGAACCTCTGGAATGGGTGGAGGTCATAGTAAAGATAGAGGTTTCTCATCAAGAAAAGCTGAAATCACAAGTCACAGAACAAGTTCTGATGCTGGAAAAAGAATTACTTCTGCTACTGGTAAAAGGATAAGTTCTGATGAACTTTTAGATCTTGATGAAGAAATGTCAAGACAATTATTTCTTCATGAAAATCCAGGAATGGACTTGGAGAGTCTAATGGAAGAAGAAGCCAGACTTAAATCAAAAAAAGTCAAATCTAAATCTGAAGCTTCTGGTAAAAAGAAACTTCTAACACTCAAAGGTATTGTGATAAAAGAAAAGAAAAATCCTGAAGCAATCATGGCTAAATCACAACTGCAGATAGATCCAAGGTCCAAAGGCAAAGAAAAAGTTGGTGAACCTATCAAGGTTTATGTGCCTCCTGTGAATGAAGAAATTACTGATGAAGATGCTGATCTTGCTCTGACTTTTAGAAAAGTTTCTAAGACAACCTCTGACATGGCTCAAGTTGTTCAGAGTCAAGAGATAGTTAGTTCTGATTAATCAAAGACACTCCTACCAGGATTCACTAAAGCCAAACAGACTCAGCCTTTGAAGACTGCTGCAAGTGGTTTTGAAGCAAGAGTGGTTACTGGAAAGGAAGCAAGAGATAAAACTGGATTGGAAAGTACTGATGAAAGAAGAATACAGAACACTACCAATGATCCAACTTCCTTAAGTGAACCAGGTATTGGAGCAACTCCTGAGAGATTGAATCAACTGGAATCTGTACAAATGGTTTACCATACCTACTTGAAAGAACACATTTTGTTGTACTTCATGACAGATGGTAGGGTTTATCATATAAGGGAAAATGCCATTCTACTGAAGTATTTTGAAGAACTGGAGCATGTATTATTCTTACTTCAAGTGAATGACAAAATAACAGAAAGTGCTGCAAACTATTTGAAGAATCAGATTCAGAGATAGAAAAGGCTTTATTCTGTTAAGTCTGACAGCACATATCTTCCAAAGTACAGAGATCACAAGGGTGATATAGTTGAGATGAAGCCCAACACTGCCAAGATTATAACTACCTTTCTGGGTTACAGGGCTGTGGAATTCAATCTTGAGTCTGATAAAGCATATTTGATCAGACTGGATCAGGACATAAGGAAAGTTAAAATTAATGATCTCAGGGCTGCAATCTTTCAAACTGGTGAAGATTCTGTAGAATTTAAAGATGCTAAAAGGAGGATGATTGATGAACTCAGATATGCTGAGAGATGTTTGTTGAAGAACTATCTCAGAACAACTCCTGACATCAAAGAGATCAGAAGATGAAGCCAAGTCAAGATGTACAACTGCTTAAATTCTGATATGAATACAGACTGAAGTTGTTATCAGAAGTTAAAGATTGGTAAAGCTTTAAGGACTGTAAGTTGTAGTTATCTAGTCAAGTTCTCATGCATTTGTACTTAATGTTTTTGACATCATCAAATATCTGTTAAACTTGTATATTATGCTAATTTACAAGTTCGGGGAGATTGTTAGATATATTTGATAATGTCATGGCTAATGTGATTTATGTTTAGTTTTCAGATCTTACTTAAACAGGATAAATCAGTACTTACTGGAAGTCAGGACTTAAGGATATCAGTACTTATATTATCAGGAGATAATCATCAGAAGATGGATATCAGAACTTAAGTACTGAAGGACGTTCAGATAAGGAAGTCAGCTGGTTAAAGGAAAGAAGATCGAGACAAACATAAGAAGAGATATGCATGAAGAAGGAATTCTATGAAGAATAGAATACTTGGAAGAAAAGATATCTGATTGATATATTTTAGGAAGCAGAATTATATTCCATATCAATTAGCGATTATCTTGTAACTGTGTAGTATATAAACACAGACATAGGGTTTACACTAAAAGTGTTATCACAATCGAGAAGATTATTTATTGTAACCCTAACAGCTCTCGTGATATTTGTTCATCACTGAGAGAGAACAGTTCCATACTGTAACAGAGTTTATTGTTTCAATAAAGTTTGTTTTCTGTTACTTGAGTTATTAAAGTTCGATTTGATTGTACTATACACTGTATTCACCCCGTCTACAGTGTGTGTGTGACCTAACATATATATATATAATTTTAATGAATTGGGGATATTCATGGAACATACTTCACAAAATAATATATTTTATAGTGTTTTGATTGTAGAACATAGGTGGTCTCCGAGGTCTCCGATTAAATAGTGGTCTCCATAGACTTTCTTATATATATACATAAGGAAAAAAACAACTTATTTTGTTTATATATAACTTCAATATATTATTTCAACAATACTTAAAAAAGTTTATTTGACATAGTACGAGATTATATTTCTTAGGCATTAAATTACGGAATTTCTTATTTATTAGATGTACATATAGATGTACCATAATATTATTATCATCTTAATAAGGATCGAGAATAGTGATGAATCGTGTAACATATAAGCATTCAATTTCCATCTACACACAACAACAAAAAGAAGGCTTTAGTACTATAAGGAAGTTTGGGACATATGGTGTTACATTAGTATCTCATATGTAAAATATGTCGTTTACATCTTCATCTTTCCCATTTTCTGTTTTGCTCTTCTCCAAATTCTCCGCTACAAGATCATAAAAATGTTGTCAGATCGTACCCGGTTGTTACAGTTTAATTGGTAAACACTTTGCATGTAAATTAACAAAACAACAAATATGTGTACCTCCATGAGATGTAACCCTTAAATTTTTTCTTCCATACTGTATTTATCAAATACCTATGTCACAATACAGACATTATATGCGTATTATAAGTACAAGTTGGATTGCAACATGTTTGTTCCGCGTTTAACTATTCTATGGATTGCTCAAATGCATGATTGTAATATTTGACACAAAATATTCTTTTAACTCAGACTCAATCCCCAAGTTTTAAATATACTTCATTTTCATCTATAAATGTTAAATCATTATATGTTTACTTAGTAGCTATTTGATTTTATGATATAAAGAACAGGGTCGTCTCAACCAAGTCTGAGGCCCTAAGCGAATCTTAGAAATGAGGCCCTTATTTTTTAATATATATCAAATTAATTAATAAAAACATCCTTACATAATAAAGAAAACTTTTCAAAAAAAATAGTATTTTAACAAAAGATCTATGTTCTATTTACATATTTTTATTTTTGAATCCATAATACATGGTACATATCATAGTAAACTCTCTTAATATATATTTTTATTACAATTATGATCATAATGTATATTTTTAGAATTTTGAACACATATTATACAAATATGATATATAATATTTATGATAACATAATAACGATAATTTATATTTCATAAATCTTTCAATAAAATGATAAATTACTTGGCTATTCTTATTATTTAAAAATAAAATGATAACTCAATTTTCTTTACACTAATTAATTGTTTTGAAAAAGTAAATACATTCCAAAAAGAATTAAAATTTATGTAGGTTTAAACTATTTATCCTTAGATTTCTTGAAAAACAACACGTTTGTTATTGGTATTAAAGAGCACATTTTTTGATAAACCAATAAGCCCCAGCAAATGTAACAACAGTTAAGTAATAGTTTTGAAAAACTAAATTGCACACGTATCACAAGAGTATTAATGTCATTTATTTTTTCAATTTGGTAAAAGTAAATCTAGGTTATATTTTCTAATACCAAATTGATATTATTTTTTGTGGAGAATCTTTCTATTTTACATTTTTTACCTAAAATATTTTTCTTATAAAAATAATTAATATTTATGTATATATATATAAAGGACAAAAAATATTGGAGGCCCTTGTATATGTGGGGGCTCTAAGTGACCGCTTAGTTAGCTTTATTGTTGAGCCGACCCTGATAAAGAATATGCATGGATGAATAAAATCAGATTCGAGCAATTACTTAATCACCCATTACCAACAAATCTAAAGATATACACAAAAGTATCATATGCAATACCATATGTGAAAAAAATCAATGATGTACGGGTGCATATAGAGGAACAAGTCAACAAAATGGACCCGGTGAATAACAATAATACCTCATTTTATATTCAAGTGATGGTTACTCTGTAGTTGTACTAAAAATAATAACTGAAACTTTTTGGTACCTGATAAAAGAATAGGAGATGTATCAATTGTATTTCAATTTGGTCTCAATTTGGTATCTATACCGTTTTTTCATAAAATTAAACTAGGTTAATTAATTTATGATATTGTCTAATTTGAAATTTTTGTTTTTCTCTTATATATTAGCAATAAAACAAACATCATATTGCAACTATCCGTGATAATATTATTTGAGATATTTTTACCTAAACTCAACACCATGATTTCCAGCGAAAAATAAAATATTCGAATTATAAAAAAATGTTAAAATAATTTATTTGGTACTAATCGTAAAAAATAATAAAATTAATATTTTTTTTGCTAGAACGCATAGCACGCGGGCAAAGGTCGTCAGCAGGAAATAGAGAATGAAAAGCAGAGGCACCGAAAATCCCTCCGTATTCACAGTTTTTTGCTAAGAATGGCCTTCTCTTTCCGTGGTTCCAGTTCACCTTCCCATAATTGCTTCATTCCTCCTGCTGCATCTTCACATTTCTCAGGTTTGCGTTCCTCAAGAGAAAAGACTCTGCCCTGAGACGTATTTAATAATCACAAGTATCCATATGTTCGTATAGTTGTACATGCTAGTTTGAGCTCCCTCACAACTATTTTAACTTAATATTTTTGTCAAATCATATGTTGCTTATTTTTTAGCATGCTGATTGATTCTTTTGTTTGTGTGAGATAAGCTTGTTAGATTGGGATGGATTGGCATCTCTACATTGTATCACTGCATTGATAAAAATCATGATTTGATAAGTAATTATACGCTTAGTTGCGCGTTGGATTTACTCTTATTTGCCGAGACGATTTTCAGAACATGCAACCATTAGATTCCAAGTACTATCGATATTCAAATTGGAGATAACTGGGAGTTATTATATGAAGAACAATCTCTATTTCTGAGTGCATGTCAATTCATGTATGTGTGTCTATGAATTTATAACCTAATTTGAGTATCTTACTTAATTTATTTCTTATTGAGTATTATGTGATTAAGTGTGAATTCTCAAAATTTTATTTAATATTATTTGTAATTTCTGAATCCATTTGTTTATATCATGTGATGATCGGAAGTGCTTAATCTTTCAGAACAGGATTTTGTTTCGCTACTGGAACTCAATATAGGTACCGAAACATATCCTCAAGCGTGAAGCAAAAGACAACATCCTTATAGATAGCTCGGCAGCAACACAATGACAACAATAATTGACAAGGGCTAAAGGTTTAGATGCTAAAACTTTCTATTTTCTAGATGACTCAAACAAGAATTAAATATTAGGGGGTAATAGCTGCCATGATTGCGCAGTGGTGGATTCTAGAATTGCAAGAGATTCCAATAGATTATTGGCATACTGCTTTCTTTTGAAGTTGGTTTCTCTTCCAATTGCGCAAGACAGAGACACCTAGCAGTTTCCAGTTTCCGTTTTTCTGGTTCATTAGATTTTCAGTTTCTTCCAAGTGCATTGATCCCAGACAAAAGTGATGGGATCATATAGGGATGACGAGTCAATATACTCGATGCAATCATTACAATCGGATTCGACAGCACTGTCAAGTGCACCTGGAGAGAAGATATTTGTAGCAGTAAGGTTGAGGCCTTTGAATGACAAAGAGACAGCAAGGAATGAAGCATCGGAATGGGAATGCATCAATAACAGTACAATTATGCATAATCATGGGTTGCCTGAAAAATCGATGTTACCAACTACCTACACTTTTGGTAAGAAGATAGCATAGCTCTATATTTAGCAAATTCTTGCACTTCAATTGTGCTTCATAGGTGAATTACACACCTCTGAAACACTGATGCCTGATGGGGACTATAAAACTAAAGAACTGGTTATGCTTCACGCTCTTTTAAGTTGCTCATTCTAACTTGGTCTGACATTTTGGATAATCTATATCTTGGAATGGTTGATCTCTTCCCAAGTATGTTAATTTTTGTAAAAAGCTAAAAATTAAATAGATAAGAACTTTTTTGGTATGATCCGAAAAAAATACATGGCCGTACAATATAAGATAGAAGAGCTTCTGTTGCTATTTGATTCATCCATCATAATGTACCAATGTATTAGTATTCTAGATTGTTTGCTGTTATGGTCAAGTACTGATATTTAATTAATCATGCAAACATGCCTGCACTGTGGCTTAAACCCTCAACCTCATATTACAAAGAGAACAGGGATATCCACTGGGCTAGGCCTGCTAGGCTAAGCCTTCCAGAAGTAGCATGATTCCTAAAAATATTGAAACCTTTTTTCTTGTTGTACTCATCCTCAACTTAATGTTTTGATTAGAAAAGCGGATGTTTGCTTTATAGTATTAAGTTTTTTTTATTCCTTTTTAATTACGTTGTTCTTTGCATTGATTAACATTTTGGTGAATAGACAAAGTATTTGCATCTGAGTGCTCCACGAAGCAGGTATATGAGGAGGGACTCAAAAATGTTGCTCTTTCAGTTGTCACTGGCATAAATAGTGAGAACTGTTCTTGTCTAGTTATTATTTTTTTATTTTTTTATTTATTTTCATTACTCTAAATTTTGCAATTCGACATCAACTTAATGTTTTCCAGCAAGTATTTTTGCATATGGGCAGACATGCAGCGGAAAGACATACACCATGCGTGGAATATCTGAATTTACTATGGTTGATATATTTGATCACATACGCGAGGTACTTGAATAATTGAACTTTTTTTGCACTACGATGTACATTATTGCTATCTTAAAGCTTATATTGCAGAGGCATTGTTGTTATATTCTACTTTTCGTACTTTTTAGCATGATGAAAGAGAATTTGTACTGAAGTTCTCTGCCATGGAAATATACAATGAATCAGTGAGAGACCTCCTTGGGTTGGATAGTACACCTCTTAGGCTCCTTGATGATCCAGAGGTGAAGACAGTGCTAGTTTTAAATGTAAATTAGGTAGTGGCCAGAAGCATCTAAGCCATCTCATCTTTCTGCAGAGGGGGACTGTTGTTGAAAAACTTACCGAGGTGACTTTGAGAGACTGGAGTCATCTGAAAGAGCTTCTGGCTGTATGTGAAGGTAATAGCATTCATGTATTTACTGGTTATACAAGGATGTGAATTTACACTCATGCCCTACCTTTTTGCAGCTGAAAGGCAAATTGGAGAGACCTCCTTAAATGCAACAAGCTCTAGGTCTCATCAGATTATACGCCTGGTATGCTGATTACTAAATGTAGTTACGATTGTTAGCTTTTGTGTATACCTCCTGACCATATAAATGGATGCCCGTAGACAGTGGAAAGCTATGCTCGTGAGTTTGCGAGTGCTGGTGATTTAAGCGCACTTGCAGCTTCCGTGGTATGTATATTTCTGATTAAAGGATTTTTTTTCTGTTGTTTTTTAATATGCCTATTGAATGAAGAACTAATAGCATAGTTGGTTTTAGAGTTTTATTGATCTTGCTGGAAGTGAACGTTCTTCTCAGACATCAGCCGCTGGATCACGACTGAAAGAAGGCAGCCACATAAATCGTAGTTTACTGACTCTAGGAACAGTAATCCGTAAATTAAGGTGGTTCTTTCCTTTTTCATTACTTTTTCTGTTTTGTTGTCTTCGTAATTAATTGCATTAAAGGTCCAGCAAACAATGTGTACCATTTACACTGAGACAGATACCCGGTTACACTCCATTGTAGCGTGAAGTAACATTTAAATCCTTTACAATACCTGATACTGGTTTCACTTTTATGTTCGGTCAAGAATCAGAATGCCTATAAGCTCATTTAATATTAATATTAGAACTGAGTGCAAATTGCCTCCCTGTGAACTTTTGCATCTGGAACATTGTTGAGTGATGGGACTGCTAATTTTAATTGTTTTCACCGGATAGCGCCCTGCTTAAATTTTAGACAAAATTTTATTTTCTATTGAGTGTTGCAATTAAATGAAACATATTTCTCAGAACCTTCAGAATTCCCCTTTATTACTTTGATTACATTTTAAGTTTACCTCCCTTGGCGCAATACCAAGCCAGGATTTTTTTTTTTGAAATGAAGTTAGTGGGACAAATATTTTAGATATCACTCATTACACCAAGTTATCATTTCTTTGTACGATAAATTACATTCATAGTAGGAAGGTTTAAACCAACTCTGCTTGTCAACGAATCAACAATCTATGGTACAGTTTCCTGCCGCAACTTTTACTTTTAACCAGAGTTCCCATGTCTTTTTTGTCTGCTAGTATCTCAATGAACTTCCCTTGTTCAGCTTCTAATCACTGGCAACTAAACGTGTATTCCTCTTTCAAGAAATCGGAGCTTATCTCTTCCCCTTTTGAATATAACAGTTACAGTATAGTGTATGATGTTACTAATGTCATATTATTGCTATCTGTGGGCGCAGTAATGGGAATAACAGGCATGTACCTTTCAGAGACTCCAAGCTGACACGCATATTGCAGAACACTCTAGGGGGGAATGCAAGAACTGCCATAATTTGTACTCTGAGCCCTGCACATAGTCATGCTGAGCAATCAAGAAACACTCTCTTGTTTGCTGCATCCGCCAAGAAGGTCAGTACTAATGCACAGGTCAATGTAGTGATGTCGGAGAAAGCTTTAGTAAAGCACTTGCAAAAAGAACTGTCCAGGTTGGAGAATGAATTGAAGAATGTAGCTTCAATATCTGCCCCTGGTGATGCTGCCTCATTACTAAGAGAGAAGGAGCTTCTCATTGAGAAGGTGATGAAACATATTTTTTATCTAACAGACAAATCAATAAAGATGTTCAGCATGACACTCTACTTCGGGCTAAATTCTCTCACCTCATCCAAAGACAGACATATGTGTATGTATTTAGCTAACGAAGTGAATAAGAAACAAACCTTTTAATACCGAACTGATAATTAAAAAGGATAGCTTTATAATAATACCATACAATTTTTTTAAATAAAAATTGGCAAGCCTGGGATGTATAAAAGTGACAAGATGGTCTTAGTATTTTTGAGTCTTTATATTAGGTAGGAAATTTATAAATAAATTTGGTCAGCTTTAAGTTGAAGTTTTCCTAATACCTAATCCAGTCATGGAAACCCTGTTAAATCAACTTTGAATCATAACATTATCATTATTGACACATGGGAATAGACTCTTCCCAAGATATATGCCACTATTTCATTAGTATTTTGTGATTTATATACAATGACCGTGTGACATGAAGACTTGATGTAACCAAGAAGTACTGGATTTTCTTTTAACAGTTTAACAGTTTCAAATGTGTGCTATGACACATAAACACATAAGTTGATGGTCATTTGAGGCCTTCCTCACCCTTCTTTTTAATTGATTTTATGTCACCAGATGGATACAGAGATTAGAGATTTAACTCGTCAACGTGATCTTGCCCAATCTCATATACAAGAAATACTACAGTCAACAAGTGACGATCAAGTTTCAAAGACTTGGGTAGGGAAAGTAATTTTATTTGAAATTTTGTTGATTAACTAATTTTGATTTTGATCTAATTAACTGTATATCTTAATGTAGATGACAGCAAATCATCTTTTAGATACTTCTGAGAATAGATTATGGCGATATGAAAACTCAACATCAGATTCATCTGAAGTTGTTGATCCTTGCCGCTTAGATGTTGCATCAAATAATCCTTATAACAGTGTCAATATTGTTCCACAACTTTCTTCCAATTCTGAGGCTCTTTTCTTGCAATCTGGCTCTCCAAATGAGTATATGAATAAATATTTTGGGCCTGATTTATCACGTGGCTGGGAGGAAATTGCTCAAAAAAATTATGACAGTTCCGAAGAGAGTTGCAAGGAGGTTCGCTGTGTTGAAGTAGAACTTAACAAGTACAAGAACTCAGAAACTGCCGTCTTACCATTACCACCCAATGGAGATGGAGATATAGGTCATGTTCATTTTGATCCTACTTCTGAAGCTCCGCAGCCAAAGAGTCAGGACAAGAAAGTGACGACTGATGACAGTTTTTTTGGCAGTAAACCTACAGAATCGACTTCTAGTTCATCTGACACCGATGCATCCAGCTCAAGAAACATCAGCAGTTGTAGAGAGAGCGATCTGGCTGTGTCTTCTTTTCCTGTGTATCAGAAATATGAGAAAGATACTACACCATACAATGAATATAAAGTAGCCTTCGTTGAAAAACAAGAGGAGCCAAAGCTTGATACTAGTAGTGGAAAGCTGCTGACAAAAGACTCCTCATATGAAAGTGATTCTGTAGATAATAGCAAACAGAATACCGAAATGGGACCCAATATTGAAACTGATAGCTTCCTAACTGGTGCCATGGAAAATAAGGAAGCTCTTAAACATAACTATGAAGTAAAATATGGAGAAAATACGGTGAGCGTCTCTTTCTTCTCACCCCCTCCCGTTAGTAAACTAAAAGATAGGTCTTACTTTGCTGACTGGAATATAAATTAATTTATTTCCAAAGATAATCTCATGTAGCTGCACTTGTATAGAACTATAACCAACTGGCCCGTGAATGAATTTTTTCTTTGATTGTCCCTTCTATATAGGCCAATGCACTTGCTAGATTTCTGTATATACTGCAGATTCTCCAACTGAAACCTGTACGCATATGTAAATAGTTTTATTATCGAGAGTCAGTGTCATAACTATTTTAAGTGTAAGAAAATATTTATCTCTTTTCTTTCCTATTTCCAGTTAAGGTAAATTTATAAAGCAAGTAGTTCAGAGTACTCTGGTTCATCATCTCCACAATGTGTCAATCATCCATACTTCAATGAACCACTCTGGCATAATGCGTAGTTAAGTTGAAGTTCTTTTCTCAGCAGGAAGATGCTATAACACCTTTCTCTGTCTATAGATATCATTTAAGTCGCATATAAGGGTAACATATTCTAAATCATTTGTAATTGTAATATAATCTAATATTATAAAGATAGATTCTCCCTTGCAACAACAATCTTTTTTTTTAAAAAAAGGAGCTTATTAATATTGCCTCATCATATCTTTCATTTATCCTGGACCGTTTTGTTTCCTGTGGCAGGTACAGGATGCTGAAACAAACAAATATGAGTTAATGAAGATTGTTAAATGCAGCAATGGGTCGCGAAAATGTTATAGTCCAGAAAACCAATCTTCTGACTGGAAGCTAGAATTTGAGAGGCAGAGGAAACAAGTAATTCAACTTTGGGACGCATGTTACATACCATTAGTTCATAGATCCTTCTTTTTCCTTATATTTCAAGGTGACCCATCAGACTCTGTTTACATGGAGGTAGAATACAGACGATTGTCCTTCCTGATGCAGACGACCTCTCGAGGAACAAGGTACTTCATCTCATGGACATTTTAGACTTTCACTTCACTTCTGCATGCCAAAACATGTATTTCATATTTCCATGCTTATATAATAAATAATCTATATATTTTACAATATAATAGAAGTAATTCTTTATTAAAAAAAGTGGCTCTTACATATGATTTCTAGTCCAGGAACACTTTAGTTGGGCCTTCACCTCCGTGCATTATATATGATCCTATTAAAAGATGGGTCCGTATCCCCGTCGAACGTTTGTTGTACACATTGATTGGTGTAAAACTAGGGTTTATAGTGTGATTGCAGGGACGTAAAACGGTCATTTATCACGGTACAGTGTTACCACAATCCTATGTGTGGTCCTTGTGGACCATCTTCCTTTAAAGATGGGCCTTTCAATACAATAAAAATATATATGACCTATAGGCTATAGTTGCCACACCTGATATTTGCAAGTACTTGATATAAATTTGAAACTCATTTATAAGATAAAAATAAATTAAGAACCTTATTCAGAGAACTAGAAAACATTGTGGTCTTATTCATGTTCATATTCATGTTCATCTCTGTCTATAAAAAAGTTAGATCTATCATCTTCTAATTATTCAAAAAGTTCTTTGCTTCGCACTAATGCCTCATTTGACCCATGTGACCATATATGTGACAAGGATGTGCGGAAATTCTTAT
This sequence comes from Apium graveolens, assembly GCF_009905375.1. Taxonomy (NCBI): domain Eukaryota; kingdom Viridiplantae; phylum Streptophyta; class Magnoliopsida; order Apiales; family Apiaceae; genus Apium; species Apium graveolens. The sequence continues at coordinate 88,491,603 of NC_133655.1, forward strand.
ATTTTCCGATGAAAATGTTTACAACAAGCTCATATATTTATAGGTACAGCTGAGCTAATTAGAGCCACAAATCAGCTAGTAGATCTCACTAAATCAGCCTGGAAATCAGCCTACAGAATCCTTTATTATCAGTCTATCATATCCCATAATATCAGCCTAAGTTAAGCCTAATAATACAGCTAGTACAAGTCATAGATTTACGGCTAATAATTAACAACTAATTACATACTAATCAGCTAGTAAATAACACCTATAATACACGAGAATGATGATTATATTGACACCCTCCCTCAAATTGATGCCGGTAAATCTAGCAGCATCAATTTGCCATGTGTCGTTGACGTGTCAAAACTTTTGTGAATACATCAGCTGTTTGAAGATTAGTACGAACATGAGGAAGTTCATTAACACCACGAGTAGATGCATCTCTAATATAATGACAATGAACTTCGATGTGTTTCGTTTGTTCATGATATACTGGATTGGAAGCAATCTGAATGCCACTTTTATTATCACCATAGAGTGGAATAGGATTAATTTGAAAAGCTCCAAGCTCGAAAAGAAGCCCACGCAACCATACAATTTCTGAACAAGTCGCAGACATGGCTCTATATTCAGCCTCGGTGGAAGATTTTGAGACATGATCTTGCTTTTTACACTTCCAGGAGATCAAGGCATCTCTGAGGAAAGTACACCATCCGGTTGTAGATCTTCTAGTATCCGGACATCCAGCCCAATCAGCATCACTATATGATCATAATTTTTTGGAAAAAATAGACCACGTGTAGATGACCCAATTAAATAGCGAATGATATGCTTCACTACAACAAGATGAAGATGTCGAGGTGATTGCATAAATTTGCTAACTATATGGACATCATATGAGATATCAGGCTTGGTAATAGTTAGATAGATAAGGCTACCAACCAATTGTATATATAAATAAGGATTAGACAAAAGCTCCCCTTCATCTTTTTGATATTTAACATTCACTTACATTGGTGTATCAACAGCAGAAGCCTCCTTTGAACCAGCCAACTCAATAAGATCTTTGACATATTTATGTTGATTTAAGAATACACCTCGGTCTCGAGAATGAAGTTCTAAACCCAAAAAATATTAAAGATCCCCAAGATCCTTCATTTGAAACGTACGATGCAACATATTTTTAAGTTTTGATATGAGCATAGTGTCACTACTTGTGATGATTATATCATCTACATAGACTAGAAGAAAGACCACACCTCAGGTGTCTTATGAAAGAAGAGAGATGAATCATATTGGCTTTGTGTAAAAGAGAAGTTGACGAGAGTACTTCAAACCATTCTCGAGGAGACTGTCTCAACCCATACAAAGTGCGCCTTAACATGCAAACTTTATTTGGACCTATCCATGCCATACCATGTGGAAGTTTCATGTAAATTTCCTCTTAAAGATCCCTATTTAAGAAAACATTTTTGACATCCATCTGATGTAAAGGCCAAGGTTTAGAGGAAGCAACAGCAAGAATGGTTCTTACGGTGGTCATTTAGCCACTGGTGCAAATGTCTCTTCATAGTTGACACCATATTCTTGTTTATTTCTAAGTGCAACCAATCGAGTTTTGTATCGATCTAGTGAGCCATCAGATCTCAGTTTCACACTATAAACCCATTTACTACCAATTGGCTTGACTTTGGAGGCAAGGGAAGAATGTCCCAAGTATGATTTCCTGCAAGAGTTTGAAGTTTTGTCTCCATTTCTTGTTGCCAACACTCATGTTCCATTGCCTGTTTATAACAAGTGGGAATAGAGATGGGAGATAAAGTACTGGACATGGCTACTGGATCTGTAAAACCATACATGTCGGGAGGTATTGAATTTCTAGAGCTTCTCCGAACAGGAGGTGGATCATTGGAAGTAACAGGATCAGGTACGTCCGAAAGAGTCGTAAAAGCCATAGTGGGAGACGTGCGTCTATTATAAATAGGACCTGGTTTAAATCTCTGTGTTGGGCTTGATGACTCGGGAAAATGAGGCAATATAGCTAGTGATGAGAGTTGGGAAGTCATTTGTGTGCTAAAAATGGATGATTTTTAAAGAAAATTACATTTCTAGACACGAATTCGACAGGTATTAGGATCATAGCAAAGAAAGCCTTTTTGGGTCCCACCGTATCCTAAGAAAGCACTCTTGATAGATTGTGCAGTAAGTTTATTCCTTTCATGTGGCTGAAGATGAACAAAACAAACACATCAGAAAATATGAAGATTAGAATAATATGGTTCATCTTTATATAAATGAAGGTAGGGAGATTCATTCTTTAAGATGGGAGTCGATAATCTGTTTATCAAATAAATAGTAGTAGACAGGGCTTCACACCAAAATTGAGATGGAACACAAGACTCAATGAGGAGAATTCGAACAACATCAAGAAGATGATGATTCATTCTCTCAGTCACACCATTTTGTTGTTTTGTTGTGGAGTTGATGGACAAGATCGTTGTGATATAATCCCGTGATTTTGAAGGAATGATTGAAATTCATTTAATGTATATTCACCATCTGAATCAGATTGCAAAATTCTAATTTTTGCAGAAAATTGTGTTTTGATTAAAGCATGGAAAGTTTTTAATGCATTAAAGACCTCGCTTTTATATCGAAGAAAATATACCCAAGTATAACGAGAGAAATCGTCAATGAAAGTTACAAAACACTTGTAATGTTCATGAGATATTACTGGTGAAATACCCCATACATCAGTATGCACAAATTCGAAAGTTTTGGTGGTGTGAGATTTATGTAATGGAAAAGGATGTGTTTTGCTTTTACCAAGTTTGCAAGATGCATAATGAATATTGTCTTTATTCGAAGAATTCAAAGATTTATCCCAAGCAAACCAGATTTAAGTACGATACTAAGAACATGAGAATTTGGATGTCCTAACCGTTTATGCCACACATGATTATTACAATCAACGGAATTACAAGAAACATATTTTGACACTATAGAAGGTGATGGGAATAAAGGAAAGAGACGCCCCACTTTAGGCCCCTTCACGATCATTTTCCCCGACACTTGATCCTACACAAAACAACCAGAATTTGAAAATTGAACCGTACAATTGTTATCAACTAACTGGCCAACAAATATAAGATTAGTAGACAACTTTGGGGACACAAAACTGTATTCAAAGAGGATGAAATATCACCAACAACATTTATAGTTAAAGAGTTACCATCAACGGTTTGAATATGAAGAACTCCTTTATACTTTTGAACATTATTTACGGGTAATGTTGTGCGAGTCATGTGAATTGAAGCAGCGGAATCAAAATACCAAGGCTTATGAGCAGGGTTTTTGTTACCTGAAATTCCTAAAGTTGAAAATGCATTAACTATCATCTGCTGGATCATTTCAGGAGTAACAGAGGACTGACCAAAGTTAGAAGCATTTGAGAGTCCAACTGAGACATTGTAGGCAGTTTCAGATTTCCTTGGTGACCGGATTGGACAATCTTTAATGATTTGCCCTGTTTTCTTGTAATAATTACAGAACGTTTTAGTGCAATTAGTAGCAACATGTCCAAATCCTTTGCAACTGTAGCATTGGAATTTACTCATATCTCTTCCACCCTTATGCTTTCCTTGGGCAGCATATGCAACAGGAATCGGAAAATAGTTTTGTGCTTTGTGATCGATGAAAGTTTGTGTCACGAGCCGATGTTCTTCCCGAAAAAGCTCACCTATGCAAGTATCAATTGAAGGAACTGGATTCCTATTCAATAAATTGGACCTCACTGGTTCAAAATCTTCCCGTAGTTTCATTAAAATTGATCACGTTTGTTTGTCTCATGTACACTTTGGACAACAGCTAGTCCTTCAGCAGGAAAACTCTCATACAAAATATTAGTGTATTCATTGCATTGCATACATTCTCAAAAGAAGAATAAAACTCTTGAATCGTCAAGCTTCCTTGACTGAGTTGTCCCAACTCAAGCTCTAGTTGAAAACGTCGGGCAGCGTTGCTTTGATTGTAAACTTTCTTCAAGTAACCCCATATTTCTAGAAGTCTTGAAAGGCCTGAGATTGAGAATCATGGAGGGTTGCATACTCTCAAGAATCTAAGACATAAATTGAGCATCCTTCACCTTCCACTTTGCATGTCCCTCCTTTTCTTTGGAGTCGGGTGTATAAACCATTTCATCAACATAACCCCATAATTCTTTTCCCTTGACAAGAATTTCAAATTGGAAAGACCAAGCAGAGTAGTTATTCCCATTAAAATGAACAAGAAAGTTGTTAGATTGTTCCAATGACATGATTTGAGAAGAAACAAGAACCAAGAGATGAATTCCAAGAAGATCAGACTAAAACAAAAAACACTGATTATGAAGCGAGACAAGAAATTCAGAAGCATATTTTAAATAATCAGCTCTAATACCATGACAAAGATGCGTGAAAATGCTTATATTTTCCAATGAAAATGTTTATAACAAGCTCCTATATTTATAGGTACAGCTGAGCTAATTAAAGCCACAAATCAGTTAGCAGATCCTACTAAATCTGCATGGAAATCAGGCTACAGAATCCCCAATTATCAGCCTATAATATCCCATAATATCAGCCTAAGTTAAGACTAATACAGCTGGTATAAGTCAGATATTTACAGCTAATAATTAACAGCTAATTACATACTAATCAGCTAGTAAATAACACCTATAATACACGTGAATGATGATTATCTTGATAATATGAAGTACTATGAGATAAAATGAACTAAGATTTGTTAGAAAAAATATATAAAAACACTAATATGATTAGGAATCAGCATTGACTTTAACACACCTCGTGGCGCCCAAACCCAGACATATACATCATGGAGTGGAGAAGAGAGAAGGATGAATTTTTCCTCCAAGCAGTTTAGTCAGCGTAGCCAACATCATAACTAATATTATTTTTTTTTCTTCTCTTGTACTCTTAGCATCCTTGTTATCAATATTTGCCCTGATGGTTGGCAACCAAATTTGCTAAAATATTCATGCATCATGTATATTTAAAACTAGATAGAAGTTATAGGTATTTGCCGCAGATATTTGTATTTTTGCCATTTTGGGAGGGTGCCGAAAGGTGCCAAAAGTTGCCTACTTTGGTTGGCACCCCTTAGCCTCCAATGGGTAGCCAACAAGAGTGCCATGCCATATCATGCTACATGGCATTTTGGCACCCTCGTTGGAGATGCTCTAAATTGATTACTAAAAAGAACATTTTTCTAGTATATCCTTGTAAAATAGAAACCTCATCGAGTGTGAAAATTGATGTTTCATGTTCAAGCCATCTTTCCGGCCCCAATATTCTCACAAGCAGTCACTGATCATATCTCAATTTTATAAATTGTCAATTCTGTCTCTATTACCTGCAGGTTAAGATTAAAATAAATATGTGAGTTTACTATTTATTGTAGTTTTTAAATAAGTTTGTCATCATTTGTTATCCATTAATAAATTCAAATATCATTTTACTCCAATTTGTCTCGGATGTTCCTACCAATCTAGCATTAAAGAATGACATAAAATATTTCCTAGCTTATTCTTGCTTATGACATGGAATTCTTGATTTCGTACTCTTGGATGCACAGTTCAGGAGCTATTGAGCGGGAGAGAGATATGTTGAGCAAACAAATTTCAAAGAAGTATAGAACAAAGCAAAGAGAGGTTTTGTATGAGAAATGGGGCATCGAGTTGAATTCGAAGAAGAGGAGGAAACAACTGTCCCGTAAATTATGGAAGGACACAGAGGACATGGAACATATCAAGGCGAGTGCTGCACTTGTTGCAAAACTAGTTGGAGAGCCAAGCCAAGCTCCCAGGGAAACATTTGGACTTACCTTCTCGCCCCAACATGCCTCCTTTACCATTCCTTCTATACGTAAAAGCAGTTGTTCGCCTTATTGCGTCACAAACTAGCCAGAAATCTCCACTTTCATGATTTTTCATTCACTTGGCTACATTTCTTAATCGTAAAATCTTAGTTGTAGACGCAAGCTTCTAACAAATTAAATGTATGTAAACTTATCAAGTTATAATATTTTCGCACATTGCGAAATAGCGATGAAGTGTATGTATGTTGTTAGAATCCCTCCTTCCCCACTTATTATTAACATTTTCTTATGCCCCTTCAATTATAAACATTTTTCTATTTTAACATATTTTCCTTCACTAATTTCAGCGGAGACACTCACCTTTCTTTTACCAACTTGGTGGAATGGGGAGAGTATTATTTGGCGGTTTTACTGACAATTAGAATGTGCAAACAAGGATCTATATATATTCAAGGGCCGGGACATAACAATCGGGGTCCTGTACGAAATAAAAAATAAGGTCCATAATTTTTATTTTAATATAAATTTAAAGGAGATATAATATGACAAATAAAATGAACTATCAAAATATGTAAACAAAAAATATATTCCAAAAATTCATTTAAAATTAGAGGTTATTCTCTCCTATTAATAGAGATTCTTCTCGCATATTTGTAATAAAGTCATCTAAAACATATTTAACGTCCACTTTATGTAAAAGTCCACTTTCGATTACTATCAAAGTAAATGTATTTAGAATTTATTGTGAAATTGTTGTTCGTAAATATATATAAGTCTTCAAAATTTGGTGGGGCTGTATTTTCGGTGGTCATGTGCTATGACGCACCCCGCGCTCCCAGCACCCTTTGCTCAAGAAGTTACCAATGTGATCATATTTGTTTTTGACAGTAGGGCTGTCAAACGGATAATTCGGTTCCGTATCCGCATCCACAATCATCGGATTCGAATACGGATAATATCCGCTTTATTTCGGATACGAATAATATCCGTTTTTTCTCGGATACGAATGCGGATATTTCGGACGAATATCGGATTTTTTGAATTTTTTGTTGCCCTTACCGTTTTGACGATGATTAGAGAACATTTTCTATTATTAAATACAAATAATCTATTTATATATATATATATAAAGTATGTGTACAATTATATAAAATTTGTATAAACGTGGTATTTAATACATTTACACATAATATAAACTAAAAAAATAAATTTAAAATTATATATAATTATATATTTATATACTTTAAATATTATATATGTATTTAGTTTCAGATTCGAATATCACGAATTCGGATACGGATAATATCCGCTTTTTCTCGGATACGGATATTATCCATTTTTTCTCGAATACGGATACGGATTTTTCGGATGAACATCGGATTTTTCAAATTTTTTTAACAGACATATTTGACATTTGACAGGAGTAAATTATTTTTCGAACTTAGTATAAAAGACTTTGAACAATTTCTCATACGCATTAACTGAGCCACCAACTTGGTCTTAAAGATGAAACGAAGAAAGTGAGGAAATGTATGTAAAGAAACTTGATTGAAGTTCACGAATTGGAAATGACAAAATAAAAGAAAGACTAACTTGTACGTGACCCATTATAAGTATAAATGTCTCCATCCCCTTGGACTTTGAATAGAAAACACTTTTCTTGGGAGCTAATAATAAGAATCTTTGGATTTTAAAATTGCCTCTCTTTTCCATTTTTTGTTTTCCTCTTTAAATGTGTATTGGGAAGACAAACGGAGACCGTGAACAGTTCCTACGTATCCAATGTCTTTAACGAAAGCTCAAACACATCATCTTAAAACGTATCTTACACCTTTAAAGTAATTATTGAACAATTAAGATTTTGGATTTTAATTGACATGTAAAGAGAAGTTTGATATGATCTCTTAAGAGAACAGTTATTAACTATTCCCATGGTCCCTTCCAATTGTTTACATTTCTGAGAAACTGTCCGACACGTATTTTAAGGTACATAAAAAATATAGTTATGTAACTTATTTTTATAATTTTTTTTCTAAATAAAAATTAAATGTTTTAATTTTTATTCAAAAAAATAAAATTGTAAAAAAAATTACAGAACTATACTTTATATGCACCTTAAAATGCGTGTCAGACATTTTCTAAAAATTGTAAACAATTGAAAGGGACCGAGGGAGTACTAATTAACTTATTACATTTCGAAGAGTTCTAAAAACTAGTTTAACAAAATAACTTATTTTTGGCGAGTATTCTATGAGTTCGTGTTGAGTAACCTTGCTCTCATATAATATGGAAACCGTTTCATTTAAAATCTTAAAATATCGATGAGTAGATATTAGCACTGTACTATCACATAATAGTTTGATATTTTATTGTTTACCATATAATATACATTATTTACATGTGAACCAACAAATAATATTGTTTGTCATTCTTATATAATATCCTTGACGTAGTGTTTCTGTGTTTCTGCTAAAAAAATCATCAGTCCCCAGTTTTACAAACCCCACTCTTCATTACCGCCAATCTATGCCAACGGCTAGTTTTCTCTCGGTCGCAACCTTGCTACTATGTTCCACCACCGTCCTCCTCGCTTTCAATAACGCAACCGAAATCGAATCATTACTAGACTTGAAAACCAACCTGGACGATCCATATGGTGCATTGGCCGGCTGGAACTCATCAACTCCACTAGCTCCATGCGACTGGCGAGGCATCCAATGCTTCCAAGGCCGAGTTTACCAACTTAACTTGCCCCGTCTTCGCCTTTCGGGACATCTCACTCATCAGCTAGCTAATTTACAACAACTCCGCAGACTAAACCTTCATAGTAACTTACTCGGTTCATTTATTCCTATTTCGGTCTCTAGACTTTCCCTTCTTCGAGCAGTTTACCTTCACAATAATGCATTTACCGGTGAATTACCAACGATGATTTTTCGTCTTACAAATCTCCAGGTATTAAATGTTGCTAACAATTCACTTACTGGAAAAGTCCCTGGTGACTTGCCTGCACAGCTGCGGTATTTAGACCTGTCGTCAAACAAATTATCTGGTGATATTCCATCCAATTTTTCGGCCTTGTTGAAGCTACAGTTTATTAATTTGTCATTCAATCAATTTTCGGGTGTGATTCCAGCGAGTATTGGAGACTTAACAGAGCTACAATATTTATATCTTGACTCGAATAGTCTCTATGGTACTCTTCCTTCAGCAATTTCTAATTGTTCATCACTGGTGTATTTCAGCGCTGGAGATAATTTGCTCCGAGGACTTATTCCTGCTAGTATTGGTTTACTTCCGAAACTTCAGGTGGTATCGTTTACGAGTAATCAGCTCTCAGGTATTGTACCTGCATCTCTTATATGTAATGTTTCTCAGAATAGTTCATCAATTAGAATATTGCAATTAGGATTTAATAAATTTACGGGAGTTTCTCAGCCATCGAATGAGCCCTGTTTTAGTATTTTACAAGTTTTTGATCTTCATGAGAATAACATTGATGGTGTATTTCCTTATTGGTTTACAACGTTAAGTACACTTAAGATTTTAGATGTTTCGGGAAATTTATTTTCTGGCGGTTTGTTTGATGAGATTGGAAAGTTGTCGAGTTTGGAGGAGTTTAGAGTTGCAAATAATTCGTTGACTGGTGAAATTCCTAATGGTATTGGAGATTGTAGATTGTTGAGGGTTCTTGATTTGGAAGGGAATAGTTTTTCGGGTTTGATTCCTGATTTTTTTGGGGACTTGAAGAGGTTAACAACACTTTCTCTTGGAAGGAATAGGTTTACTGGTTTGGTTCCAAGAAGTCTAGCAAGTCTTGATGAGCTGGAGTTGTTGGATTTAAGTGAGAATAAATTAACTGGAAAGTGGCCAGAAGAAGTATGGCAACTTAGAAACTTGACTACTTTGAGGTTGAGTCATAATGATTTTTCGGGTGCTGTTCTAATTGGTTTTGGAAATCTTAAAGTTCTCATGGTTTTGAATATGAGTGGCTGTGGCTTTTCGGGGCAAGTTCCAGCCAGTATTGGAAATTTGGTTAATCTCAAAACTCTTGATTTGAGTAAGCAAAATTTATCTGGGAAATTGCCAGATGAACTATTTGGGTTGCCAAGTTTACAAGTTGTGGCTTTGGAGGAGAACAAGTTATCTGGAGACATTCCTGAAGGTTTTAGCAGTTTGTCAAGTTTGCAGATTTTGAATTTGTCATCAAATGGGTTTACAGGAAGGATTCCTGCTGAGTATGGATTTCTTCATTCTCTGATGGTTCTATCATTGTCTGAAAATCATATCAGTGGCCTAATTCCAGTGGATTTGGGTAACTGTTATAGTCTTGAAGCATTGGAGCTTCGCGGAAACAGTGTGACAGGCCATATTCCAGATGAATTTTCTAACTTATCTCATCTGAGGGATCTGGATTTGGGTCAAAACGCACTGACTGGTGAAATCCCAGTAGCGATAGCTAATTGTGTATCCCTTAGTTCTTTGTTGTTGGATGAAAATAAAATTTCAGGTCAGATACCAGACTCATTGTCAAGGTTATTAAACCTTACAGAGCTGGATCTTTCTTCAAATAATCTTACTGGAGATATTCCTAGAGATCTTTGGCTTATCCCTAGTTTAAAACAATTAAATTTGTCAAATAATAATCTTGAGGGTGAAATTCCACAGGGATTAGGTTCAAAGTTTAATGATCCTTCTGTCTTTGAAAAGAACAAAAGATTATGTGGGAAGCCACTGCACAAAAAATGCAAGAATGCAAGAAGGAAAACGAGGAAGAAGTTGATTTTACTAATCATTGTGATTTCAGTAGGGGCACTCATTCTGACATTATGTTGCTGTGGGTATATAATTGGTCTTTTGCTGTGGCGCAAGAAGTTGAGAGCAGGGCTTACTGGCGAGAAGAAGAGCCCAGCACGTGGAAGCTTAGGAACTGAAGGGGGGCGTGGCAGTGGGGAAAATGGAGGTCCAAAATTGACAATGTTTAATACCAAAATAACATATGCAGAAACACTTGAAGCAACTAGGCAGTTTGACGAGGAGAATGTATTAAGCAGAGGAAAGTATGGACTTGTGTATAAAGGCACATATATTGATGGAACAGCTCTTGCAATTCGTCGCCTTCCAGATACATCTCTAGATGAAGGTACATTCCGCAAAGAAGCTGAATATCTAGGCAAAGTTAAGCATCGAAATTTAACAGTTTTACGCGGATATTACATTGATGCACCAGATTCTCGTCTGCTTGTCTATGACTACATGCCTAATGGAAACTTAGCAACTCTCCTTCAAGAGGCATCTCATCAAGATGGTCATGTGCTCAACTGGCCAATGCGCCACCTGATTGCTCTTGGCATTGCCCGAGGTCTAGCATTCCTGCATTCCAGTTCAATGGTTCACGGAGATATCAAGCCACAGAATGTGCTATTTGATGCAGATTTTGAAGCGCATCTTTCTGATTATGGGCTAGACAAACTAGCCTTGGCACCAACTGCAGAAGCTTCCTCATCTTCCACTCCAATTGGAACACTAGGTTACGTATCACCTGAAGCAATATTAACTCGCCAAGCAAGTAAAGAGTCTGATGTTTACAGTTTTGGGATTGTGTTGTTGGAGATATTAACAGGAAGGAAACCAGTGATGTTTACAGAAGATGAGAACATTGTGAAGTGGGTGAAAAATCAGCTACAAAGGGGGCAAATTTCAGAACTTTTGGAGCCTGGATTACTCGAGCTCGATCCTGAATCATCAGAATGGGAAGAATTCATGCTAGGATTAAAAGTTGGGCTGCTTTGCACAACAGCAGATCCTCTTGAAAGGCCGTCAATGACAGATGTGGTTTTCATGCTTGAAGGCTGTCGTGTCGGACCCGACATTCCATCACCAGCTGATCCATCATCTACTTCCCCTCTTTGAGAATTCTAATCCAAAAAATATAACGATGTTCAGTGAGATCCTAAGCTATTCATTAATCATTCTTTTTTCTCCAAAGTATAATCTTTGCACCTACTTACTATCTTTATCGCAAAAATGAAAATTTGAATCACATTTTTTTAACGTTTTATAGTAATCATACATGATCTACTGGCACAACATCATCATTTAACGTTTAACTGATATTTTGAGAACTCTAACATTTTTTTATGTTAATCCAACTCCTCTACATTATACACGAGTATAACTCCAATGGAATGAAGTCAGATATACATATGGTTTCCCGGTAGCCGTTAATCTCAACGTACTGGAAATGTACGGAGCTATTATTGTACAAATAAATTACCCAAATTAGGATAGCTGCCCGAAAGATAATATAGTATACAATCTTTTGGTCCACTTACAACGTTACCCTCTCCCTACCAAAATACAAGTCTCTTTGATTTTTTACGCGTATTTTAAGATAAATAAAAATGATAACTTCAGAAATCATTTTTTAAATTTTATTTTTTTAAATAAAAGTGCATCTTAAATTTTAATTCAAGAAGAGAAATTTTGGAAAAAATATATGGAACTATGACTTATATACACTTTAACATACGCGTAATAAGTCAAAAAAACTTATATTTTGAGATAAATGTAGTATTTAGTTTGACGGTGGTACCCACCACTTCAATTTTTAACGAGGGCGAATTTTCAGTGTCACAGAGCAACTGCAGGGTCTGCAATAATCTCATAAACTGATATGCAGATAGTCAGAAATAGGTCATGTTTATGTAGCAGAGCAGACATGCTGAGATAGACGGGAGAGTCTTTTAAACACTGTCACTCTGCACGTATAAAGGAGTTGATTTGTGCACACCCTCCATAGGTGCGGAAGGGCTTAGCTCTATTTTATGGAGAAACGAAGAAGCTGGGTTGATACATGGGTGTCGAATTTCCAGGGGTGCACCAATGATCTCAAATTTATTATTTGTAGACGACTGCTACTTATTTTCAGAGATATGAAGGCAGAGGCTCAGACTATAAAGCGAATAATACATAGATATGCTAATATCTCTGGGCAACTAATTAATTATGATAAATCTGCATTCTCAACAAACACAAGAGCTGAAACTCATATTGAAGTGTGTACTGAATTGGAGGTGCAACAGAAGCGCACCCACCCAGATAAGCGTTTGGGTATGCCAATGAGGATTGGAGCTAATAAAACGGATGTATTTGAATTGTTGGTGGGCAAAGTTGAACAAAAGTTGCAAGCTTGGAAGATGCAGAATATTTTGAAGGCGGACAAAGTCACACTGTTAAAAACTGCAGCTCAATCCATCCCCAATTTTTGGATGAGTTTACTACTGGTGCCAGTGGAGATTTGTACCGAGATCGAAACAAAAATGAATGGGTATTGGTGGGGTGGAGGAGGTGAACATATGGGAATTAGATGAATAAAATGGGATATATTGTGTGATGTCAAGGAGGAGGGAGATTAGGTTTTCGTAGACTGCAAGAATTTAATGTTGTCATGTTAGCACAACAAGCATGTCATTTGATTAATAATGCTAATCCGCTTGTTTACAAATTTGATTAAGACTCGTTATTATGTGGATGCTGATTTTCTGGACGCTGGTTTGGGTGTGAACCCAAGTTTTATGTGACGGAGTATTATGGCATCACAAGAGATTGCTAAGCAACATTGCAGAAGGAAGTTTGGTGACGGCATGAGTAGTAGAGTTTGGCAGTTTCCCTGATTACCATGTAGTAAGAACGGGTTTCCTACAACTGTACCTTGCGAAGAAATAAGGGATATTGTGGTCCATAATTTGATGAGTGAAGATCATAGATTGTGGGATAGCATTGATCGAGCAGATTCTCGTATTAGGGTTAATTATCAAGTATGTCATTTACTGAGTATAAATGTATAAAGTGAGTTACTGATTACAAAACTGACTCAAACTAGTCATTCATTCGAAAATTTGTATCAAAAATATCATTCTATCATTAGTCAAAATTTTTAAAAGTATTATATATTGAGTTTCGCACATTTTTTATGAATATCCAAATGAAAGATTTTGGGTTCTAGTATTTTAGATAATATTTTTAGATTTTTAAAAATTTATCTACTATATATTTTTAATTAAATCAAATAAAACAATCAAATAATTAAAAATAAATAGTTGATAAAATTTTAAATATCAAACAATATTACCTATGATAGTAGAACTAATAACCTTTTATTTAGATATAATATAATTCATAACAAATGTGACTTTTAAGAATTTCGACTAAGATACAGTAATATTTTTTAAACAAATTTTTAAATGAGTGACTCAGTAAATTTTGTAATCAGTGACTCACTTGATACATTTGGATGCAGTGATCTATTTGATAGTGGCACTGGTCATTGGATGATAAAGGTGTGTTTACTGTCAAAAGTTGTTACAGAAACAGTCGAGACGAAAATACAAATATTGAAGGTGGTTTCTGGAAGCAATTACGGGGACTTGAATTTTCTGGTAAGATCGTTAATTTATCGTGGAGGGCCCTGTAAAAACGTATTACATACAGCGTCAGAGCTCATTAAAAAACAGGTGAATATGGACATGTTGTGTCCCTGGTACCATTTATTAGGGCTGTACAAATAAATTGCTCAACCGCATCTAACCGCTCAACCGCTCGCAATCGAACCGCATTTGTGGATAATCGCGAAATGCGGGTTGGTTGTGGATTTAAATTTTAAAAACCGCTCATTTGCGGTTTGTATGCGGTTTTAAATTCTTAAAAATCGTAAAATCGCAACCGCAACCACAACCGCAACTCGCAACATATATTTATAATACAATATATTTCCAAAAATGTAGTTGATATCATATAAATTAATAAGTATACACATTTATCAACTAATCTTAGGTTAATGTTAAGACTTCATTCATCAAATTCACAATCATTATAAGATATATAACCAAACAAATGAAAAATATAATCAACATGTAATTTTTTTTATCATTTTTTTTTCTCTCGCATCCACATTTTTGTATGTTTTTAATATCCTTACTCCACACGGAGTATTAGTTTATATTTTATTTTTGAATGTAATTTATCACGTAACTTAAAATTCAATTTATTAATATTCCAAATTTATTTTTTTGCAAATTATTAATTATTTTAAAATAAGTGGTTAAACCGTAAACCGATCCGCAATAACCGCAAATTCGCAACCGCAAATGACGCGGTTAACCGCAACCGCAAATGACGCGGTTAACCGCAACCGCAAATGCGGTTGCGGATGACAATTTTTTAAAACCGCTCTTCGCGGTTTGGTTCGACTTTTACCCCAAAACTGATCCGATCCTAACCGCGTACACCCCTGCCATTTATAGCCTGAAACTCCGGTACATAAATTATTTACGTGTACATTTGCTAAAGAAATGTGGTGTAAGGTGGGACTGCAAGCTATTATTCCTGTAAATGAAAGTACAACAGTATTACAAGTTTTGCTCATGGCTTTCAGGGGTAATAATCAAGATAAACGTGATAACATTACTTTGTTTTGTTGGAGCATCTGGTTTAGACGCAATGCAGGGGTCTGGGACAAGCAGTCCATGTCATTGTTTGCAGTGCACTCTATGGCTCTGCAAATGTTACAAGATTGGAGACGAAGTCAGGAATGTAAAGATGGTAGTGAACAACGACGGAAACAGGCCAATACCAGTTTATAGGAATGGGTTGTGTTGTTAGAGATGACAGGGGTGGCTATGTACGTGCTCGAAGTGCGCAGGCAAGAGGAGGGATGCCACCAAGAGGCAAAGAGCTTTAGAGCTGCTTTATTATGGTTAAAAGAATCGAGAACTCAGAGGCGTGTTTTTGAGTTAGATGCAAAGTCAGTAGTGGATGCAGTGCATGGAAATCGAGGAAAGAGTGTGATTTTTTTACAACACCTTTAACAAGGGTTAGTTGTGTATGTTTGAGAATAGATCTGCGATGGTCCATGTGTAGCTGCTTATTGCCTTATTCCATGTCAGGTCCTGTAGAGTGGGTAGATACTCCTCTTGATTTTCTAATCTTATTTCTGATGATTATAAATGCAAGTGTAAATTTTCAAAAAAAAAAAGTAACGGACTAGAATACCCCCATTTCTAATCCTTTTCATGTTTTTTTATATAATTTTTTACTAGTTAATAAGCCGTGCGATGTAAAATATAATTTTAATATATTGTTTTTGAGATTCGAAGCTTATACCCTTAATATAATAATTTTACAATGCAACATGATTACTATTATCATTATATATTGTAAAATATAATTTTTATATATTGCTTTTATGATTCGAAACTTATACTTTTTGTATAATAATTTTTAGGATTATATCTAATGGTTCTCATTGGTTTGATTTGACGCATCTGGATTTGTTGTGAATATGTTGTGTACTTGATGATTACCTAAACAAAACATCTAAGTAAATTTTACTTAGTGAAATAATGTAGCACTCGACGGATAAGAATTATAGTCCCGACGGATAACTCGTTTTAGTCCCGACGGATGAGTAACTTATTATCCATCGAGTGAGTAGCTTATGTAATAATAAGTTTGTAGCACAGTGTTGTATGCACCTTTGTATAGAATCTGTAGTAGTATATAAGTCATGTTGACTTTAACTAGATATGCAGAATAGGTTGATTAACTGTACATAAGCAATGTCTTGTAATTCTGTATAAGTGAAATGAAGTCAAGTGCCAAAATAGCTATCAACGGATGCTTAACAAAGCTTCGACGGATGATCAAATGACTTTCAACGGATGTTTAAAATAGCAGTCGACGGATGATCAAGTAAGTCATCGACAGATGATCTGAAAGTCGACGGATGATCATATCAAGATTCAAACATCAGTTGAACAGTGAAAGCTGACACACAGCCGTCGGGTTGGATACAAACACACTGTGGAAGCCCATTAACTGGGTAATAGAGGACGAAAAGCAGCAAATATCAAGACTGTTAGATTTTATATTTATTCAGTTCTTTTGACTTTGTAATCTTGGTAATATATAAACCAAGAGAGTAGCAAATAGAAAAACAATTAAGAGAGCTAAGAAACAAACACAGAGAAATCTTTGTAAGCACTAACTTTAGCATTTCCTGTGTTCTTAGTAGTTCTATTTTGTATAAGCAGCTGTGAGCATTTCTGCACACAGAGTCCTCTCGATATATTAAATATATCTCTGGTGGAATTGTTTAAATCCACCAGAAAGTTTTTAAAGACTCTTGTTTTTAATTACTCTTGTTTTGATTCATTAAAGTTTATATTCCGCATTGTGCTAATCAAAACAAATATATCTATAATCGAGTTGAACATTTTTATTTCAAGAAAAAGTTCAAGAATTCCATTCAACCCCCCTTCTATAATTCTTGCTATATTGTTAAGGGACTAACAATTGGTATCAGAGCAGGCTCTTAATCTACAAAGAGTTTAAAGATCAAAACAATACAACAAGATGAACAAGAAAGATGTTGGAGTCAAGATTCCTTTTCTTGATAAAGATAATTACCATCATTGGAAGGTAAAGATGCATCTTCATATGCTTTCTCAAGATGAGGCCTATGTGGACTGCATAGAAAGAGGCCCTCATGTTCCAATGAGAGCTGCACAGGAAATGAACCATCTGTTCCAAAGCCAAGGCATGAATGGTCTGAACCTGATCTTGAACAAGTCAGGAAAGATAAAAAGGCCATGAACATTCTGTTCAATGGTGTTGATGCAGATATGTTTGATAACATCATCAACTGCAAGACTGCCAAGGAAGTTTGGGACACAATACAGATAATCTGTGATGGTACTGAGCAAGTAAGAGAAAATAAAATGCAGCTCCTGATTCAGCAATATGAGCATTTTCACAATGAAGAAAGTGAGTCACTCACTGATATTTTTAGTAGATTCCAAAATCTACTAAATGCTCTTAAATTGCATGGAAGAGTCTATCAGACTAAAGACTCCAATCTGAAATTTCTCAGATCTCTTCCAAAGGAATGGAAACCAATGACAGTCTCATTGAGAAACTCTCAAGATTATAAGGAGTTTACTTTGGAGAGACTGTATGACATTCTGAAGACCTATGAGTTTGAAATAGAGCAGGATGAAAGAATGGAGAGAGGAAAGAAGAAAGGAGGATCCATTGCACTAGTGGCTGAACTGGAAAATGAGAAGGAAGTGAAGATGGAAGCTGTGGAATCAACTTCAAAGGCCTGTGAAAGGAAGGGTAAAGGGCTAGCTGCAGAAAGTGAAGATTCTTTGAGTCAAGATGACATGGAGGACATTGATGAGCACCTAGCATTCCTTTCAAGAAGATTTGCCAAGCTCAAGTTCAAGAAGAACTTTGGAGCTGCCAAGCCAAATAGAAACATGGTGGATAAGTCAAAATTCAAGTGTTTCAAATGTGGCTTGGCAGGGCATTTTGCAAATGAGTGTAGAAAGTCAGATTCCAGTAAGAAGAGATTTGAGTCTGTGGATTATAAGCAAAAATACTTTGATCTACTCAAACAGAAGGAAAGGGCTTTTATTATACAAGAGAATGACTGGGCAGCTGATGGTTTGGATGAAGATGATGATGTCAGCTATGTCAATCTAGCCCTTATGGCCAAATCTGATGAAACAGAGACAAGTTCCTCAAGCAATCAGGTAATTACTACAAACCTTGCACATTTATCTAAAGCTGAGTGTAATGATGCAATAAATGACATGTCCACAGAATTGTATCATTTGCGTGTTACACTTAAGTCCCTCACTAAAGAAAATGCTAAAATCAAAGAAAACAACTTGTTTTTGAGTGAGAGGAATAATGTGCTTGAGTCTCAGTTTGTTGAGTTTGAGAAACTAAAAATTGAGTGTAGAATTGCTAAGGAGGAATTAACCGAGTCCTTGAAAAAGGAAGAAATTTTAAAGAAGCAGCTTGATCGTGAACAGGAGGTGATTAAAGCATGGAAAATATCCAGAGATGTTCATGCTCAAATCACCAAGGTTCAAGGAATTGAGTCCTTTTGTGATGAAGCCTGGAAAAAGAATAAGGAGAAACTAGAACCTATTTTGGTAGATGGATTGCTGACAGATGTCTCGACGGATGATGAGAACTATCCGTCGGATAACAAAATGTGTTATCCGTCGAATGATAAAAATCCTAATCCGTCGGTTGTGAGCAAACCCATTAGCAAAGCCAAATTAACCAAGCTAAATGAAAAGTATGGGTTTGTTTCCAAGAACTTTGTTTCAGGGGAGTCAAGTCAAGCCAAGAAAGGGAAGAAGGCTAATGTTGGTCACATGACCGTCAACCAGTTGAGTGACAGACTTGAGAAGATAGAGGTAAAAACAGAGACTAAAAGGAAAAACAATAGGAATGGTAAAGTAGGGATTAACAAACATAATAACTACACACCTGACAAATATGCTCCTAGAAAAATCTGTGTCAAATGTGGTAGTGTAAATCATTTGTCTGATAATTACAAATCTGCCATGCCTACTCCCATGTCTGCTCAGCCTCAATTCTCTAACATGAATGCCATGCCTCCTATGCCTGTTAATGCTATGCCTACACAGAACATAAATGCACAGTTTGCTAACATGCCATTTGCACCTAATCCATATTATGCTGCATACAATATGCCTCAAATGCCATTTAGCATGCCTTACTGGAATAACATGTTTGCACCAAGCATGCCATTTCCTGTTAGCCATAACATGCATAATAATTATGTTGCATCTAGTGGTTTCAAAGGCCCAACCCAAATGACTAAGGAAGAATCTGAAATTCCTAAGTCAAATGAGTTAAGACCTAAGAAACAGAAGAAAAAAGCTAACAAGGCAGGACCCAAGGAAACTTGGGTATCAAAATCAACTTGATTTGATTTTGATGTGTGCAGGGAAACAGAAGGAATCTTTGGTACTTGGATAGTGGTTGTTCAAGACACATGACTGGTGATTCTACCCTGCTCACAGAGTTTGAAGAGAGAGTTGGCCCAAGTATCACTTTTGGAGATGACAGGAAAGGTTATACTGTGGGATATGGCTTGATTTCAAAGGACAATGTCATCATTGAATAGGTTGCCTTAGTGGATGGTCTCAAACACAATCTGTTGAGTATCAGCCAGCTTTGTGATAAAGGCAACTCAGTAACCTTCAACAAAGAAACCTATGTTGTGATTAATAATCAAAACAACAAAGTGGTTCTCACTGGTGTGAGAAGAGGAAATGTGTATCTAGCTGACTTCAACTCAACTAAAGCAGAATCTGTAACTTGTCTTCTCAGTAAAGCAAGTCAAGATGAAAGTTGGCTATGGCACAAGAAGCTATCCCATTTGAACTTCAAGACCATGAATGAGCTGGTAAAGAAAGAGCTGGTTAGAGGCATTTCTCTGGTGGAGTTTACAAAGGATTGACTGTGTGATGCCTGCCAAAAAGGGAAGCAAATTAAAGCATCTTTCAGGAAGAAACTTGATTCAGCAATTGAAGAACCTCTGCAACTGCTTCACATGGATTTGGTTGGACCAGTCAATGTATTGTCAATCTCAAAGAAAAGATTTTTCCTAGTAATTGTAGATGATTTCTCAAAGTTCTCTTGGACCTATTTCCTAAAGTCCAAAGATGAAGCTAGTGAAATCATCATCAATCACATAAGGCAAGTTAACAATCATCCTGATTTCAAAGTTAGAAGAATCAGGAGTGACAATGGAACTGAATTCAAGAACTATGTCATGAGAGCATTCTGTGAGGAAAATGGGATCTTGCATGAGTTTTCAGCAGCAAGGACTCCACAACAGAATGGAGTAGTGGAAAGAAAGAATAGATCTCTTATTGAAGCTGCAAGGACAATGCTTGAAGAATCAAAATTACCAACATATTTCTGGGCTGAAGCTGTCAACACTGCATGCTACACTCAGAACATCTCTTTGATTAATCAAGCAAAATGCAAGACACCTTATCAATTGTTCAAAAACAAGAAGCCAACTGTGAACTTTCTTCATGTCTTTGGCTGTAAATGCTATATTCTGAGAAATCAAACTGATCAAAATGGGAAGTTTGATGCTAAAGCAGATGAAGGAATTTTTGTTGGATATGCTGTTGGTAAAGCATATAGAGTCTACAATCTAAGAACCAACATTGTTGTTGAATCTATACATGTTGTGTTTGATGATAAAAAGATTGAAGGACTAAAAGATGGAGATTACCATGAGAGCCTCAAATTCGACAATGTTGAGATGGTCTGTGATGAAAGTGATGATGAGAGTGATCAAGAAAAAGGGTCTAAGGATAATGCAGACAAATCTACTACAAATAAAGCACAAAACTCAACATCCGTCGAGTTACATAATGCTTCATCCGTCGGAAGGCAATATGTATTATCCGTCGGAAGACAACCTGCCTCATCAGTCGATACTCAAAATTCACCATCCATCGGGTTATCAAAAGGAGCAGGAAGTCTAGGCAGATCACCCATAGAAAGCACCCCAATCTCAAATCAAAGATCCACAAACTCAGGGGGAGTTTCTAGCAATCAAAACTCAATCACACATCAAGACAACATTGAGGTCTCTTCATATAGGGCTAATCTACCTCAACCAAGAAAATGGACAAAAGATCACCCCTTTGAACTGATTATTGGTGATGTTTCTTCCAGAGTTCAAACCAGGAGAGCAACTCAAGAAGAATGTCTATACAACAGCTTCCTGTCTAAGGAAGAACCAAAGAAGGTAGAAGAAGCCTTATTAGATCCTGATTGGATTTTAGCTATGCAAGAGGAGCTAAACCGATTTGAAAGGAATAAAGTATGGAAGCTGGTACCCAAGCCTAAAGGAAAGAATCCAATAGATACCAAATGGGTATTCAGAAACAAGATGGATGAAAATGGCATAGTAGTATGGAACAAAGCAAGATTGGTTGCTAAAGGCTATTGTCAGCAAGAAGGGATAGATTTTGATGAAACATTTGCTCCTGTTGCAAGACTTGAAGCCATCAGAATCTTCTTAGCCTAGGCAGCCCATGCCAATTTCAAAGTCTATCAAATGGATGTCAAAAGTGCCTTTCTGAATGGAGATTTGGAGGAAGAAGTGTATGTAAGTCAACCTCCTGGCTTTGAAGATCCAAATTTCCCAGAGTATGTCTATTATCTACTGAAAGCACTTTATGGACTGAAGCAAGTACCTAGAGCCTGGTATGACACTTTATCAAAGTTCCTTTTGGAAAGTCACTTCACAAGAGGTACTGTAGATAAAACTTTATTTTTCACAAATGTGAATGGCTCTAACATACTTGTTCAAATTTATGTAGATGATATTATTTTTGGCTCTACAGATGAGAAACTTTGTAAAAAGTTTGCCAAACTGATGCAAAGCAAGTATGAAATGAGTATGATGGGAGAACTAACTTACTTTCTTGGTTTCCAAGTTAAGCAAGTTAGTGATGGAATATTCATTAGTCAAACTAAATACATTTTTGATCTTTTAAAGAAGTTTGATCTAATGGATTGCACATCTGCAAAAACTCCCATGGCCACTGCAACTAAGCTTGAACTATACACTATTGAAAGGTCTGTGGATATTTCAAGTTATAGAGGCATGGTTGGCTCACTTCTGTACTTAACAGCCAGTAGGCCAGATATAATGTTTGCTACATGTTTGTGTGCTAGATTTCAGGCTGATCCTAGAGAGTCTCATTTGATAGCTATTAAAAGAATTTTCAGATATCTCAAAGGAACACCAAACCTTGGCATTTGGTATCCTAGAGATTCTGGTTTTGATCTAACTGGTTATTCAGATGCAGATTATGCAGGTTGCAGAATTGATAGAAAAAGCACAACAGGAACCTGTCAATTTTTAGGATACAAGCTTGTGTCCTGGTTCAGTAAAAAGCAAAATTCAGTTTCTACTTCCACAGCTGAAGCTGAATATATTGCTGCTGGCAGTTGCTGTGCACAAATTTTATGGATGAAAAATCAATTGCTAGACAATGGTTTGCAAGTTGAAAGGATTCCTATTTTCTGTGACAACACAAGTGCAATTGCCATCACTGAAAATCCAGTGCAACATTCAAGGACAAAGCATATAGACATCAAGTACCATTTCATAAGGGAACATATAATGAATGTTACTGTAGAGTTACATTTTGTTCCAAGTGAGAAGCAGCTTGCAGATATTTTTACCAAGCCACTGGATGAATCCACCTTTTCTAGGTTGGTAAGTGAGTTAGGTATGCTTAATTACTCTTGAATTTATCTGTATTATTCTTGCAATTTGAAAAGAAGCCAGAAATTTAGTTGATTTTTAGTCTTGGATGAAATTTTGGCTAAGTCAAAATTTGTATCTCGACGGATGACCATTATCCATCGGGTTGAGTCATCTGTCGATATACAAATTGTAAATAAAAATCAATTACTTTTCTGGAATATTTTAAAGCTCGACGGATAACATTTTAACCTCATCCATCGAAGTATTTAAATCTAAACCGTTAATTCCCTGAACATTATCCATCGAGTATACTTACAGTTTATAAGCATTACACGACGGATAATGGGTGGAATTTTTAAAGCTTATTTTAAAACGGTCATTTTAGGCAATTTCAATTGGGTAATTTACTTCTCTTTATTATTTTCATCCGTTGAGTCTGAGCAAAGTATAAAATCCTATTTCATTCTAATCATTTTCTTTTATCATTCTCAAATTCAACTGTGTTGTTTCATTCTCTCTCAAGAAAAAATCCTCTTTCTCTTCAAGCTTTTCTTCTCTAACAATGGCACCCGTAGTAAAGATCATGTCACATACTGGGTTCATCTATGAGAAGAATAACTTCACTGCCTTGGTCAATAAGGGGATTCAGCAATCTGAAGACTATCATAAGATAATGGACTTCGTGAAGAACTGCAAGTTAAGTTTTGCTATGCTGGAATCACCCACAATCTATTGTGAAGTTGTTGAGGAAATGTGGACAACAGCAATCTACAACTCTACTGACAAAACCATCACTCTGACCATCAAAGGTAATGATTTCTGTATCAATAGTGATGTAATAAAAGCATGTTTCAAGATTCCTGATGATAATGTAACTGCACCACACACTGACACTGATATTGTCAATATGCTTAATTCCATTCATTATGTACTTCCTACTGCAAAACTAAGTGAAATTAGAAGACTAGGTCTTAGGAAGGAATGGAGTTACTTGTGTGATGTAGTAACTAAAGTCTTTTCTGGAAAAATCAGTAATTTTGATTATGTGAACATTTCCATGCTTAACATGCTATACATGCTAGTTGCAGACAAATATTATAATTTCAGTGACCTTGTTGTGTATGAGTTAGGTTTTAAATTAGGTGACTTAGCCAAAAGAGGAAAGAATATTTACTATGCTAGATTTTTTATGCTTTTGGCTAACCATCTTTGTCAAGAGATTGAACTTGAGAACCCAAACAACAAATTAGCTTGTTGGGTTCCAGAGAGAAGAATCATTGCAGACTTGAACAGAGCCAACCATCACAAGGATGTGCCAATGTTCTATTTTCCTGTAATGCTGACACCTCAGGTAAGTAAGGTAAGTTTATCCATACCCTCAAC
Organism: Apium graveolens; assembly: GCF_009905375.1. NCBI lineage: Eukaryota > Viridiplantae > Streptophyta > Magnoliopsida > Apiales > Apiaceae > Apium > Apium graveolens. The sequence goes on from NC_133655.1 coordinate 88,515,976, forward strand.
TATTCCAATCTCTTCTATTTCTTTGACTTCAGGCATAGCTATGGCAACTGTGAAAATGACCAAACAGTTGCCTGCCAAAACAACTGCAATTCCCAAATCCAAATCAAAGAAAACCCCTCTGGTATCTCTCAAAAGGTACCAGTTGAAAAATCTACCAAAGCCAAAGAGGGGAGTGGGAAGGAGGGTAAGATAGGTGAGGGAAGGGGTGAACATCAAAGAAACCCCAAGGATAAGGTTGGAGAGATGAGTGAATCCCAGCCTAGCCACACTGCAGTTTCCCAATAAACTGCAGTGCTTAAAAAGGACAGAAGCTCACTTCTAGCTACATCCTCCCAAAAGGATGTGGCTATTGAACAAATCTCTCATCCAAGAGCACAGGCCAAGAGGGTTAGGGACACAAGCTCACACCAAACTTACACTAGAAAGAAGAAATCCAAAACAACTGGGGATGCACAGGACACACAATTAGTGCAAACTGGTGCTAAAGACACAGTCCCTGCACCTTCTCAAATTCAGATTGATGTAGCTCCAATAAATGTGGAGTCACAGCCAAAATCTCTCATTATAGAAGCCACTGAAACATAAAAGTCACCAACCAACTCACTGGAAGTGAACATGATAAACACTTCAATTCCTGATTCCCCTTCTTTAACTTTGTCGGGGAAGCCAAAATCCAGTACAAGTGAGCATCATCTTTTAGATGATTTGTTGGCTCACTTGCCAATTCTTTCTGATTCTATTGTGACATCTATGCCTCAAATAACTTCAATCAACACAGAGTCAACAATAGTTTCTCTTCCCACCTCATTCATTTCCACTCTCTCGATGGATATTGCTCATCCGTCGAGTAGTGATTGTATCCCGACGGATAAGCTTAACAGCAATTATCCGTCGGATAGCTTTACCACTCACCCGACGGATATCACTTATCCGTCGAGTGTCTCTGCACAACTTCAAACTTCAATAATTTCAAGTGCAGAAGATTTGGTGGTAATACAATCACTCTTAGGACTGAGAGAGGAGAGTGCATTGAGTGAGAGGCTGGGTTGCTCCCAGGCAAAAGGAGAGGAAAAGAGTGAATCTCAGCAATCCATTCATTCAGGATTGGCAAAAGTGAGTGAGAGGAGTCCCACCTTAGTAGGTGAAGGTGAGGGTATGAGGGTGGGGAGCCAGGGTGAGACCCTGATGCAACAAAAGAGAGAACATGAGAGAAAAGCAGGTACTGGAGAAATAAGGATGGAACTAGCCATTGCTAGTGAGTCAATGATTGTGGATGATGCTGAAAAGGAAAGACAATTTCAGCAACATTACAAAGCTGTAATTGATAACATTTCCTTGGATGCTGACACTTTTATTCACCCTGTTTTAGCCTATCAACTGTTGGCTGCTCAGGGCAATGTGGAGGCAGAGCAGACTTTGCACTTAGTGCACACCACAGAATCTCTTCAAAGAGATAAAGCTGCTGTAAACAGGATGCCTCCTCAAGCTGGAGAGCCATCTGAAAAATTTGGAGTAAATTCTGATGATGATAACTCTAGTTCTTTGAATGGTAGCATGAACTTAGGGGGAGCTGAAGGCCCAAGTTCTGCTTTAAGTTTACCTGAATGGGCATGGTCAAAGGAATTTACACCAGGACAATTTGAGGTGTCTTTGGTAAAACAAGTAACAGCTATTCAGCAAGCCCTTCAGGAAGCTTCAGATGCTTGTACCAAGGCTGTTCTTAAAGCTCATCTAGACTATTTGCACTTAATGAAGATCCAACACTCAAGACAGAATATCAGTGTGGATGAATTGAAAAAGGAGATAGCTGACTTAAAGACATACAACTCTGAGAAGCTGGATTCAATAATGCCATATGGTACCATGCATGATCTATTACTAAGGTTGAGAAGAGAATCAGATTCTGACAAGAAGATAGCCAAGCTGGAGACCAGAGTTCAAGTTATTGAGAATTCAGTGGCTCTACTTCTTCAAAATCAACAGACTCAGACAAATCTTCTCATGCAACTGGCTAAAGCACAAGGCCTAACTCCTCCACTTGATGATAACAAAAAGGGGGAGAGAGAATCAAGTAAGGGGGAGAAAGGACCAACTGAGGGGGAGAACATTTTAGTTCAAATCAGCAAAGTAATTGTACCTTCAATTACTATCTCCAAGCCACCAGTTGCAGATGGTATAGATCTTATAAATGCAGCAGCAGCAAATTTGAAAGATGCTAATAAAGAAGAGTTGACTCTGATCAACTGGAAAAAGATTGATGAGGAAATACAGAAAAAGTTTCAATTAGTCAAGGAACCAGATCACTCAGCCATCCATCACTCTCATGTCAAGCCAATCAATGTGAATGAGATGAGCATGAACTATCTGGAGAAATGACAATCTTCCTGCATCAAGACTAAAAGGCTGAGATAATTCTTAAACCAAGGGCAAACTATCCAAAGTCATCTTTGAAGAACCCTATGGATACTATATATGAGACACCCAAGCCTGATGAAAAGAAGCTTCTGTCAAGATCTATTCTCCTCTACAAAGATCCAGCTGATTCAGCCTCAAGAAAGAGAATTGCAAAGATATTCAGAAATGGGAAGGAAATTTGTGTGGTAGCTGGACATCCACAATTTGCTCATACAAAGGAAGAAGAAAAAGTTAGATTGAAGCAGGAAAAGAGGCAAGCTGCTCTAGATGCAAAGAAGTCTAAACAAAAGAAAGAACAGTTTGCTATCTTGACCAAGCTACAGGCTGTGAACTCTTCTCAACAAATTCCCTCTCAACCAACTCAAGCTACTGAATCAAAGAAGAAGATTGAAGAACAGAAGAAATCTCCAAGAAAGAAAGAACTGGCCAAAAGAACAAAAAGAAAGTTGGATATTGTTAACAAGGAATTGGAAGATCAATTTCCAATGGAATCCACTAAAGCTGAAACTCAAGCATCAAAGCCCTCTGTGGTATTTGAAGACATAAGGGTGGTGGACCCCTACAGGAACATACATGGAGAGCCTATTGTGCTAAAGGATGAGCCAATAGAGTGGGATAAATTACCAATTCCTGACTTCAACTTGCCAATTCTCACCAAGCCAAGAAGGACAAAATCAAGGGCAGTCAAGAAAGTGAAGCTGTCACCTCTCAAATCCAAGGCAGTAGTCAAAGCTCAACTCAAGATCAACAAGGGAGACTACTTGTACTTGTGTGACATCAAAGAATTCTCAGACCTAAACCTTTATCTGGAGGAGTTGATGAGGTAAAGGCAATTGATGCATACAGAAACCTACCTGAAAGGTTGGTATTCAAGTACAAAGGAGGAAGAGAGATTCAGTGGCCTCTTCATAGGATACTTCAAGAAAGCCAAGCTGTGTTGATCAAAGTCTATTCATCCTTCAAGAAAAACTTTGAGTTTAATATAACTGCAAGAAGATTAGTATTGAAGAAGATTGAAGAGCTAAGGAGTGTTAGAGCCAAAGATGCACTACCCAAAACTCTTAACATCCCATACACAGGGAGAAGAGTGCATCTAAGGCCCTACTGGCTGATGGAATTCATGGATGACAAGGGTGTGAGAAGATTCTTCAGATTAGAAGACCAATTGAGTATCTCTAGCAATGAGACTCTCTTGGAAATGCAAGAAATGTTAGATCTCTCAGAATCTGATGAATTAGAATTCCACAGATAGCTCCAGCATCAAATTGAAGAAAACAACAGAAAGCTTGGAAGAAGATCCAGACCTTCAAGAAACTAGAAAAATCTGCTCAGGCTAGAGGAGCATCTTGAACTGACTGTGAGCCAAACCTTGTATATCCTGTTTAAATTGAAGCACTCTCAGTTTTATCTACTTATCTTTAAAGATATATGTTTAGGATGTTTTGTTATCATCAAGTATCTCTTAATTTATGGCTACAATTCCAGTAGACATAAATTGGGGGAGATTGTTGTGAATATGTTATGTACTTGATGATTACCTAAACAAAACATCTAAGTAAATTTTACTTAGTGAAATAATGTAGCACTCGACGGATAAGAATTATAGTCCCGACGGATAACTCGTTTTAGTCCCGACGGATGAGTAACTTATTATCCATCGAGTGAGTAGCTTATGTAATAATAAGTTTATAGCACAGTGTTGTATGCACCTTTGTATAGAATCTGTAGTAGTATATAAGTCATGTTGACTTTAACTAGATATGCAGAATAGGTTGATTAACTGTACATAAGCAATGTCTTGTAATTCTGTATAAGTGAAATGAAGTCAAGTGCCCAAATAGCTATCAACGATTGCTTAACAAAGCTTCGACGGATGATCAAATGACTTTCAACGGATGTTTAAAATAGCAGTCGACGGATGATCAAGTAAGTCATCGACGGATGATCATATCAAGATTCAAACATCAGTTGAACAGTGAAAGCTGACACACAGCCGTCGACTTGGATACAAACACACTGTGGAAGCCCATTAACTGGGTAATAGAGGACGAAAAGCAGCAAAGATCAAGACTGTTAGATTTTATATATATTCAGTTCTTTTGACTTTGTAATCTTGGTAATATATAAACCAAGAGAGTAGCAAATAGAAAAACAACTAAGAGAGCTAAGAAACAAACACAGAGAAACCTTTGTAAGCACTATCTTTAGCATTTCCTGTGTTCTTAGTAGTTCTATTTTGTATAAGCAGCTGTGAGCATTTCTGCACACAGAGTCCTCTCGATATATTAAATATATCTCTGGTGGAATTGTTTAAATCCACCAGAAAGTTTTTAAAGACTCTTATTTTTAATTACTCTTGTTTTGATTCATTAAAGTTTATATTCCGCATTGTGCTAATCAAAACAAATATATCTATAATCGAGTTGAACATTTTTATTTCAAGAAAAAGTTCAAGAATTCCATTCAACCCCCCTTCTGTAATTCTTGCTATATTGTTAAGGGACTAACATGATTGAATGATAAACGACCAACAACCAAATTTTTAATATTTCGTATTTAATATAATAGTACTAGCCAAAAGTCTGTACGATGCACGGTTACTTATGATTTATTAATTTTTTATTTTTGAAATATGAAGTATTTTAATTTTGAAAAATAAAAATTATTGAATAACAAAAAAATTATTGACATACCTAGGTGATTACAAAAGATAATTATGTTTTAATTGAAAAGTATATTTTATCCAAGATCAGTAATGTATGAATTATCTTTATTTTAATTTTAATTTTGTTTCAGTTCAGATGAATACTATACATTATTTTTTTAAATCTGAGACCATTATAATTTAGGGTTCTTATTATTTTAATCAAATCTAACTGATTATATTTAGTTTGATTTCAATATTTTAAATCCAGGATCAATAGTATAATTTGGATTTAACTCGGATAAATAATATACATTATTTTGTTTAACTGTTCGGATTATATTTTGATTTTAATTTTGTGTTAATCTGGATAAATTGTATAGGTTTTTGGTAAATAACATATATCATTTTGTTTTAACCCGATTCTATTATGTCCACTAATGAAATATGTCTAGTTTAATTTTAATAAAATTTTATAGATGGATATTATGGACATTGAAATAAGCCTATAATTATATATAGTCAAAGCATGGTATTAAAACGGCTGATTACCAAACTTTTAATATTTCTACTAAAATAAGCGGTCACCATATCCGCTTAATTTTAATCCTATATCATATTACAAATTAATTAAGCATCATATCGATAATATACAAATTAATTTTAGTTTAACTTTAATTTTTGGTTTACGCGGTCAATATTGTAAACAAATTATCTTAGCTGGGTCTGTTTTACTGATCAAATTCAACTCATTTCATTTAGTTTGGATTGTGATGCCCTCAATCTCGGGGTTAGTAAATGAGGACCCACACACCATTAAACTAATAATAACAACAGATATAATAAACCCCGATTAAAGAATAACAAGATCTAAACATAATTAAGTTTGAGACAAGATTACAACTACCAACCAGAATAAATATATTACAACCCAAAATATTAATAAATTCAAATTCATTCGATTCCGACATGGAACCGACAGATAGCCCACTATATCTGATCCAACTTATACATTCCTTCCAACTATTACGCTTGCTCACACACACTGCTACCTGCTCTGACATCTGGAGACCCACGACACGGTAGAGACCGCCAAGAGCGCTCTTATGAGCGGTGCGCCAAAGTCTGACATCTTCTTGCTTAACTGTCATGGTTAGATCAAAGAAAATAAATGAGCACAAAAGCTCAGCAAGTAACTATATAACAGTTCTATAATGCAGTAATAATATTAATATCAATCTCAGAGGCATTCTACTCTAAATCTCTAGGTGGAAAATTTCTATCTTTGACTATGTAAAGATTATGAAGAAAGGTTTGGGCTTTCAAGAATTAAGGCTAAGGATAGGGTGCAAGCCGACATTCATCACAAATTATTAGCAGGATTTCAATGAGTTGCTCAATTGAAAGGAAGCATGTAATTAAGCTTCGAGAATCAATACCACTATCAGTGCAAAGTAATAGGGTTCTAAAATTCCACAATTTAAACAGTATACGATTCAATCCATTTTATTTCATTTATTTCATTTTTAAGGAAGCAACTGCTTAAAGAATGTAATCAATTTTTCCTTTATTAAACAATAGGTAACCCTTGATTGGAATACTCATCTTATTATATATAATACGGGTGATCAGCCTGTACCAACCTCCATCTGGTCATTATGGTACCTATGGCATTATTTCAGTCTTATACCGGACTAGCCCCGCTAGCCTCTTACATGACTGGACTAGTCTCACTAGTCTCTTACGTCTCTATCCAATCCATCAGGAATTCGTTTGGAAAACCTTTGTGTTGGAAGAAGGAAAAGTTGACTAGGTTCATTTTATCATTACCAAGAAGGTGAAATCATTTGGAGTTATCCAATTCGAAAATCATTCTTAAGTTCAATTCAAGATTCAAGAGAAGTGAATGAATCAGAAGTAACAGGGATCAGTATTAAAGATCTTGATCAGAGGAACACAAGGTATATTAATTCCGAATTAGAATAGTTTCAAAGATCGGGACAAGGTTCACGGGTTACCGAAGAATCCAGGTTAGTCAAAGTGATACGTAAAGGAATTCATGAAGGTTCTCTTAAGGTTTACGAGATCATAGGGTGACAAAGGAAATAAACAAGGTAATAAGTTTTGAATCAATAAAGTTTCTATAAATGGGGTCGAACAGGATTCAATAACAAGTTATCACAAGAATCAATATCAAGATTTCTCAAAATCAAAGACAGGTTTATCATAATTGCTATAATGGTTCACTACTTTATCATGGCATCAATAATTCCTCTCTACATTCAAATCATAAGGGAAGGCGCAGTTACTTGCCTTAAATCGCTTTCCTGCTTAACGGGGATTGAGCTACTACCACCTAAGATAGCCTTTCCTTTACTAGCCTGAATGACTCCGCTATCGGAATCTACAATCCAAAACATAACCCCTAATTAGCAATGTATTCAACACTCGACATTTCTCGCGATAACACTCAAAGTATATACTCAAGTATAATCACAAATTGTTGTGCATATGTTGTGTACTTGATGATTTCATAAACAAAACATCTAAGTAGATTTTACTTAGTGAAATTATGTAGCACTCGACGGATAAGAATTATAGTCCCGACGGATAACTCATTATAGTCCCGACGGATGATTAACTTATTATCCATCGAGTGAGTAGCTTATGTAATAATAAGTTTGTAACACAGTTATGTATGCACCTTTGTATAGAATCTGTAGTAGCATATAAGTCATGTTGACTTTAACTAGATATGCAGAATAGGTTGATTAATTGTACATAAATGATGTCTTGTAATTCTGCATAAGTGAAATAGAGTCAAGTGCCAAAATAGCTACCGACGGATGATTAACAAAGCCATCGACGGATGATCAAATGACTATCAACGGATGTTTAATATAGCAGTCGACGGATGATCAATTAAACCATTAACAGATGTTTTGAAAGTCGACGGATGATCATATGAAGAATTCAAACAGCAGTTGAACAGTGAAAGCTGACACACAGCCGTCGAGATGTATACAACACACTGTGGAAGCCCATTAACTGGGTAATAGAGGACGAAAAGCAGCAAAGATTAAAACTGTTAGATTTTATATTTGTTCAGTTTTTTTGACTTTGTAATCTTAATATTATATAAACCAAGAGAGTAGCAAATAGAAAAATAACTGAGATAGCTGAAAAACACAAATACAGAGAAATCTTTATAAGCAGAATCATTAGCATTTACTGTATTCTCAGTAGTTCAATTTGTAAGCAGCTGTGAGCATTCCTGCACACAGAGTCCTCTCGATATATTATATATATCTCTGGTGGAATTGTTTAAATCCACCAGAAAGTTTTTAAAGACTCTTGTTTTTACTTATGTTTTGATTCAATTAAGTTTACATTCCACATTGTGCTAATCAAAACAAATATATCTATAATCGAGTTGAACATTTTCATTTCAAGAAAAAGGTTCAAGAATTCCATTCAACCCCCTTCTGTAATTCTTGCTACATTGTTAAGGGACTAACAATTGGTATCAGAGCAAGCTCTAATCTACAAAGAGTTTAAAGATCAAAACAATTCAGCAAGATGAACAAGAAAGATGTTGGAGTCAAGATTCCTTTTCTTGATAAAGATAATTACCATCATTGGAAGGTAAAGATGCATCTTCATATGCTTTCTCAAGATGAGGCCTATGTGGACTGCATAGAAAGAGGCCATCATGTTCCAATGAGAGCTGCTACAGGAAATGAGTCATCTGTTCCAAAGCCAAGGCATGAATGGTCTGATCCTGACATTGAACAAGTCAGGAAAGATAAAAGGCCATGAACATTCTGTTCAATGGTGTTGATGCAAATATGTTTGATAACATCATCAACTGCAAAACAGCCAAGGAAGTTTAGGACACAATACAGATAATTTGTGATGGCACTGAGCAAGTTAGAGAAATAAAATGTAGCTCCTGATTCAGCAATATGAGCATTTTCACAATGAAGAAAGTGAGTCACTCACTGACATTTTTAGTAGATTCCAAAAACTACTAAATGCTCTTAAGTTGCATGGAAGAGTCTATCAGACTAAAGACACCAATCTGAAATTTCTCAGATCTCTTCCAAAGGAATGGAAACCAATGACAGTCTCATTGAGAAACTCAAAAGATTATAAAGAGTTTACTTTGGAGAGACTGTATGGCATTCTGAAGACCTATGAGCTTGAGATAGAGCAGGATGAAAGAATGGAGAGAGGAAAGAAGAAAGGAGGATCCATTGCACATGTTGCTGATCTGGAAAAGGAGAAGGAAGTGAAGATGGAAGCTGTAGAATCAACTTCAAAGGTCTGTGAGAATAAGGGTAAGGGGCTAGCTGCAGAAAGTGAAGAATCATTGAGCCAAGATGACATGGAGGACATTGATGAGCACCTAGCATTTCTTTCAAGGAGATTTTCCAAGCTCAAATTCAAAAAGAACTTTGGAGCAGCCAAGCCAAACAGAAACATGGTGGATAAGTCAAAATTCAAATGTTTCAAATGTGGCTTGGCAGGGCATTTTGCAAATGAGTGTAGAAAGTCAGATTCCAGTAAGAAAAGGTTTGAGTCTGTGGATTATAAGCAAAAATACTTTGATCTACTCAAACAAAAGGAAAGGGCTTTTATTACACAAGAGAATGACTGGGCATCAGATGCTTGGATGAAGATGAAGATGTCAGCTATGTCAATCTAGCCCTAATGGCCAAGTATGATGAAACAGAGACAAGTTCCTCAAGCAATCAGGTAATCACTACAACCTTGCACATTTATCTAAAGCTGAGTGTAATGATGCCATAAATGACATGTCTACAGAATTGTATCATTTGCGTGTTACACTTAAGTCTCTCACTAAAGAAAATGCTAAAATCAAAGAAAATAACTTGTTTTTAAGTGAGAGGAATAATGTGCTTGAGTCTCAGTTTGTTGAGTTTGAGAAACTAAAAATTGAGTGTAAGATTGCCATGGAGGAATTAACCGAGTCCTTGAAAAAGGAAGAAATTTTGAAGAAGCAGCTCGAGCATGAACAAGAGGTGATTAAAGCATGGAAAACATCCAGGGATGTTCATGCTCAAATCACCAAAGTCAAGGAATTGAGTCTTTTTATGATAAAGCCTGGAAAAAGAATAAAGAGAAACTAGAACCTATTTTGGTAGATGGGTTGCTGACAGATGTAGACTCGACGGATGATGAGGACTATCCGTCGGATAACAAAAAGTGTTATCCGTCGGATAACAAAAGTGTTATCCGTCGAATGATAAAAATCCTCATCCGTCGGCTGTAAGCAAACCCATTAGTAAATCCAAATTAATCAATCTAAATGATAAGTATGGGTCTGTTTCCAAGAACTTTATTTCATGAGAGTCAAGTCAAGCTAAGAAAGGGAAAAAGGCTAATGTTGGTCACATGACTGTCAAACAGTTAAGTGACAGACTTGAGAAATAGAGGTAAAAACTAGAGACTAAAAGAAAAAACATAGGAGGAATGGTAAAGTAGGGATTAACAAATACAATAACTACACACCTGATAAATAGCTCCTAGAAAATCTGTGTCAAAGTGTGGTAGTGTAAATTCATTTATCTATTAATTGCAAATCTGCCATGTACTCCCATGTCTGTTCCTCAATTTCCTAACATGAAATGACATGCCTCCTGCCTGTTAATGCTATGCCTACAAAGAATATGAATGCACAGTTTGCTAATATTGCCATTTGCACCTAATCCATATTATGCTGCATACATAGCCTCAAATGCCATTTAACATGCCTTACTGGAATAAACATGTTTTGCACCAAGCATGCCATTTCCTGTTAGCCATAACATGCATGATAATTCTGTTGCATATAGTGGTTTCAAAGGTACAACCCAATTGACTAAGGAAGAATCTGAATTCTAAGTCAAATGAGAAAACCTAAAGAAAAAGAGAGGAGAAGCTAACAAGGCAGGACCCAAGGAACTTGGGTACCAAAATCAACTGATTGATTTGATGTGTGCAGGGAAACAGAAAGAATCTTTGGTCTTGGATAGTGGTGTTCAAGACACATGACTGGTGATTCTACCTGCTCACAGAGTTTAAGGAGAGAGCTGGCCCAAGTATTACTTTTGGAGATGACAGCAGGGTTATACTGTGGGATATGGCTTGATTTCAAAGGATAATGTCATCATTGAAGAGGCTGCTTAGTGGATGGTCTCAATCAATTGTTGAGTATCAGCCAGCTTTGTGATAAAGGCAATCAGTAACCTTCAACAAAGAAGCCGTGTTGGTGAAATAATCAAAAAAACAAAGTGGTTTCAATGGTGTGAGAAAGGAAATGTGTATCTAGCTGACTAACTCAACTAAAGCAGAATCTGTAACTTGTCTTCTCAGTAAAGCAAGTCAAGATGAAAGTTGGCTATGGCACAAGAAGCTATCCCATTGAAAACTCAAGACCATGCATGAGCTGGTTAAAGAAAGATAGTAGAGGCATTTCTAGTGGAGTTTACAAAGGATGACTGTGTGATGCCTGCAAAAAGGGAAGCAGATCAAAGCATCATTCAGGAAGAAACTTGATTCAGCAATTGAAGAGCCTCTGCAACTGCTTCAATGGATTTGTTGGACAGTCAATGTATTGTCAATTAAAAGAAAAGATTTTGCCTAGTAATTGTAGATGATTTCTCAAAGGTCTCTGGGACATATTTCCTAAAGTCTAAAGATGAGGCTAGTGAAATCATCATCAATCACATAGGCAAGGTAACAATCATCTGATTTCAAAGTTAGAAGAATCAGGAGTGACAATGGAATGAGTTCAAGAATATGTCATGAGAGCTTATGTGAGGAAATGGGATTGCATGAGTTTTCAGCAGCAAGGGACTCCACAACAGAATGGAGTAGTGGAAAGAAAGAACAGATCTTATTGAAGCTGCAGGACAATGCTTGAAGAATCAAAATTACCAAAATATTTCTGGGCGGAAGCTGAAACACTGCATGCTCATCAGAAATATCTCTCTGATTAATCAAGCAAGATGCCATGACTCCTTATCAATTGTTCAAGAACAAGAAGCCAACTCTAAACTTGTCTCATGTCTTGGCTGTAAATGCTATTTTCTGAGAAATCAAACTGATCAAATGGGAAGTTTGATGCTAAAGCAGATGAAGGAATTTTTGTTGGATATGTTGTTGGTAAAGCATATAGAGTCACAATCTAAGAGACCAACATGTTTGTGGAAATCTATACATGTTGTGTTTGATGATAAAAAAGATTGAAGGACTGAAAAGATGGAGATTACCATGAGAGCCTCAAATTCGACAATGTTGAGATGGTTAGTGAAATGGAAGTGATGAAAGTGATCAAGAAACAGTGTCTAAGGATAATGGCAAATATCTAACACCAATGAAGCACAAAACTCAACATCGTCGAGTTTACAAATGCTTCACCATCGGAAGGCAATCTGTGTTATCCGTCGGTATACAACCTGCCTCATCCGTCGGTACTCAAAATTCACCATCCGTCGGGTTTGCTAAAAAGGAGCAGGGAAGTCAAGGCAGATCACCGTAGAAAGTACCCTTCTCAAATCAAAGACCACAAACCGGGGAGTTTCTAGCAATCATAACTCAATCACACATCAAGACACATTGAGGTCTCTTCATCTATAGTTAATCTACTTCAACCAAGAAATGGACAAAGATCACCCTTTGAACTGATTCTTGTGATGTTTCTCTAGAGTTCAAACAGGAAGAGCAACTCAGAAGAAGTCTATACAGCAGCTTTTCTGTCAAGGAAGAGAACCAAAGAAGGTAGAAGAAGCGTTTAGATCCTGATTGGATTTTAGCTATGCAGGAGGAGCTAAAACCAATTTTGAAAGGAATAAAGTTGGAAGCTGGTACCCAAGCCTAAAGGAAAGGTAATCCAAAGACACCAAATGGGTATTCAGAAACAAGATGGATGAAAATGGCATAGTAGTAAGGAACAAAAGCCAGATTGGTTGCTAAAGACTATTGCCAGCAAGAAGGAATAGATTTTGATAAACATTTACTCCTGTTGCAAGGACTAAGCCATCCGGAATCTTTTAGCCTATGCAGCCCATGCAATTTCAAGGTCTATCAATGGATGTAAAAGTGCCTTTCTGAATGGAGATTTGGAGAAGAAGTGTATGTTAGTCAACCTCTGGCTTTGAAGATCAACTTTCCAGAGTATGTCTATTATCTACTGCAAGCACTTTATGGACTGAAGCAAGCACCTAGAGCCTGGTTATGACACTTTATCAAAGTTCCTTTTGGAAAATCACTTCACAAGAGGTACTATAGATAAAACTTTATTTTTCAGAAATGTTAATGGCTCTAGAATACTTGTTCAAATTTATGTAGATGATATTATTTTGGCTCTACAGAGAGAAACTTTGTAAAAAGTTGCCAAACTGATGCAAAGTAAGTATGAAATGAGTATGATGGGAGAAGAACTACTTACTTTCTTGGTTTACAAGTTAAGCAAGTTAGGATGGAATATTCATTAGTCAAACTAAAGTATATTTTTTGATATTTTAAAGAAGTTTGATCTAATGGATTGCCATCTGCAAAAAATCCCATGGCATGCAACTAAGCTTGAACGAACTAAAACACTACTGAAAAGTCTGTGGATATTTAAAGCTATAGAGGCTATGGTTGGCTCAACTTCTGTACTTAACAGCTAGTAGGCCAGATATAATGTTTGCTACATGTTATGTTGCTAGATTTCAGGCTGATCCTAGAGAGTCTCATTGAAGCTATTAAGAGAATTTCAGATATCTCAAGGGAACACCAA